>NC_049209.1:28880092-29232592 GCF_013347855.1 Anguilla anguilla
ACATAGGGAATAACAAAATGCACCTTTCTCCGTGCTTACCTGACTGTGGACTGCAGCGGCTACTGAGGATCTCGCTGTGGTGTTGGGGCTGGGGGTGATTGGGTGGCGGGGGCGGCAGCTGGCTGTGACACAGGCTGTCTTTAGTGGGGGGGTCCAACTTGGCCGTGGGAGACGTAGAGGAGGAGCCTTGATTCAGGTTGTCTGATTGGTGGGGGGTTCTCGGAGGGACAGGAGGCGGAGTGTCCTGTGTAACCTTGGGACCCAGCTGGACGTATATGCTTTTGCCAGAGATGGGAGTAGACCAATGAGACCGGTGATAGAATTTAGTGGGATACAGGGTGGTTATCTGGGAGAATGCCTTGGAGTACTGACACTTATCATCCGTCGTGGTCGCATCCGGAACTTGCTGGACCTTCATCCTCTCTACCCGGTTGCTCTGCTCCATGTGCTCTCCACTTAAGGGTACTCTCTCCATTTTTCTCTGCCTCCCTCCTTCACTTCCTGTGTCTCTTTCTTCTTTCTCTTTCTCCTCCTCTTCCTTAGGGACCCACACCAACTGCATGCTGGGTCGCTGTTGGTGGCAGAAGCAGGTGCAGCTGTTCTCACAGAGCAGGCTAGGGGTTGCTGCTGAGCCCTGAGCGGTTTCATCTTTGTTCTGTGTTTGCACCTCTGCCTCCACCTCCATGCCATCTGGAGCTTGCAGAAAAAGAGAGACCAAGAACAAAGGGATTTTTTTACAGATGTTAATTAGTTTTTCATGTTTAATCGAGTTCAGGATTTTAAAACTTTAAACCTCTGTCAAGGGCCCCATAGAATTATCAGTCAAGCGGCCCAGTTGTAAACTACTGGTCTGGAAATGCTTTTATTCATGACTGGAACTCTGGTGGTGCTTGAGCCTCTCTCTGTTCCTCATTGAATTTCCACAATCCACTAGCCATGTGGAAGTGACCCTATGGCTAGTCTGCCACCATTAGAAAACATAACTCAGGCTTTCTGCTTTTTCTTAAAACTTCCTCTTTCCGAACTGATTTTCTGACCTAGACTGTCTCCTGACACTGTGGCAGCACAGAGAAGGGGGGTGAAGAGTGAAAGTAGTGGAAAGCAGCAGCAAGTAGCAAGGGACCAGAGAAAGAGGGAGGAAAAGATGCAGAAGGGATGTTTGTGTGTGAAGCAAGGGAACATGGGGAGACAGGCCTGGGAATTGAAAGGAAAAAGTGAAATAGACGACTGGCATGCTTTTCCTGGGCATGGACTAGGTCAGATTTCCACTTCTCTATATCACTAATTCTGAAAGTGAAATATAACAACGCCCAACATCCTCAGTATTATGTCCTCTTAGGAACCATGGGAAATAATCACACAAGTATAAGAAACATAATGTAGATATACACAGTGATGCAAGAAAATTTAATGGAGCTACCTGACCGTCCCCCTTGCCTATTCATAGATGGGATGCTGTGCCCTTTTCCATCTTCTTTCTGCTTGACCTTCTGTTCTCTCTCCCTCTGTGAGAGACTGTTCTTCTGGGATAGCTGTGGGGGTCTGTGTTTGGTGTTAGGGGTTGTTTTTGGCTCCCTGAGGGGTTGACTTCTCTCTTCAGCCTTCGGGCTAACCACTATGCTGTCCTGCTGGTTTAAATGTTCCACAATCTTCTTCACTTGGCTGCCTGATGTGACAGCAGTAGTACCCCTCCCTACTGGCAGGGGGCAGTGCGATTTTTTGAGATGTGGAGGTTTTCTTGGTTTTGGGGGTTTGGGGGAAAACAGGCGTTCGGTGGACATCATATTTAACGGGATTTTAAAAATTAATTCTATTCCCAATTTGTCTGCCCTCAAATCAGATTGTACGGTAAAACAGCTGGGCTTCACTACCTGTACAAAAGACAAAGAAGAACTATATATCCACCATGAAGATTTATCATTGTAAAGATGAAAAAGTGTAAGGACAAACAAAATATGAATAATTAAATAACCACAGCCATTTGTTAACTCTCAGCATCGCTCTCGACCTCAATTTCAAAGAGGAACACACGCGTTTTTAACTTGTGCTGTGACACACCTGGTTCTGCTGTCATTAGAAGTGCCATGCTCTTTTTAATGGTCAACGTAGTCAATGAAATTTGGCTCACAATTAATTGTGTGTTACAAATTTAAATGAGCGTACATTTTTTCTAAAAAATTTCTCACATTTTTTATTAAAGACAATAGTCTGATCTTGCCTGGTATTCTCAGACGAGACAGGAAATTACAGCACTCTCGGTTCCCAACTGAATTTTGCACAATGAAGGCTGTTTTTGTCTTTCCCCTTGTGATACACTCTTTCAACAGTGGCAACATGAAAGTAAACATCAGGTGACTGCAATAGGCAGTTATATACGAGTAAAACCTGTAACAAATCCATGGCTGTGGTACAGATGTTTAGACTTACACATTTGCTTTATAGAAAGTTTACTCTCATTTACACTAAGCCCCATTACATGTCTCTCAGTGTGTCACACTGCCATAAGAGCATGTTATAGTGAAGTTTTCTGCTTTTATTTATCAATATCATTACAACATTTGTGTGTGAATGGTGAACTTTTTAAAGATAATGTGAATTTGAAATTATTTCAGGGAGGTTTTTATTTTTATTTTTGGACAATACATGTAGTCTGGCAGTTTACTGCTCACTCTGTGCACCAGTCATGTCAATCAAACCAGACAAACATGCAATTGCCTTTGCTTTCATGTCTGACTTGGAGCTCACAGTGTAGAGTTTTAGTTTTGGAATTGTAATTGTACAGCACATTAAATTAGGTTTGAACAGGTAAGTGTTAATCCCTATATTTAGCACTAGAAAAGTGTATCTCCTGTGGAAATCAATATTATTGCAGATATGCTAATAATATAATAGTAACAAACACAAAATATGCAGTAACAAATACAAATTATCCCCTGGAAATATTATTTGCATATGCCTGTAGATAGTACATGCATAACACCTGAAGCTTTAACTTCATAACACTTTACTTCAAACAATTTACTAGAAAGAGAAAATCTACAACCTAAAACTGTTTTAATGTCAGATGAACATAGTTCAGTGTTGACAGTGCATTTAGTGTTTAACTTATTCCTATGTGTTTACTCGGTATTTTCATTGGTGAGCTGATTAATCCATTGCCCTCTTAGTTCAATTGTTTAATTATGCTATTGTCACTTTTGTATCTCCAAGTTAGAAACTATGCACCCAAGCTTGCAACTCTCTTACAGCGATCAACTTACGGTATCTCCAGTTTTGTAGCCTTGTGCATGCGAGTCAATCGCTGTCCCAATCTACACATAGCAGTCAAAAAAGAAAAATTGAAAAAAAATGTAATCCAAACAGAAGTAGGCTTACTGTTGTGAGAGTGATTCACTATAAATGTGTTTCTCAACTGGAACAAAAAGAGCTCGGTTCATGTGACCAATCTCATAATCACCAGGCACTGCACAACATGTCTATTGGTGCCCTATATAGCTTGCAGTTCCTGCTTTCTACCTTTCGTGCATGGGCCTATGAGGTGTCTCAGTTCTTCATTTTCTGATCCTGTTTTGCTGTCCCACTATGTTTAGATATAGTTGTTGTTTGTTTGTATAGGTCTGTATTGAATTAATGAATGTGTTTCATATTAATATTATCATTATCATTATTATAACCAGAAGTTGCCATCATCACCTAAGACTGTTCAGAATGTTTTTAATATTGACAACAACAGGTGAAATCTTTGTCAGATTAGTGTCCCCATTTCTCAGGAATTTAATATTGTTAAACATAATAATGTTGTTATCTATCATACTTGAGAAGGGAATCACAGCACAATTGCTGCTTTCTAAATAAATGGTTTATTATTCACAACAAGAAACATCATCTATGTTTTGATCCGCACTGGGTCATTGTCATAAAAAGGCAAAACTTATCCAAAATCACTGCCGGTATTCAAAATATGTCTCAGAGTTGGAGTGCTGATCTAACTCAAACAGATTATGAATGCAGAACTGATCCTAGATCAGCTCTACTACCTCAAGACACTATGAACATGGGATTGTTTTAGCACCATGGTCAGCTCAACCCTATTCATAAAGCATGCGTCAGAGAGCACTTTCTTGGAATTGAGATTAACCTCTTTTGAATACAGAGTCCAATACATTATTAAAAGAATTTTAGAATTCAGTATTACCATCACAGTACAATTCTGGAATGTTCATAGCACTGCAGTTATGATTAGTGTCCACTCAAAAATTAGAATCTGTTAAACATAGTTGTTGAATACCTGTTTGCATTTTATGCAGATTTGCATTTATTTATTTTCATTTAGCAGGCTTCAATTTGTATCTGTGTAAAGTTAACTAAAAAGTATGATTAACCTTTTATTTGCACCCCTGCATATTGTTAATATGTGAAACAATGTAGATCACAATGGGGTATTCCTTGTTAAAAAGTGCTCCATTAAAAAAAAAAAAAAAAAAAAATTTTTTTTAATTATTTCATTAACAAGAACCATTTCAACAATAGGTTTCTCTTTACCGTATTCACCACTGTAATCAACAACATCAGCATCATAGGTTATTTGACATTTCTTTGACACGGTTGATAGGCATAAAACGTTTGTATATTTCTATATCCACTGGAATTTCATTGTGGAAATGTCCATAAAAATATTAGTCAAAGCCAGAACATAGCTTCAAGTTCCTGGTGCAGGTATTTTTGCTTCTCACATACTTAGACTTTCTGGTACACAAACACCTATATCATGCACACAGTGAAACTGAGAGGTGATGTCAGCTAAGCAGACATTTGTGTTGAAAGATGGAACATTAAGAATGTTTTTTATCTTGGCAATGAAAATACCAAAAAGTACATTTAAAACGGTATCCGAATAAAATTATGATTGCAGACTGAGTATCAGAATATGAGAGGAAATATTTATATTAGGCATCAAAAACTGCCCAGTTATGATTCAATCCCATGGGGAAATCGTGCTGAAGTCATACTGGGTCCAGCCTTTAGGGGCGGAATTCTTCCGGTTACTGCAGCACTAAAGTCGGAAGCTACATGTTGGGAGCTTGCAGATTCTCGTCTGCCTAGCACAGTTGTAGTTCTCCCCATTGCACATATAAGTCAATAACTGCACGAGAGCATTTATTAATGTACTGGACCGTAGCCCTACATTGAAATCATTCCTGCATCTATTAATGTACTGGACCGTAGCCCTACATTGAAAGCATTCCTGCATCGACACTGACACTGATTCGAACCTTGTGAGTCGATTCTCTACCCCCTAGTTTCATTCTTAAGAGAAGAATTAAGTTGGACGCGCGCTCTTCTAGGTGACAGTAATTCAGATAGCCGGGTAGTTTGTGAATATTCGTGATTTAAGTGTACATTGTCACAGGATAGAGGTGAGTGACGTCGGCCACTAAGGATATTTTCTTATACGTTATTTATAAAAAACGTGTAAGAAAAAAAAGTATTGCATGCCACTGCGTGGGCTGGCTAGCTAGCTTTAGCCATCGCAAGTTAGCAAACGAAGTCAAGTGGCTCCATGTTGCTATGCGCTTCAGAAATTTGTATTGGCTGGCTAACTTGCTGTCATAACCACCCTACCATTATGAGAATATTGCGCAGTATGACTATATATGTCTATAGGTATGACGGCGCAAAAATAAGCGCTAAATAGAATTAATGTAATTTCTACGTGTCCATTTCCGAGGGTCTCACTAGTCATGCGTGGAGACTGAGCGCTGATGATAAGGACACACCGAGGCCTAAAGTTGACACTCAGTGCTGTAATATGGAAAACTTAATAGGCATATTAATAAGACTGGCTCGGCAGTACTAAAAGTAAAACGTTTATTGCTTTTATAATTTAATATAGTGTTTTATTTCTCCCATGTTGTGCCAGGGCAAGTCGTAATTCCTGCTGTTCGCACAAGATGCAGAGCATCAGCGATAACGGAACTGAAGCCCGACCTCTATTCGGGGGTGCACTGTCTGCTGTCGTTCCGCACAGTGCTAGCGACATCAGGTGATTGATTCTTTTTTTCAAGCGCCGAAATTGCAAGCACTGAATTTGTACAAAACGCTGTCTCTTTGTCCTCCTCACTATGGAGTAGATCACATTAAAAAATCTGTTATATTGACGAGTGATTTTTACAATCTCTGTATTTTCCGTCCCCACCACATTTAGTATAGGTCTCCTTTTATGTGGTGTGTGTGTCCTGGGATTGAAATCCCCAATGGTAAACATAAATATTCAGAATAAATTAAATATTCTGACAAACATTTTGGTATTGGACATGTTCAGACAGGGTCTTTGGATGGAAACTTTGATGATAATACTGTAAAGCAGAGATATCAAAATATGTGGCGGAATATGCAATTTATTCAAAAAGTGCATATTTTAATAAAGTTGTCTTTTCCTCTGTTTCTCTGACTGCACTGTGAGGCAATAGTGAGGTGAGGGAGATCCCAGACAACCAGGAAGTGTTTGTCCATAAGCAGACAGATCAAAGCATCATGGTGGATCTGCTGGAGTACCAGGCTCATGTGCAGGACATTGAAGCTGCCAGGTACATGGGATAGGAACAACAGAGATTATCATGGTACTTTATATGAGGTGCGTGTGCGTATGTATGTGGTACTGCTGAGGTCACAGTCAGAGATGGATAGGTGTGTCTTTGCAGGAGTAAAATAAAACAAATTTATAAAAGCTAATTGGAGATCTACCATTTGTCTGCTATGAAATATTTCTCTTTTGGCTTTCTTGTACCAAAAAGGTAGCACCTTATTCTGATTTATTTTGACCTGGCTTATGAAATGTGCCCAAACCCAGACTTCTAAAATCTAAAAAAAATTCATGAACCAGATTTGTAAGGTAAGAAAGGTGTTAAGGGATTATAAACAGTATTGAATTTAATAACAAACATATTGTTGCTGTATTCACTTGTTGGTCTCACCAGAGACCCCAGAGGAAGTTTTGTGGTTCAACCCCTCATTCTGTCTCCCAGGTACCACTTTGAAGACTTGGCCGGCAGCAATGAGGCATCGAGTCCAGGGTCCTCAGAGGTGGTTCATGTGGAGCCCCTCAGCAAATCTCAGCTTTCCCTGCAGGAGTGCAGCTGTGCTTTTCTCCTAACCGGCACACAGCGCGTATCCAAATTCAACGAAGAGGTCAGTCTGTCTAAAGGTGCCAGTATACTCAAAACGAAGCGGAGACAAACAAAAAGACATAGTGTTTTGAGTTTGTACAGCGCAGTGTGTACTAGCCCCCAGCGTGGACTGTTCGCAAGCAGTTTGCAAGTTTGCAGACCTTCCTCTGTCTGCACTTGGCCCATCCAGATATCATGTGGGTGGCTGTATCACAGTTGATCAGGCGGGGACAGACTTCAATCTAATTTTCCTGTTCACCTCATCGCTGTACAGCCCCGTAGCAGGCTGTGTCTAGATGGGATAGATTTCAGGAAGGGGTGACCTATCCAATAGGTTTGCCACAATTTAAGAATTAAAGATGTAGTGTGTAGGATTTAGTGGCATCTAGCGGTGAGGTTGCAGATTGCAACTAACTGAATACCCCCCCTCACCTCCCCTCACCCCTCCCTGTCCAACGACGTAGGAGAAGCTACGGTGGCCTGTAAGTTCCAAAAATTATGTAATCGTCTACAACAGCATTGAGTAGCCAAGTGTCAAGTGATGTTCCTTGATAGATTTAGAAATTGTATTTAGTTATTTAGTCTGTAAAACTATAGGTCATAGCTTACAAGTAGATAGCGATTATGAATGTTAATTGTTCTGCATTGTGGTAGCGTTTCATTGCTAACATTAGCTGCTTTGCATGGTAAATCATAGAAAGACATGATGCGTCACAAAAACTATTACAGTACTAACTAACACTTACATTACAGTGTGACATATCCTCATTATAAAATACCACTAACCTATTTAAAGACACTCAATTTCAAAAATAACATATATAGCCGAAATATTTTGAGTAGTAATACTTACATAGCAATGATGAAATCTTATCTGTTTTCAATAGATAGAGACAGAGACAGTAAATCAATGATATATTTCTATCTGCTTCTGTCTTACACCAGAAAACAATGTCAGCTAGGTCTATTAGCAAACATATGGCTTAGCTATGCCCAGAAGTCCCCAATAATAATAGTATTTTCCAAGAAATTATGAAAAATCGTTGACAGTGTTTCGTTAGGTGCAGCATCTTTTACTGCTACCAGAGTGAATGCGTAAGTGAATGTGATGATGATAAAACTTTCGATTATGCTGACCAATAAAATGCTATTCCAAAAGCAAAATTATACATGTTATACATCGTTAGAAAGCTTATACTTACCTACTGAATAAATGGATTGTCAATCAAGCCAGACTGTACTTAAAAGGGCAACAAAGCCGTAAACAACACGTGTGGTATTACGCACAGCTATTTTGGAAGGTACCCAGGCATCACAAATGCGCGTATATTTCACAAACGGATTGTCCAAGACAATATATGACCACTCAGTCTCTTCTTTCATCTTCTTTGTCTTCCAACCGGTGCATTCGCGTCACCCACCAAAATTAAAAACGTGAAGAAAAAAAAAAACGCGAAAGGCCCTCTCTAGAGACGTTTGTCCGTTCTGGGCTACTGTAGAAACAT
Organism: Anguilla anguilla; assembly: GCF_013347855.1. Lineage (NCBI taxonomy): Eukaryota > Metazoa > Chordata > Actinopteri > Anguilliformes > Anguillidae > Anguilla > Anguilla anguilla. Next base: position 28,888,764 of record NC_049209.1, read on the forward strand.
GGCGGTACAACAATGGCGGCCTCTGTGGAAGAGGACCCACTCCCTATGGAGATATAAAGAGCTCATTCTAAGTTAACAAAAACACAACGATTTTTATTTTCATGGGATTATACACTAATTAAAACATACATATGAATATTATATTCCATTTCTGCCAAGTCCATTCTGCTAGATGCCACAATTCTACGCACTGCACCTTTAAAATATTCCTCCTCCCAGGAGGAAAGTTTTTATGTTTGCCAAACTAAGGATAAATCATTTGGACAGAAAGGTAACCAAATAAAAGATGGAGCGAGCTAGTTACCTTGTCACTAGTTTTCCCAGCTACCTTTCAGTCCGCACAATGTATCCTTAGTTTGACAAATGAGGTCAAAATTTCCTTCATTTAATTCTCCTATTGTGGCAAACCTATTGGATAGGACACCACTTCCTGAAATCTTATTCCTTTCACCACAATCCTTCCTTTCCAAAAGTACTTCTCTTTGCCCCTGTGTCTCCTGGACACCATTTTAGCCAGTCTGAATAATGAATGGTTTACTCAGCTTTATTACAGTATTCCCATTTTACCCCCCCCCCCCCCCCCCCCAGGCTAAAAACACAGTAAATATCCACCTGGGACTTCTCCGCCTGCCACAGTTCTCTACCGACATTCTGGTGACCTTCAATGACCCTTCAAGCATTAGGTAAGTTTAACCAATGGTCTACGTCAAGGGTCTCCTATCTTATCTGAGAAGGGCTGGTGTGGCTGGAGTCTTTTGTTGTTACCCAGCACTACAACACCGAATTCAACTAATCAGTATTTTGACTGAAGAGCATAAGGTGATTGGTTGAATCCCTAACCCTAAATGGGTTGGGCCCACAAGTATTTTGTTTTAGTGCCAAACACTCTTTCCTGTAATCAGCTGTTGGTTTAATCAAAGTTATATAAGGAAGTGGAGTAAAGTCAAGATTTCCCTAAATGGCAATCAAAACTAATCAACAAAAAAACTGGGAAAACCCTTGAGTGCTGAAGAAATACATTTATTGGGCTTAAACCGCACGAAACAAGTAAATAGCCGTAGGAGCAAGAAAGGCTAACTGCACTGCTGTACACTGTATGTGCTGACACCACAACGCGTTTCGAGGCCATAATCTCTTCTTCAGGCAGGATTGAGGGCTTTCCAAATTTTTTTGTTGGTTCATTTTAATCAGGAAAATTGTGAAGCCGTTCACATCCCTGGGTTGGGTGTGTGATGGAGGTCTCTGTCTCTCCCAGTCCTCTCAGCAGCAGTGCAGCAGGGGACGGTGTGGTAATCGCAGCCCCCTGGACGGTGCAGGACTTCCTACAGTTGCTGCAGTCCCTCCGGCTCCTGGACGCTGGCGTGTTTGGATAGGAGACAATCAACCAGTGATCGTGAAGTAGGGATATAATAGTTGTGACTTCACCTTCATGTTAGAAAATAGAGAAGAGCTCCACCAATCACAGAACGTGTTGCTAACAATAAATAGAACAATAGTGATGGTGATTGGAGGATACTTTCTGGCAGTGGGTGGCAGTGTAGTATAATAGGTAAGGTCTTGTAGCTTAAAGGTCACAGGTTTGATAAGCGGGTTGGACACTGCCGTACCCTTGAGCAAGGTACTTAACCTGCATTGCTTCAGTATGTATCAAGCTGTATACATGGATGCTATGCTATGTAAAAAGTTGTGTAAGTCGCTCTGGATAAGAGCGTCTGCGAAATACATGTAATGTACTGTAAGCAGAAATCATAGTCGGGAGTGTATTATTGTGTGCTACCGACATACTTCCTTTCTATAGAGCTCCTCTGTTTTCATCCACTAAGGTGATATTACAACTGTTTTGCCCCTATTTTATAATATTACAACTGTTTCACCCCTATTTTATAAACCCTGCAGCTACATGCTCACAGCCCAGACTACTGACATCCTTTACAAACTGAAAAGTACAGACTGAACTGAGAGTTACGGTCAGTGCCACCCGTGTGTTGATTGGGGGGCATTCCTTTGTACACAAACATTGTATATCATTGTCAGGTGACCAGCTGTAGTTTGATTTGATAAAGTCCCTCTCATGCAATGCGTGTGTGTGTGTGAGACCTATCAAGATAAGCGACTGATGCTGTGAGTCCAAGCTCTTTTATTCCAGTCACACTTTTACTGGTAGTGTTTCATTTGGATGTGTTACACCATGTACAGTGTGGTACGGGTGGGTCACTCGTATGAAAACTGAAGATAAGGTCTGTGTGTATTGCTTGTGGCTGCTTGGCTAACGCAGTGCTCTCTGTCCGTTCAATTGTGCCATTGTGTTGGAAAGAAACGGATCCAGCGAATGAAAAGTGTTCTTTCTGAGTGGGGGTGTCCAGTGTAATCTGAGAAATGTATGAACATCTGATTCAACTGAACAACTAATCACGGTCTTCATTGTTTCGTTGAATTTGGTCTTTTAGCGCTAGGCTACAGCAAAAGCCTGTGCCCACAGTGGCCCTTTTCTAGTAAGATTGTACATCCCAGAATTTGAAATAAAGGAAAAATAATTTATCTTTTTAACTTAATCATTGCATAAAGTCTGCCATTGTCTGGGAGTCTTGGAGAAATTCAACACCACACAGAAAGCAAGTCAGTCAACTCAGTGGCAGTGGTAACAAACCCTGTTGCTGGAGATCTATTGTCCTGACACACCTTGAAATGAAAACCGGCTGGATGGCAAAACTCCAGGAACAGGACTGGTTACCACTGGCCTGGGGCATCAGATCTGGCGACTGAGAAAGCTGTGACATGACACCAGTTTCATGCCCCTCAAATCACTGTGACAGTCCTCTTGCTCTGTGGACACAGCAGTGTAATCTTGAAAGACACCCCCCATGCAGAAAAGAATGATGAGAGTATTAAGTTCCAAATGTGGGAGAACGCAGAAAGCTGTGTGCTTCACAAAGTTATATGCCACTATGGGCCATTGTTTCTGTAATAAACTAGGTACAGTATGTGCAGCTGGTTGTAAACCTCCCATCACATGTTTATACTGCTGATCTTTCACAGTGTGCCATATTATTCCTTTAGATTTTAAAATGAATTATTTGTCTATAATTTACAACATGTATATTATATCCAGGATTATAGGCACCCTTGAGATACAAAATGTAGAAAACAAATAACACCATTACTGATATGGTAATTTTCTCTTAATGATTAAATCACAACGATCAAAATAACACACATTTCAAATTCATTCAAAATAAATCCCCCCTTAAAAAAGGCTAAGATTTTTTTTGGCTTAGGTGCCCTGTTACTGGGTGGAATTCATTATGCCCTTGATCTGAAAATTAGCCCCTGGGTGACTGGAAGGAAAGAAGACCATCAGTGATCTACCACCATATTTGAAGGTAGGTGTTTATATGCATCCCTCTTTTGAACAAACTGTTCAAACAACTGTTCAGTTGGCACAACTGTGTACACAGCCAAAAAGTTCAATTTTGATTTCCAAAATGCCTGATTTTGTTAATCTCAGTAAGGGCTTTCTTTGTGCAACCCTTCAAAAATAGCTTGTTGCTATGGAGGTGAACATATGTAGCACTATATGTGAACTAATGTACCTAGTTAGGCTAATACAATTACGTTAGTTTTTATTTGGCAGGATTGTTTTTGTTTTTGTCTGATTCTGATTAGGCAAATGTGATTTCAGTGCTAGTTTGTACTTGGCAGGATTGTTGTTTGCTGAACAGGTTACTTTACAGGGTTGGAGTCCTGATCTATGTGGTCACTTCTGTCACTACGATCTTTACTTCACTCTAGTGTGTTTCTTTTGCACCTCTGCACCTTGAACTAATGCACTTGTTGTACGTCGCTCTGGATAAGAGCGTCTGCTAAATGCCTGTAATGTAATGTAATGTAATGTAGCAGTTTATTGGATATGTAACTTGTGATTGTATTTGAAATAATCTTTAGGGCCCCAATAATATTTTCTCTTGTGTTTCTGGGGGGAAAACATCTATAGTATAACTGTCAATGAAAATGAATATTTAAGTTTATTAAAGAATTATTTTATAAGGAAAAAAGCAAAGTATCCCCATATGTTTTTGTGTAAGGTATATATGTGGTTTATTATAATGTGGTTTATTTTACACCTTTGGTAGGATTATCTATTCAAGTCTCAAACCCTGGCAAATCTACCATGTCTACCGCCCAGATAGTTTCGGTCAACTTATCATAAGAACAATGCAGGTTATAAGGACTTGTCACCACTGATCAGCATAGTACTCAGTTATAGAATAGTGATTGCGAGTGGGTGATCAAGAACCACTCTAAACAAGGAGATTTGATTAACACTACAATAGACTGCTTCCTAGCTAGGCCTCAGGATACAGGAATATCAGACCCCGTATTGATAGGCAGACCTATTGAGAGAGGCCAGATACTGGCTTTCTGAAATCAAATCGCATTATTTTGAATATACATTTCTGTTCCCCACCTCAGAAACCAATGTCTAAAAAAAGGGTATTTAAAGCCATTCAGTCCTGATAATGGCATTTGATTGACTCTGAACCCATTGAGACAGTTGTGTGTGAAGGTTTTGCTAGATCATATCACTACCTTGCTGTTATTGCTTGTATACTTCTAATAAACTTCAACTCTTCATTAAGATAGGAGCTGTCAAATTTTCTGACACTCCCCCCCCCAAATTCCAGTGATAAGAAGGATGCCAGTATTTCTGGACCTGACTAGGTATAATGTTCATACACCCCAACATTCGCCCCCTTAAGTAATTTATTTTATGCATTATAAAACTAACAGTTGGTATACTTAAGTTGATATGGATACAAGTTCAGTAACAGCTTTGACTATTTAATTCAGTTCAATTCAGTTTTATTTGTACAGCACCTTTTTTTACAGAGATATTGACACAAAGATGCTTCATAGAGGACACAGAAAGGAACATTAGGCCAAACAAGGCCTGAACCCCTGTGTAATAGTAAAGATATAATGAATGGTTACAGAAATGTAACGGTAAATCTATCAGAGCAAATAATTAAATGAGTCGGGCATGTTTAGGTTGATAAACCTATTACTGATTCTACCCATGGTTTGCCAGATATGTGGCATACTGGCAAAATTTGGTCACAACACTGGACTTCATAGATGAACTTCTCCCACTCATATGCTAACCTGCACGATCTACCCTTTTGCTTCAGAGAAGTACAGTTTGGTAATATGATCCAACTAATGTTTACACTTGAGGAATGTGTATCCAACTCATACATTCTTAGTGAGGCATAAAATAAATAAGCAATAAAATAAACTCTGTTCCAAGAACAAAAACATTAATTATTCATTTATTATTAATTGTTTTAAATCAAAACTATATTCCATTTTGGTGTACATAATAGTAACACTTGTAAAACCCATTTAAGCTTAAAAGTAAAAAAAATTAGCTATTTGTTTTAAGTAATGTGCAGGCATACATTTGTGTAAATCATTTGGAGGGGGTCATCTGAGTGACTCATTTAGTTCAAAATTTAACCTACTTCATTGGATGTTTAACAGAAAATGGTGGCTGCTTTGAGAATACAGGTCAGACCTAGCCTTCTCTGGAATACATTTTGTACAATTTGAAGTTGTTCCAAAAACATTATTGGAATGATCATGATTTTTGCATGTCAACAAGTCAAAACAAGTTAAAAGTACAGCAAAGATACATGGTTAAAAAGAATTGAAATAATGTACAGTTACACAGATAAATGAGTGGTCTCTTAATACTTCATTCTTGAATCATCCCTTTCTTTCTGAACTGTTCTCAAAAAAATACAATGCAATAAGCCAATTAATACTGCATGGCAGTTCCTTGAAATACGTGTTCATAGTACAAGTATGCCTTCTGTAACATCTGGAAATACTAACAAGGGAAAAATGTGTTGCAGTTCATCATCAATATAAGACCTGGAATAAACAGTTCTAAAAATGATATGTGAAAATGTTGCCAACAGTACAGGTAAAGTAATAATAATAGTAAAAATAGTTACTTTCACAAATAATATGAAAAGTAACTGTGGATGTTGATGTCAAATATCTGAGTGAAGTTGAAGCGTAGTGAAATAAAAAGCTGTGATCAAATCAAATAAGATAAATTTATTAAATGCAAGAATACAAATCAAATGATTTTACACATACTTCTTAGCACCAGGGACGTCTAGCTATACTAGAAGCTCTTTATTTAGAAAAGAAGATTTAGTTTAAATATATAACATGAGGCCAAACATTCTGGAGTGTCATTTACGGTAGGATTCATTCTGACTGATTTGAGTTTAAAATTGTAAAGACTCAAATATTTTTGAACTACCTTATTTCAGAATTTTAAATATATTTTTATTAAATGTATTAATATTTTAATAATAAATTATGTCTTGTGATAATCATTTTAATTATTTTAAGTAATTTTGCATTTGTGGGCAATCTCTATTTAATAATAAAATAAATATTTATAGCATATAAATATTTTACCTGAACAGTAACGTAATTAATATTGTGACCAGAGGAAATCACTTTTCATTGTGGCTCAATTGGTATAAACTGCAGAAAAGTATCTCTGTTGTACATAGATTGCAAAGGAATAATAAAATAGGGATAAGACAGCTGTGCAGAGGGTAGCACTGGGTTCAAATTCTGACTGGGGCCTTTCTGTGTGGAATTTTCATGTTCTCCTCATGTCTGCGTGGGTCATGTCTGCGAGTGTATTTGACTGTCAATTTTATAAATTCTATTAATACATTATCATTATTATTATTATTATTATTATTATTATTAATAATAATAATAATAATAATAATAATAAACAATTAAAATGTCAGCTTTTTTACACTAATAAAATTGTAAAACACAAAATGTAATGGGCTGCAATTAAAAGATGCTGATTTCTGAAAGCTAGAGTCCTGTAAAAAAAATCACCAATAGCCCCATATATCAGCCATTTTAAATCTGGCAGGTCATCAGAAGCTTCTATAAATATCTAAAATAAACTTCACTGCACTGTCTGAACCAGTCAAAAACAAAAAACATTGTTTACGGAAACCCTTGTTGTTGGGCTCCATAAAAAGACAATAGTGTTTCTGTTTTTTTTTGTTGTTTTTTTTTGTTGACTGTAAATGTTGATATCTTGATGTTCTGAGCAGCAGCTTCACCCCTTTGATACGTACATACAGTATATGCAAAATATTGTCATTATATAAATCAAACTGTCCTCCATCAAGGGAGGGTGGTGGTGAGCCAATTAAAAAAGGATGAGAAAAAAACATAAACCAAATAATATTTTTTTTAAATCCTGAAAGTTCCAAGTTTCTAGTTTCTGTTAAGCTAGCCAAATATAAAACTCTAAAGATTTTGTACAAAACTCCAGTCTTTGAGGGCATGATTGGTTGATTATCTTAACCATTATTTTTTTATCCTCAAACTTGATATTCTGGATTTTCAACATGGGCCTTGGAAAATAGCTTGCATTCCAATCTGAGCAGTTTTGCATGTCTGTGCTACCTGTAAGGCTGGTAGAGCTTGCGCAGCTCATTCCAAAACAGTAAAGACAGGATGGTGTGGGGCCCCAAACGAAAGTAGGAGGCCCCAATGCCCTTATATAGCCCAGTCAACCCTTCTTTCTTCAGGGTCTTGGAGAAGCAGTCTGAAAATCCCCTATAAATCTTCCCCTGTGGATACAAGTAACACAGTCAGCCAAAGGGAGATGCATTCGAGTATGTGTGTGGTGTGTGCGCCCGTTAGAGGAGCTGTATTAATGTTCCTTAAACCCCTCTGTCCCCAGCCCTGCCACCCCCGTCCAATTTCTAACCATTCACACAAAATCAAGGTAACGTCAGCTATTCAAAAACATAATTCCCCCCCCCCCCCCGAGACAATGAAGAGATTTTAGGGTTTTTTACAAAGAATTACCTGGCCCAGCTGATCCACCGGCTGGTTGTACAGACGCGTGCTGACCACGTCGAAGGGCGTCATAGCCAGCACCACCACCACACTGCTCATCATTCCAGCGCTCAGCGCTATAAGCCAGCTGCCCTCTGCAAACACCTGCGAAGATGGAGGTGCTCCTGAGCTGACCGGGAATCCCACACCAGTCACCCTTCAAGTATGTTGTGCGCAAACCCTGAATCAGTTTTCCTCTCCCTCTGTCACAGCAGTGACTGTGCCTGGCTGAAAGCCTCCAAACAGACAGGAGAAAGGCAGGCTCCACAGGTAGGAGTGTCTATTGCCTCAGGCCTTTTACAGGAGAACAGAGTCGCTGAATATTAATCTTGTTGCCTCAACGTTGTGCCACCGGTTCTAGATCCTCCTTAAGGCATGTTGGCGGGCATCCAAAAATCTTTTTTTTTTCTGGAAAGATCACCATTGGCTGGCGCCTGTATTCACCCAATGACCAGTTCATTTTGTCATGCATCTAATTAGTAGAATGGCAGCTTTGCAGCAGGTACAGTCAAACATGTGCACTGCTTAGAAATGTAGGGGGCTGTGGTCGGACCATCATTGGGTTCTGGTTGATAAGGTAAATCAGTATGATGGTTCTTTGCACTTTGTGTGGAAGCCAGTCTCCCATGCAGGAGAGAATCTTTCTGGCTTTAACCATTGATCCTACGTTAACCTTAAACTGTACAGACCAAGAGATTTTGCTGACACAGGGAGGCCTGAAAGCATTAAGTTGTTAAACTGCTGGGGAAAGGACACTATACACACTAATATCTTCTTTCAGTGAGCAAGCAAATGGCCCTGACATTAGATGGAGGCTGCACCCAGTAGTTTACCATCCCAGAAACTGCTTTAAAACATCTGCTTCCCAAATGAATTGTAATGTATTTTCCATGCAGGCATAAATGCGTTGGGTTCGTTGGTTTTGGTTGACACATAGTATAGTATGCAAACAGGTTGCTATTCCACCGCGCCCTTCGTTTAATATAAAGCAAATAAAACACTTTTAAAAGTAAAAAGTTTTTCTTTTAAAAACTAGTTTTGAGCATCTCAAAACCAATGTGTCAAAACCATCCCACATCCTGTCTCTCCCTTACCTGCAGGTCAGTGATTAATTCTTTGGAAGAAGAGAAGGTACAGAGCTGGGCGGCTGACCCCACGCTGACCCTGGGCACTGCTGCACTCGAACCCCTCCACAGCCCCAGAATGCCGTGCTCCCGGTGGATGCCCGCGAAGGCGTGGAACATCCCCTATGGCAGGAATGGACAGGGTTTTAATGTGTGAGAGAGAAAGGCTGATTAATTTATCAGCTATTATCTTATAGGAGACAGAAGAAGAAAAAACCCTTACCCGGTGTTTGTACTGGTGTCCTACTGCAATGGAAGAGGTGGCCTGGCTCTGAAGGTGAGTCTTTACCTGTAAAGCACAGAAAGACCATTTATACACACTCGTAGTACTGTGAAGTAACATCTCCCTTTCTTTCTCCAGCATAGCATTACACCAAAACTGACCTTATTTAAGTAAAGAATAACACTTAAAAAGGGATTAAAGCTTTACAGCAGCTTACAAAAGTTCCTATTCAGTTTAGTTTGGTTAACAGCCTAATTGCTTTCCTTGATAAAACATGCTTGGGCTAGATCGGTATGTTAATATTGGGGGGCACATTAAACCTGACAAAGCACAACATTAAATCAATCTGTATTCCAGGTCAATATTTTCATTTTCTAACTAAATACAACTGATTCGCTCAGTTTTCACATTTAATATGCAGTTGAAAGTAAAACATATGTAGTGTCTTTTATACACAACAATAACAGTATGTATTTAATACATTTTGGGTCAGTTTTATGGACACAGATTAAGCCTAGTCCTAAATTCAATTTTAAATGGTGATTATCCATACAAAACTCAATTTAGTCCAGGACTGAGCTTAATCTGTGTTTGTGAAACCGGCCCTTTATGTGGCTTTTCGAGGTGGAATATAAGGTGAAGTCATTCATGTGCCATAGCTAGGGCTACTGGTTTGTCTTCACTTTAGTACCCTACCAACAAGAGGTTGTTTTTAAATTAGAACCACAGTTGTACCAGTGAAAGTCAAGTAAGCCATTATAAGGCTGAGCAATAAGAAAAAAACAGTCCGAGAAATAGGCCAAACCTTAGGCTTACCAAAATCAACTGTTTGGATCATTATTAAGAAGAAAGACAGCATTGGTGATCTCAGTAAATGGAAAGCGCCTGGTAAGCTATGGAAGACCTCTACAGTTGATGACTGAAGAATTCTCACCATAATGAAGAAAACCCCCAAATACCTGTCCAACAGACCAGGTTCAGGAGGCAGGCATGGATGTGTCAGTGGCTACTGTCTGCAGTAGACTTCATGAACAGAACTACAGAGGCTAGATTGCAAGATACAAACCACTAATTAGCTGCAAGAACAGGATGGCCAGGATACAGTTTCCTAAGAAGTACTTAAAAGAACCTGCAGAGTTCTGGAAATAGGTCTTTTGGACAGATGAGACCAAGATTCACTTTTTATTAGAGTGATGGCCAAAGCAAAGGGAGCTCAAAAGGAACTGCTCAAGAGCCAATGAACCCCCCTCATCTGTGAGAAATGGTGGTGGGGGTGTTATGTATGGCATGATTGGCTGCTACAGGTACTGGCTCACTTGTCTTCATTGATGTAACTGCTAATAGCAGCAGAATTGATTATGAAGTGTACAGAAGCATCTTATTTGTTCAAGTTAAAGCAAATGCCATCAAACTCATTGGACGGCACTTCGTCCTACAGCAAGACAATGATTCCAAACAAACTGCAAGGATTTTTTTTGAAGCCAAAAACTGGAAAATTCTGGACTAGTCAGTCAAGTCAGTCACTTGATCTAAATCCAATTGAAAATGTGTTTAATACTGAAGAGAAAGTGTAAGGCAACTCGGCCCCGAAACAAACAGCTGAAGATGGCTGCAATACAGGCCTGGCAGAGCAAATCGGGGTTATGTATAAAAAATTCTGTAATTTCGCAAGCAGGATTAATAGCTACTCACCAAATAGATCGGACTTCCCATGACTGCTCCCACTACGCCGGCGACTGCTCCAGCCACGGTACTCTTGGCTGCACTGACTCTTCCGTCCGTGTGGATGTAGCCTGAAGACTCAATGATTGCGTACGAGCCTAGCCGGACACCATTCATGAAAAACTGATACAGTAACCCCGGGGCCAGCCCCTTCTGTAGCCCGGCGATTCCGTCAACTTTACCAATAGTGTAGAAGGCATGGAATACATTGCGATAATACACTTGGTATGAGCCCCGGCTTTTCAGCTCGCCTTGCAATTGCATACGAGTCTTCACAACTTCAAGTGGGTTCGTGAAAAGGCAAGCCCCACAAGCAGCCGTTCCGCTGAGAATGAAATCCATGGCTGCTGTTTCCAGACAACGCTTACCTAATTCTCAGTATGTGCTGATTCAACTATCACAGGACGATCTGTTCTCCAATTCTAATTTCATCTGAATGAGCATACATCGAACACCAACCCCAAGAAAATGGGACTAGAAAAATATCCACACTGCAACAAGCAATAACGATCATCACTTCAATCTAGCTCCACTTCATCGAAATAGGTTTTTTTCTCATTCAAATTATGTCCTCTATGGTCCCGTTGCTGTCCCCTAGTCTTTTTACATCACACATGTACGGTCAGCGCGAACAAATTGCGTGTGCAGCGTCAAATAGAACACCTCCCACACTGCAGCCGGCAGACTTGTCCAATCAAATTGTTGAGTGTAGCTCATCCTTTGTCGTGCTCCATTTGATTGGACGGGAGGAGAATAATAATGGGTGGGGTTTGCATGCGCTTTTGTTGCGAAGTTTATAGGCCAACCTGTTCCAACAGGACAATGTCACAAAAATGTTACGAAACGTGGTCGTAACTTGAATTTATTTTCAAATGTAGGATATGTTTTGAATAGTCGATAGAATAAAATGATCCAGCCACGAAAGCATTAATATAAAACATATCCTCAGTACTGTATTGTAGATTCTGGTATTTATAAATGAATTACTGTATCACTACATCTTTTGCATTAGTTTATCCATCCATTAGTTAATAAGTAAATTATTAAATTCAATCTGAAATGGTTTAGTGAATGCATATCAATGCAACTGTTGGCTAGTTAGCTTCAAAGAAGGCTACAGTCAGATGAAATTTAGAGGCATAATGCTGTACTCGAATAGGGAGGGGTGCTTGCTGTCAGACTATCCCCAAAGGGCATTTCTCTAAACTCGCAACATGATTCATGAGTTAGGCTTTGGGGTTGAAGAAAGAGTGCTCAGTTCCAAGGAAGCGTGTCCCCCAGACCATAGAAACAGCTGGGTACTGTGCTGTCGCTTCATGAAGAACATGGAGAGAGATTGTTTTAGATATTTTTAGAATGAACAACAGTTCAAATCCTTCCGTAAAGAATGTACATTGACAGCCATCCTATCGCCTGTGGTGACAGAAAACGTGGCATGCTAGTAGCCTATCGTGCAGACTAAACTCGGCTGACACATTTTACTTGCCAGGTGATCTAAAAATAGGTGTATAAGTTTAACTTCATGTGATTTTATTTGAAGTTTCCGATGTATTGAATAGGAAATGCAAAAATTCGTAATTTTGAAGCATAGGCCTGCGGAGAATTTTTAGTGGGGTAAGTTGCAAAACAGAGTACCCCTTTGAACAGGAGTGACCTACATTCCAGCTGGTCTGATTTCACTGAGAAGGGGGGCTGAAGCGTCTCTCAGGTTTTCCACATTCACTTACTCCTCAAATACGCCCCCCTTCCTGCCCAACTGAAAATGATTTCTTTATAAAAAAAAAAAAGAGAAGGGTTACCAGAAGAATTGGAAAGACACGGTCTCCCTGGGAGACCTCTGAATCACAGCCAATGGCCAAACACGGGGCATAACAAGTCTCTCGCTCACCACACATCCAATTTTTTTATTTGTTGGTGTGCACTCCTTACAGGAGTTGGGGATGGGTGTTTGGGTGTTTGCTGAAATGAATTGCATCTTAAGAATCAGTCCCCTCTTTCCTGTGGGCCAGGTAGCTTGTGTGAGTTCAGACAATTGCAGACCTTTGAATGCAAAAATGTGAGCAAAGGTTGTGCACTTAAATTTCTGTGTGTTACTAAAAACCAAAAATCCCTGTGATTCAGGGATGTGTTTAAAAAGTAGTGCTGCAGGAAACAGATGTGTGAAGCTAACTAAAGACTTAGGCTTGAGGAAAGTTTTTGGCGTGCATGTGTGTGTGCATTCTGTAGAAGATTTGGTTGTTTTATTTTCTTTGCCATTAATTAAAATATACTCGTAAAGAGAGACTCTTAAAAAAGGCTTTGATTCTTAAAAATATTAAAATATTTTAGATGAAACCTCAGTTTTGCTAGTTGCTGTTTTCACCACTCCTGCATACAGGATGATTTTATTTTGTGAGCTAGCTCTGAGCTCTGCAACACAACTTGTGTTCCGGACAAGAACACCATTAGGCCCTGAAAAAAAGCCAGGCTTCCCCCTTGTAATGAACCTTACATCATAAGGGAGTTTTTCCAATATACTGGGAATTGCGTTTGTTACAAGGTAAGCCACTTCATGCCTGCAGATGGAAGATTCCTAGTAAGCCTGAGGTAAAGAAGTCAGTTTTGGTAACTTCTTAGTAACTCAGTACTGCAAATGTTTGTCAGACAGTGATGGGAAATTGAGTCTTCACAATGCCAAAAATGGGAAGTGCTTTGATCTGATCATTTATTTTGAGCCAGCCACTATATTCTGATATGGAAGAAAAAATGACTTTGGTTGATTCTAACAAGTTGATGATTGAGAGCTCTATGTAACCACCAATTATGGGGTTTGTGAAACACTCCCATTGCTACTGCCGGTTTCTATTGCATTACATTACATTACAGGCATTTGGCAGACGCTGTTATCCAGAGCGACGTACAACAAAGTGTATAACCATAACCAGGAACCAGGAAGTGTGTTGAAAACCCTAGAGAGAAGTATCGTTCCAAGTGCAGGGAACAACCGCATAATTCAACTTGGACCCTGTAGGTTAAACTGATTAACACTAACACAAACGAGAACAGCAACAACGCAGTCTATGCAAAAATACAAGCACTAGTTAAGACGAGTGCATTAACTAAGTCACCTACAAAACAGCTACCTAGTTACAACAAGGTTTCTATAAATGTATACCTTTTGTTGAGATACAGATAACCTAGATCAAATATTATTGCAAGTCCTGATGGAAAAACTAGACTAGAAGCTTGGTTCCAGCCTAGTTTTAAGCTGGTTCAGATGGTTTGGAGATGGACAAGCTGGCAACAAGATGGATGAGATAGCAACCATGCCAGCAAGACCATTCCAGCTGGTGGAGCAGCTTGGTACAGACAACCAGATGGTATTCAGCTGGAGCGGTAGCTGGTTCCAGCTGGACTCCATCTTAGGCTGGTAGCTGGAATTTCCACCAGGGAGATATTTAATAACCTATGACTGTATATTTAAGTCATGTTTACAGTATCCAGTGCTGAATAAGTATGTTTGATACACCAACGTAAAGGCTACAAAGAGAACTACAAAATGCACACCCCTAAACTGTGAGAGTGGGAGAAAAAGATGACTAATGGATGGATTACGTAGCTAAGGACCCTGGCATGGAAAAGATGATTAAGAAGAAAAAGTACCACACCGGAGACTTGCACATCATCATCATCAGAAGGAAAGCAGCTCCATGTCTGCACCTGTGTCTCATAAGAAGGTAACAGCTACAATAGCTAACAGCAATAAGATTTAAGTAAGAATGGCCTCAAAATAGGCAAAGGAAGAAGTGCTTGAATGAAGGAGTGCAGAGGCCACATCAATGAGTGAGCAGCTCTCTAGCTCTCTATGGGAAATATAAATGCTCAAATGTACCAGAGCAAGGCTCAAAATAACAGTAATGGAGTCGAGAGACACCACAGTAAGAGATTCTGCATCCACATTTTCAACAGGATGGAAATGGGTTCCAAAAGAAGCAGTCCAGCAGGCAAATCAGCCCTCAGACATGAGGACATTGCTGTGAAATGGTTTCATATTTACACTCCAGGATCTATAACCCACAAGCTCAACGATATCATGGTGACACATCAATCCATGCAGAAACTTGGTAGAAATATTTTCTGCTTCTTGAGATGCAATTTAAAGTCTGGCCACTAGATGTAGCTCTTGTCACAGACCTGTGACTGGGCACTCAAAGGCAGTGCTCAAATTTTCATTTAGCTGTAACTGCCTTTCAACATAGCAGTAGTTTTACAGAAGCTGCTAAGTGATTTTACCAAATATATTTCCCCAGTACCTTCCAACAGCTGAATTACAGATACATGTGTATATATCCAAATATCCATCCGTCCATCCAAATATCCATCCGTCCATCCTTATTCGTCCTCATATCCATCCGTCCTTATTCCTGGTCGGGCTCGCAGCATGCATTGGGCGAAAGGCAAGAATACACCCTGGACAGTTTGGCAGTCCATCGCCGGGCGCACACACCATTCACTCATTCATATCCAGGGCCAATTTAGACTCTCCAATTAGCCTAACCTGCATGTCTTTGGACTGTTGGAGGAAACTGGAGTACTTGGAGGACCTGCGGACATGGGGAGAACATGCACAACTCCACACAGAAAGGCCCTAGCTAGGATTTTAATCAAGGACCTTCTTGCTGTGAGGCAATTATCCAAATATGAAGTTATTATACATGTGTGATGTGTGTGCATGCTGTTGAGAGGAGGGTTGCAAAATTCCATGAATATTCAAAATGGGAAATTTTCCATAAAACTAATGGGTATTTATGGAAACTAACAGGAATTTCAGGGCATTTATGGTAATTTGTCAATTTCTTTGCACATAGCTTTTCCCCTCCCATTAATTGAAATATACTTCTAAAGCCAGACTCTTAAAAAAGGTTTTAAAAATATTTTATTTCATAGCTTTGAATTTTTATTAAGTAAAAATACTACTTGACCATTTGTAAAATTCTTTCACTTGTTGTATATCCTCTTGACTGTTTTACAATTGTTATTAGGTAAATAAATAAAAAAAGTAAATGTACTGCAAAATGAAAATATCTGAAATCAAGGGTTTTAAAAGTAAAACGAAACTTTAAAAATGTGAAAGAAATTTCAGTTGCTTCCTGGCTACAGGACCCCTCAGGAACCCAGTCTGTGATCAGGGAGCGATGATTACTTTCAGCATCGCCATGTCAGTGGTTTAATCCACCCAACTGTGCTACCTACAGATGGGAAATTTATATATATATATATATATATATATATATATACACACACACACTCACTGGCCACTTCATTATGTACACCTGTTCAATTGCTCGTTAACACAAATATCTAATCAGCCAATCACGTGGCAGCAACTCAATGCATTTAGGCATGTACACATGGTCAAGACGATCTGCTGAAGTTCAAACCAAGCATCAGAATGGGGTAGAAAGGTGATTTAAATGACTTTGAACGTGACATGGTTGTTGGTGCCAGATGGGCTGGTTTGAGTATTTCAGAAACTACTGAGATTTTCCACTTTACAGACACTCTGCCAGTGAAGCAGAGAACACAATTAGCTTCTGTGGTGTAATGTAACTGGTTGGTTCAATTTAAACTATTCAGGCTAAGTAACAAAACATATTTACATAGTATAGATATTGATTATCTTATTACTTCAAAAGTTCGCAGGACACTGCACAAGCTTGTATTGAAATTTTAAAAAATGTTGTATGGGGGAGGGGGGGGGGCGGGGGTTGGGGCTGTGGTATGACTTGTGGCCAAGATAGGAAGCTTATCATAAGGACAGTTAGAAGCTTTTCCGCCATCAGTTCCTTTCTCTCACAGATACATTTGTCACACAGATTTGGTGCACAAGCAAAAGTAAAAGGTAAGAATGACACTATTTTCCTTTTCCTCTGAAAATGTTTCCTTCCCTGTTCAAATGCATATTTTGAATTTTTTAATTCAAAACATTTTTACAAACTGAACAAATCTGTGTTTGAATGTATTAAAAAATTACTGCTGACCTCATTCTTAGGACTACAATTAATTTCACCATTATTGGAGTTACACAGTGTGTCTGAGTATTACAGTAGCGTTCTCTGTATTAAGACATACATCGTCTATGTGAGTGTGGAGTTATGTTTTAGTTAACCTAAATACTGTTTGAAATGGATCTATTAGTTCTGAATCTGTGGGCAAATTGATCGTTGAAATAGCAGGCAAAAATGTATTTTTTTCCCCAATCCAGCTCTCCGATCAAGATTGATATCTAGAATTAACTTTCCTAATTGACCTGCTGTTTGTTTACTACATACTCATACATGTTAGTTATGTATACATACATACATATTCCAACATATTACAACTGATTGGGTTGTCGTAGACATTGATTCAGCTTTGAGCTCCTTGTGTTAGTGCATTAAAACCACTGTCTAATTTAGCTCTCTAGATTTCTAATTTTATGATCAGAGCCAGTGTTCAAGAGCAAATAAAGGCTCTGCTGCTGACGAAGTTGAAATTTTGAAAGCAATTGTTCATATTTCCATGAAGCATAACTCCAGCAGTTTAGTGTGTCTGTGTCATGAAGACAGTGCCTCCTTTACAAGTTCTTACTGGCATTCATAAGTTTGAATTCGAGAACACTCCTGGCCTCTTTAGACAGAAGCATGATTTAATGAGTTTATGGATGTGTTCACGGTGCAAGACCCGTGATGCATGACTAACCCATCACTGTCTTGGTGATTCACTGTGTTAAACCACACATTGGTTTGCAGAAGTGGTGTTTTTTCCCCCAAGAGAGCAGTCCAGATGGATCACTGCATACATATGCATATATAGTGTAGTATAATGAATTTCCGCCCCTGTCCTGCAGAATGCTGCATTTCCCAGTAGTACCGGGACAGTTTGGTCCGGAGGCTCGGGAGCTGGGTCTCAAAGGCTGGAGGGTGGAGAAGATGAAGGCCGTTTCATTGGACCCCTCGGACCTGGGGGCTTTCTTTACCGGGGATTCCTACCTGATTCTGAGTAACCGTGGAGACGAAGGAGCTGACCTACACATGTGGATCGGTAGGTATGATGCCTTGTATGATGGCATTGCAGAACAACTAAACGTATTTAACTCATTTCGGAATGGCCCGCTGAGGGCTAGGATATCCCATGTGAAATCACTTGACTAGCTAGACAATTATCCATCAAATTTGCCATAGAGCCTGGCCCCACCCCTTAGAAAGACTGGATTTTTATATTATTTTTAAAAAACAAAGCGGGCATGATCAGACAGTATGATACAGAACATTGTGGGTCTACCTGTGAAAATCATATCAGACACTTGTATAGTAGGTATAGAAAATTCAATTCAAACCTCAGCCCCACCCCTCCATAAAAGTCTGTTTGCACCTCATCTACATAATCCCCAGCCAACAATTTTGCTTTTTGGGTGGATTTTGAGAGAACATATCATTTATGAAATATTTATCTGACCTGGTAACACTGTAATCAGCCTCTTCTATGTCTACATGACTGGTCCACTTGTATACTCTGGTCTGTTATTTGTTTCACAAATACTATACACAGCTTTTCTTTAAACAGACGAGTATATGGTATCAGAATTAGTCTGAAATAAGTATGCTTATTTTCTTTCAGAGCAATATCCTGTATTTCACAAGTGACTTACATCACTTGGTCCTTTGAAAGCAGAGAATCAATGAGTGGGAAGTTTGCATTAGGTGATTGGCCAATTCTCTCAGTTCCTTAATTCATTAGCGATGGTAAATGCTACATGTTTGTGTGCCAGTTTTCGTAGATTTATACGGGCTTAGTTTACTCCAGAGGTTCTAGGTGGTGAACCTTTGCTTGTTCAAACTGTGCACGTGTTCTGAGAAGAAGTGTCTGTATGGAGCAGAGCTATAAGTCTGCCCAAACAAGTTTGCTTGGTGCATGTGTGAGCCACTTCACTTCAGTTTAGTGGTAGGAATAGACGAGCAGTGTTGTGCTGAATGGCCTGTTCTCGTCTTACGTTATGTTATGTTATGTTATGTTATGTTATGTTATGTTATGTTATGTTATGTTAAGTGTTGACCTATACTGGGTGGAGAATGTGACAACTGAAGCATCAACACTATTGACAGTTTGTGCAAAAAAGGAGAAGTACTGAACTGTATTGAACTGCAGTTTGCACTGTACTCCTAGCCCTGCACCTTTTTCAAGGCTGTCTTCTTAGCAGAGACCTTGCTGCTTGTTCCATCCAACAGTGTGGTAATGATCACAGGGGGTATATCAGGGTGATTGTGTTGACTCTGACCCATGCTCCTGTAAGGAGATAATAGTGGAGTGCGCTGACTGCCCACATAATGGCTCTCCGTCCAACCTCACACTTTTTTTGGCTTGGCAGTGAGCTCTGTGTACTGCTTCGAGATCTTCTGATTAGGCAGCAGCATATGCATAGGTGGGGCAATGTGCCTGGTCTATGAGGTGCTGGAATGTGTCAGGAGCCCCAAACAGCAAAAAAGATCACAAATTGGCATAAACCATACAGAGAAGAGAAGGACTTTTTTTCCTTAGATTCCTGAGACAAGGGAATCTGCCAGTATCCCTTGGTCAAATCTTTTGGCATGGCTGTCAGGTGAAAAGAATATTAATTTGAACCTGCAACCAGTTATAAGACCAGTTTCCTAACCATTTTACTACACTGTCACCCCTCATGCCTGCACCTACCCTCTCCGTCCCTCGCTGCCCCGCCTGTTTTTGTACAGGTGAGAAGTCCTCTCGAGACGAGCAGGTGGCCTGTGCCATGTTGGCCACACAGCTGGATCACTTCCTGCGCACAGACCCCGTGCATCACCGACAGGTGCAGGGCTATGAGTCCCCTGAGTTTATGAGCCTCTTCCCCAGGGGAGTCAGCTATAAGGTGGGTGGAGAAACAAGGTTTGGAGGGGGCAGGGTTTCTTAAACAGGGAAACTGCCAGTGATGCTATCTTCCACCTGGTGACAGACACTTTCTGGCTATGCTTTGGTGATTCATTTGGGAATTACCAGAAACTATCCATCAGTCACCATTGCCATTTTCTATTGTTGCAAACATGATTTGTGTTTGGTGGAGCTCCTCTGTTCTTCTATATCAGTAAGGTGACATTTGTTTCCTTATTTTATCCCCACAGGGGGGTGCCATGAGGGAGAGGAATGTCAGAATCTTTTCATTTGTTCATCTCTTATCTCTCATTCAGTTACATTGCTTCCCCAAAACTGCCAGAAAATAAGAAGCTTGAATATGTTGAAGAGTTGGTGCAGCTTTTCCCTTTTTGTTGATGAGAGAACCTCTCTCTCTCCCTCTACAGCTTCCATTCAGCTAAAAAAGCTCTCTCTCTCTCTCTCTCTCTCTCTCTCTCTCTCAGGAGGGTGGTGTGGAGTCAGGGTTTAGGAAGGTTCAGTCTGGTTCTGCTCCAATCCACCGGTTATACCAGGTCAAAGGCAAAAGAAACATCCGAGCCAGGGAGGTAGAACTCAGCTGGAAGAGTTTCAACAAGGGCGACTGTTTCATACTGGACCTGGGAGAGGTAAGGGGGTGAAGGTGTGAACAAGGGGACAAAGAGGAGAAACAGGAAAGGGTTTGTGTTTGGACCTCCACATGTTGTTCTGTATTCTGTGAATGCGATTTGCAAAGCTAATGTGTATATCTTAATGTTTTCAATTATTTAACCAGCCACAATCCTTAGTCACTTTCCAAATCTATATATTGATGCTCAGAAAACCTGGCCTTTTGAAACTCTGTTTTGGTTGTTTTAATACAGACCACTCCAGATTATTATTATGTTTTACTTCAGTACAAGCCCAGTGTAATAACCACAAGTGTTTCTCCCGGTTCAGACAATATTGTCCTGGGTCGGTTCCAAGGCCAATATGTTTGAGAAACAGAAGGCACGGGAGATTTCCATGCTTATTCGGGACGCGGACAAACATGGCAAGGCCCGCATCTTTGACGTGAGCGAGGGAGAAGAGACGCCCGAGATGCTTCAGGTAAAAACACCTGGCACAGGGACAGAAACCAGGGCAGACTTGGCCCACCATACCAACTCCACTGTATAGCTACAAGCTCCATCTGTAACAGGGCTTAACTGCTGTATTTATTTTCTACTGAAGTAGTTTACATTAAATACTGAATTCATTTGGCTTAGCATTGATTTCTTCCAAGTCCAAATTGCTGAACACCACACTAAAATTAATTGTGGCGATGTTGTCAGACAAACCAGAATAAAGCAGAAATACATTTTTTTTTTAAACATAGTTATTGTTTGTTAGTCATTGTCACGTCTCACTACTCTGACAGGTTCTGGGCCCTATGCCAGAATTGAAAGAGAGCATCCCAGAGGAGGACACCCAAGCTGATGTCTCTAATTGTGCCTCTTTATTCAAGGTGAGCGCTCCACACACATAAATAGTGAGAGAGAGAGAGAGGGAGAGTGAGAGAGATTCAATATTTTTTATTCTTCTTATAGTAGTGGTGTGGTTGCCGCCAACGCAACGTCGACTTTGTGCTGAACAGAGCGAACAGTTTCTGTAGTATAAGCAGAGACAGAGTATTGTGTACATGCTATAACATCACGGAAACGAGTTTATTTGCGACACATATATTCAGAGCTAATTGATCCTTTCATCAAAACTTGAGATCTCAGTGTTTTACTTGCGGTATGCGGTGACGAGTGACGGCGAATCATAAAGCTAGCTGGCATGTTCAGAGGGTCTTGGAAAAACCCTACGTCTACACTGCGTGATCGCACCATTTAAAAAAAGCAAGACGGGGCTAGGGAGATTAATTTGATTGATTTATGGTTTTGCGTGAATTTCAGCTCATTTTTACCACACAACTAAAAACATTTAATTGGGCTGTAATTCAGAGTCTAATCTGTTATCTCTGAGACCAACTCGAGTAGCCTATTACGTGTTAGCCAAGCTGAATTTCCAAGAATGAAAATGAGGCGAGAAATATGTGTTAAAAGATTTGCATTTCATTTTAAATACAGCTTCTGTGAATAAGTATCGGCTGGTAGCCAGTACTACTAGCTTCTGTAGCAGCAAGGGGTGCATCAACAACATGCAAGTGGAGTTGTGTACTTTAGCAAACGCGTTGGGGTGAGAAAGCGTTGCTTTCCCTGCTACAACAGACTGAATGCGTAATGCAGCTCTAATGAGACCAAAGTTGCCAATGCACTGGGATATTAAACGGTGTTACAAAATTAAAATTTGACATATTATACATAGTTAGAATGCTTATTCTATTCATTTTAAATACAGCTTCTGTGAATAAGTATCGGTTGGTAGCCAGTAGTACTAGCTTCTGTTGTAACGAGGGGTACATCAACAGACAAGCGGAGTTGTGTACTGTAGCCCTGTGGTGAGAAAATGTTGCTGTCACTGTTACAAAGAATGCGTAATGCATGTATAATGAGACGAACCTTTCAAATACGATGGGATATAAAACGGTATTACAAAAGTAAAATTTGACATATTATACATAGTTAGAAAGCTTATTCTATCACCTGTTGGATCGATGAAGTGTAGATCAAGCCAGTTTGTACTACAAAGTTCGAGAACACCCAAAGCAACATGTGTGGTATTACAAGCTGACATCTTTTTCTGGAGTAAGACCGGACCAGAAGCTGCTGCACACATTTTGTTGACGGCACTGTTGCCCTTTAAAGTATAGTCTGGCTTGATTGAGAATTCATTTATTCAGTAGGTGAGAGCATAAGCTTTTTAACCATGTATAACACGTCTAATTTTGGTTTTGGAATATCGTTTTATAGGTCAACCGAAAGTTTTTTCATCGTTGCGTTCAATGCATGCACTCTTTGTTAGCACTAGCATAGACGCTGCACCTGACGAAATGTTGTCAACGATTTTGCGTAATATGTTGTGAAATACTATTATTATTGAGGACTTCTGGGTATGCCTAAGCCATATGTTTGTTGATATACCTAGCTGACAGCGTTTTCATTTGTAATTTTTCATTTGGAATACCGTTTTTATCGCGTTCACTTCTGCATTCAGCTATATCCACTCTGGTGGCTAAGCCGCCAGGAAACCTCGGTTGAACAACACAATCCGTGCATGTACGTCTTCGTCAAGGTTTTATCTACATTGTGGTATAAATCATTTGAAGTTTACGAATGTGTGTTTTCTGTAATTACGACGAAAATGGAGATATGCACCGCATCTGGATTCTACATTTCCTGTAGATGAAGCCGGTTAAAACCTACTGCGTCACGTGTGCTAAGCCGACCAATGCTGTAACTTCACCGCTCACATATGTATGAGGTCACATTCCCCATTCATCTCTATGGGAAAAAAAATGTCCATAAAAAGTCATATTTCTCAAAACCCGTGCAGCGAAACTTTTCACAAAAAAATAATAGCCTTCGATTCCCAAAGAAGCCGGTCAATTTGACATATGGCACGTGTATGTGGTGTGAAAACTTTGGGAGGACTAGCGGTCCAAAAAATGGGTGGAAAGAAAGAAATAAAAATAATAATAATATGTGAGATAATAGTAGTGTGGCTGCCTAAGGCAACCACACTAATAATAATAATAATAACAACAATAATAATAGTAATAATAATAAAATTATTATTATTGTTGTTGTTGTTGTTGCTGTTATTATTATTGTTATTAGTGTGGTTGCCTTAGGCAATCACACTATTATTATCGCACATATTTATTATTATTATTCCACCCATTTTTTGGACCGCTACTCCTCCCAGAGTTTTCGCACCACATACACGTGTCAAATTGACACGTGTCAAATTGACAAATTTGACATATGTCAAATTGACCGGCTTCTTTGGGAATCGAAGGCTATTACTTTGTGGAAAGTTTCGCTGCACGGTTTTTGAGAAATATGACTTTTTATGGCCAATTTTTCCCATTGAAAATGAATGGGGCTCTGACGTCATAAAAATGTGAATTATGAAGTTACAGCATTGGTCGGCTTTGCACACGTGATGCGGTCTGCTGTACGTCCTCACCAGCCACCAGAAAGGATATAGCTGAATGCGGAAGTGAACGCGATAAAACGGTATTCCAAATACAAATGAAAACGCTGTCAGCTAGGTATATCAACAAACATATGGCTTAGGCATACCCACAAGTCCTCAATAATAATAGTATTTCACGAGATATTACGCAAATTCGTTGACGACGTTTCGTCAGGTCCAGCGTCTTTGAATGCTAGTGCTAACAAAGAGTGCATGCATTTAATGCGATGATGAGAAAACTTTCGGTTGACCTAAAAAAACGATATTCCAACACCAAAATTAGACGTGCTGTTATACCTGGTTAGAAAGCTTATGAAACGAATTCTCAGACAAGCCAGACGGTACTAAAAAGGGCAACAACGCCGTCAACAAAACGTGTGCAGCAGCTTCTGGTCCGGTCTTACTCCAGAAAAAGACATCAGCTTGTAATACCACACATGTTGCTTTGGGTGTTCTCTAACTTGGTAGTACAAACTGGCTTGATCTACACATCATCAATCTAATAGGTGACAGAATAAACTTTCTAACAATGTATAATATGTCAAATTTTACTTTTGTAATACCGTTTTATATTCCAGCGAGTTGGAAACTTTGGTCTCTTTATAACTGCATTACGCATTCAGCCAGTGAAAGCAACGCTTTCTCACCCCAACGCGTTTGCTACAGTACACAACTCCACTTGCTTGTTGATGCACCCCTCGTTATAACAGAAGTTACTAGTACTGGCTACCAGCCGATGCTTATTCACAGAAGCTGTATGCAACTATTTTAACACATATTTCTCGCCTCATTTTCTTTCTTAGAAATTTGGGTCGGCTAACACGTAATAGGCTATCCTCTGTCTATGAGTTGGTATCTAAGGTAACAGATTAAACTCTGAATTGCAGCCCAGTTAAATGTTTTTAGTTGAATTGTAAAAATGAGCTGAACTTAACATAAAACCATAAATCAATCAAATTAATCTCCCTAGCCCTGTCTTGCTTTTTTTAAAATGGTGCGGTCACGCAGTGTAGATATAGGGTTTTTCCAAGACCCTCTGAAGTGGCCAGCTAGCTTTATGATTCGCCGTCACTGGTCACAACATACCGTGAGTAAAACACTGATCTCAAGTATTGATGAAGGGTTAATTTAGCTCTGAATATGTGTGTTGCAAATAAACTCGTTGCCGTGATGTTATAGCATGTATACCATACTCTGTCTCTGCTTATACTACAGAAACTGTTCACTCCGTTCAGCACAAAGTCGACTTTGCGTTGGCGGCAACCACACTTCGCAATTTCTGCAAGAATTGTCTAGTTATTATTATTTGGGTTACTCTGTTAGACAGAATACTCACATGCACAACAAACTGACTGGCATTGTGATTCGGTCCACAGGTGTCTGATGCCACGGGCAGAATGACTCTGACCAAAGTGTCAGAGAAGAGTCCGTTTGGGAAGGACCTCTTGGTCCGGGATGACTGCTTTATCCTGGACAACGGGGCTAACGGCCAGATCTTTGTGTGGAAAGGTGAGAGGCTGGAGGGGCCAGAGGAGTGAGAGAGGATATGGGCGGGAAATGGAGAAGCAGAAGGTCAAGGAGAATGTAATGGGCAAAAGGAGGGAAATCTTTGAGTAAAAGGGGCAAGATTCAAAAAGAGGCATTGAAGGGAAGAGCTCAAATTGGGCAAATGAGGAGAAAGGTATATTTGTTTAAGGATTTATGGAAAAAAATTATGCCACTGTTTAAGCACCTGTTGTGTTATATTATCTTCTGTTCAAATCTCTAGCATTTAAAGAATGAGCCAAGAACAGACTGATTATCAACGTTAAGTTTGTTCAGATGAATATTCATGCACGGATTGGGTAACAATATTGATTGACAGGGAGCGGAGCCAATCCAGAGGAGAAGAAAGAGGCACTAAAGATGGCAGAAAACTTTATCGAGCAGATGAACTACCCCAGAATGAAGACACAGGTGTCTGATGTGCACACACACACGCACATACACAAGCACACCCATGCACACATGTACACACACACACAGCAGAATATTACTCTTATAATACTCCATCACTGATGAAACATTGTAATACTGCGAGTCAATGTGTACTGATTTTAAACCACTGAAAACTCCTGTGTGAAACGCAACACAATACTCCATAAATTCTCCACAATGAAGGAATCAGATTTGTGTTAATTGGTATATTGTTGTTAAATACATTTGATTTGTCCTGACTCGCTGCCAATCTGTACAGCACTGAATTGAATGATAACATCTTCATGTGGTAGTGTGTAGTAAAACGGCATTATTTCCTATGCAGAGTATGTAACAGCCTTGTTAGGTGGAGAGTGCTATCCTGAGTGTGATATTACATAGCAGTGATTTTATTTCACAAGTTAGCAGACACTCTTATCCAGAGCAACTTACAAGAAGAGAACATCATTGTTAGCCTCAGGAATACAAAAGTGCAGTATCACCAAGAAGGCTCTGGAGGCACAAAAAGTGTAAAGTTAACAGAACAAAGCAACAATTATTTTTAAAACAAAAGTAAATATCACTATATAGATAACCTATCTTTGCACAACTGTATCTATTACATTCACATGTAACATCTCAAAAGGAAATCCAAAAAATTGACAGACAATAACTGAAGAGGAGCAGATTTGCAGTCTGAAAAGCTGGGTCTTCAGTCTATGCCATAAATTGGGCAGGGCTTGGTTTAATTTAATAAAATCCTTATTTATTGGTGCTGTGAATTTGTGGGAAGGATCCAGGAAATCAGTGTGGGAGTGTTCTTCACCCCACCTATGAAACTCTCCTGTGTGACTCACCTGGGTGGACTCCCTATACACCTCACCTGTGGGTGACCTGTGTAACTCTGCTGTTGCAGGTGAAGATTTTCCCCCAAGGACGAGAGACAATGATATTCAAGCAGTTCTTCAAAGACTGGGACTAACCTTACTTCAGAGGTCAAGATTACTCAATGGCTGACCTGGAGACATTGTATGTCTACCTCAACAAACAGCATACTTTGCATACTGTAATCCTAAGGTTTATCATTGTAAAATCTAATTAAAGTAATAAAATGCAAGTAAAATGGTCACTTTCCACATTACTGCAAGTGCCACTGCAAGTAATAATAATAATAATAATAATAATAATAATAATAAGACACCAGAAAAAAAGTTGCTGGTTTCATACAATATTTTGCAATGTAATACTCATACCTTCGAGAACTGATTAAGAATGGCCTCCAGAGTTTAGTAGTTCAACATAGTGCAACAAATTAGTCTGTTTTGACAGGTGACAACATGCACGAATCAAACACTGTAAGTCTCCCTGGATATAGGCATGTGTGTAAATAAACAGTCTTACGTAATGGAATGATAACGTAGGGAAGAGATGGCTGGTATATAAAACTGGGTATCATCCAGTTAGCCAACTATGCATAGATAATGGTGTTGAGACAAATATAAGATTTATATTATATTATGACAAGGCTGGGTTCATACAGTGGGTCAGGTATAGAGGGAGGATTGATTAAATAAGGGTGTGGTGTGTGTGTGTATATAAACATATGAACTTTATCTGGGCAAAAGAGGGCAAGGTTGGAAAGTAAATATGGTAAATAATGGTATTTCAACTGTAACATACAGTAAAATGACATCATATGGTATCATAGCAATGTAAGGGCAGTAAGGTACAGTGATATTGTTGGATGG
The DNA here is from genome assembly GCF_013347855.1 of Anguilla anguilla. Lineage (NCBI taxonomy): Eukaryota > Metazoa > Chordata > Actinopteri > Anguilliformes > Anguillidae > Anguilla > Anguilla anguilla. The sequence goes on from NC_049209.1 coordinate 28,916,516, forward strand.
TGCTTTTTAAGCATGATGAGACACCATCAGTATGACACAGTGCAACTGTTTGCAAGATTTCTTTTTCAAATTCAAGAAAACCATGTTAAAGCCACATTAAATATAACAGCAACACTCAATGCAGAACTCATTGTCTTGCCTAGTCCTAACAGTAGATACATGCACACACAGACATAGCATATCATTGTTGTCCTGACTGTATTGACAGTCCCGCATTAAGATGACGTCCTCATGGTGATTTGTTGGGTTATTTTAGCAATGCTGGCACCCTCAGTTTGACAGTCCAACATTCACAAGATTTTTTTTCAAATTCAAGGAAAGCACAAATGGAGCAAAATACCTGTATAAATATAACAGGTACAATAAATGTAGAGCTCATTGTCTTGCTACAGAACTGTCTGTGATTTTTGGTGAAGTTTGGTCAGAGCCTTTTCTCAAGAAGTTTCAGTTCCTCAGAGAGATTCATAATTCATGGCTTTTTTTTTAACAGACCTTTTATCTTTTTACAACTGGCCTTTAATGAAGCAGCACACTTCCTCTTTCAAAGGGGAACATCTGACTTATAATTTGTGTATTCACTATATAGTTATTTTTAAAGCTGTGGTGTGAAAAGTACACCCGCTTTCAATTCTATGGTTTTACTCAATAGGATATAACTTTTATATAACTTTTATTACATAACCCTTTTCTAGTCTTCACCATTACGCATACATGCTCGGTTTTTACATCTTTTTTCAACCTCAAAATATGCCAACATGCAAAAGCCATGTGTGAAGCTTACTGCTTCCATATCAATTAAGATGGTAATTTGAACCTGGTGCTGATGATCAAGTGTACATTTATCAGAAGCACTAGCACCTGTATATAAAAGCAGAAACTTTGACAATTTCATCTTGAACATTAAGGTTTGTGCCAACACAGAATGGCAAGGACAAGGTTGGTTCAAAAAGTAACAAACAACTAGACAATTCCTGCAGAAATTGTGAAGTGTGGTTGCCGCCAACGCAACGTCGACTTTGTGCTGAACAGAGCGAACAGTTTCTGTAGTATAAGCAGAGACAGAGTATTGTGTACATGCTATAACATCACGGCAACGAGTTTATTTGCGACACATATATTCAGAGCTAATTGATCCTTTCATCAAAACTTGAGATCTCAGTGTTTTACTCGTGGTATGCGGTGACGAGTGACGGCGAATCATAAAGCTAGCTGGCATGTTCAGAGGGTCTTGGAAAAACCCTATATCTACACTGTGTGATCGCACCATTTTAAAAAAAGCAAGACGGGGCTAGGGAGATTAATTTGATTGACTTATGGTTTTGCGTGAATTTCAGCTCATTTTTACCACACAACTAAAAACATTTAATTGGGCTGTAATTCAGAGTCTAATCTGTTATCTCTGAGACCAACTCATAGACAGAGCAGCCTATTACGTGTTAGCCAAGCCGAATTTCCAAGAACGAAAATGAGGCGAGAAATATGTGTTAAAATAGTTGCATTTTAACTCATTTAAATACAGCATCTGTGAATAAGTATCGGTAGGCAGCACTACTAGCCTCTGTTGTAACGAGGGGTGCATCAACAGGCAAGTGGAGATGTGTACTGTAGCAAACGCGTTGGGGTGAGAAAGCATTGCTTTCAATGCTATCACAGACTGAAGGCGTAATGCAGTTATAATGAGACCAAACTTCCCATACGAGGGGATATAAAACGGTATTGCAAAAGTAAAAATTTGACATATTATACACAGTTAGAAAGCTTATTCTGTCACCTATTGGATCGATCAAGTGATCAAGCCAGATTGTACTACAAAGTTCGAGAACACCCAAAGCAACATGTGTGGTATTACAAGATGACATCGTTTTCTGGAGTAAGACCGGACCAGAAGCTGCTGCACACGTGTTGTTGACAGCATTGTTGCCCTTTTTAGTACAGTCTGGCTTGATTGAGAATTCATCTATTCAGTAGGTGAGAGTATAAGCTTTCTAACCATGTATAACACGTCTATTTCTGGTTTTGGAATATCGGTTTTAGATCAATCGAAAGTTTTCTCATCATCGCATTAAATGCATTCGCTCTTTGTTAGCACTAGCATTCAAAGACGCTGCACCTGACTAAAAGTCGTCAACGAATTTGCGTAATATATTGTGAAATACTATTATTATTGAGGACTTCTGGGTATGCCTAAGCCATATGTTTGTTGATATACCTAGCTGACAGCGTTTTCATTTTTAATTTTTCATTTGGAATGCCGTTTTTTCGCGTTCACTTCAGCATTCAGCTATATCCTTTTTGGTGGCTGGTGAGAACGTAGTGTGCTTAGCCGACCAATGCTGTAACTTCACCGCTCACATATGTATGACGTCACGTTCCCCATTCATCTCTATGGGAAAAAATTGGCCATAAAAAGTCATATTTATCAAACACTGTGCAGCGAAACTTTCCACAAAGTAATAGCACACGGTCAAAGAAGCCGGTCAATTTGACATATGGCACATGTGTATGTGGTGTGAAAACTCTGGGAGGAGTAGCGGTCCAAAAAATGGGTGGAAAGAAAGAATAATAATAATATGTGGGATAATAGTAGTGTGATTGCCTAAGGCAACCACACTAATAATATGTGCGATAATAGTAGTGTGATTGCCTAAGGCAACCACACTAAATAGCAAACACAGGAATAACATAGCATGTGGAGACCCCAGTCGACGCGAAACAAGTGTTCGAACAGCCCAAGTTGCGCCATATTTCTTTTGTATTAGTAAATCTGGGCACTGATCTCATGCCAGGGTATAATATATCCCCAGGGTCTGAGCAAGAGCATCATATAATCACGTGTTTATACAGGACAGTCATAAAACAGTCTAAAGATCATGGTGATATCATACCACTAGAAGAATCACTGCACACGAATATCTCGCTGGTAATTTCCTTCTACCCTGCTCTCCAGCACACGGGTCTGTCTTTTCAGCCCTCAGCTGTGGTGAGTGTAATTTATTTACTTAAAAAGCCAGGAAAGTTGTTCTCATTCATTTAGAAAGCTGTGTTGAAGAATTTTTTTGGGGGGGGAACTTGATTTGACTGGTTTCTAAACTACTATATGAAAATTAGTTTGTGTTCTTAACTACACGCTACTTATTTGTTGCTTATTCATTTAAACACCTGTTTCGCAGTAACTTCTTACTGAAACATTTTAAAAAGAAAGAATAGTGTATGTATTTAGGTATTTATGCATTTCAACATGTTTATATATGACTATATATATATATATATAGCTTTACTTGTGCTGTTTGCAGATACTTCATGAAAGACATTGAGGACTGACTACACTGTTTACAATGAAGAGTATTCTGAAAGACAAAAACATCAGTGAGTATTGTGGTTCCAGTTTAAAATAAAAATGCACACCGATTTAAATCAAATGTTTCAATAAAATAATTTATATATACTATTTGTAGACACGTGTGCACGTACGCACACATCACCCCCGATTGGATTCAGATGTGTGCATGTGTCCAAATGAATGACCGTGTGTGTTCTCGCATGTGTAAGTGTGTTCGTGTGTGTGATGTGTGTGCATGCGTGTGCGTGTGTGATATTTGTGCATAGCTGCATGCCTGTTTATGCACTAGCTTGCTTTCCCCAGAGGACCCCCGCATGCGGGTGAATGTGGAGACCGCTGGCCAAAGCCACTCCATTGGGGCCGTGCGCTGGACACACCTGGAGGATGACCTACAGGCACACAGCAGCGTCCCCAGCACCAGCAGCTCTGCCTCTAAGACTAAGGTGCCAGTGTGAAGGGGGGAAGGAGATCGAGCACGGGACAATGTGACGCAGTGAGGACAGTACAGGGCGTCAATGAACAGAGATTATCTGTATTTACACAAAGGGTAGAGTAAAATGGTGAAAAGGGAAGGAAAGAAGAAAGATGTGAAAGACAGGGCTGTAAAATGTGAAAGATGTTACCCTAAAATGGGGGCTATGTATAAAATATGCTGTCATTTCTACATAGTGAAACAAAAACTCCCTATAAACTGAGATTCTGCACTTTAACCACATGTGAATAGTTTGATTACAAATCTAAAACTGTGGAGTACAGAACCAAATCAAGAAAAAAAATATGACTTAGTCCCGAACATCATGGTACCATACATGTCAATCTCACAAAAGGAATTTTCTTAAAAATGGACAATAATAGAAATCTTAATATCAATCTTTGAGGTGCAGGTCAGTAGTCACAGCCATGATGCTGCTTATGTTGGCTTATCACGTGTGGCACTGATGATTTGGAATGGGCTCTGCTCATTGCCTAAACCTTTGGGTTTGCACTTACTGTATTTACAGTAAGTGCCTTGGGATTTGAGCTTCTCCTAAATTACTAAATGTAAATATAAGTGCACCTCTTTTGTCTATGTCTGTAAAACACAGGATCTGAGAGACCTGCGCAATCTGCAGGAGTGTGTTCAGTTCATTCATCAGTGGAAGAAGGAGGTGGACCAGCTTTGCAAGGTGGGACAGGGGTTAAAGGCCAGGAGTGGGCAGGGTCACAGGAAACCTTTTTGGGTTTCAGCAAAGTGATGTGAGTGAGGGGGTTATCGAGAAAGTATTCCAGTTGGGGTGTTGTTGAGTTTGGACAGAGAGCACAGATTTGGAGGGAAATTTTGGTCCTGGAATATTAGGAAAGCTGGGGTAAATATTCCCGTTCCATTTGATCAGTTTTCCTGGACTTTCCTTGAATTGTATCTTTAAGTCTCAAGGAACATCACAGGAATAGTCTTAGAACTTCATTCAACTTTGTAATTCAAGTTCAAAAAATAATTTCAATAACTTCAGGCATTAATATTTGGTAAATGGACTGCATTTATATAGCGCTTTTATCCAAAGCGCTTTACAATTGATGCCTCTCATTCGCCAGAGCAGTTAGGGGTTAGGTGTCTTGCTCAAGGACACTTCGACATGCCCAGGGCATATTTAAGGGGTGTTGACCATTCTCAGTATCAGGGGGTATTATTTTACAGAAATAGTTCACTTTCTTAAAATCTGCTGACTTTATAATGGCTGGTTTATAGGCAAAAATAGCAGCAACTCTAAATTATCTTGCAAACTGAGATCGCTGCACTCAAGGAAGGAATAGTATAAAAATGAATGTTTATAATTGGGAATAAATGCTATAAAATTATTCTGTACATATATCCTGTACATCAGAGTTACTTTATGTTTTTGTGGTTTTCTTTCAATCTTCAATTAAGGGCTTGAGCACAAGGTGTGTGTATTTTTTAGCCAATAACTTAAATGTTCTATGTCTTCACTGTGTTCCCGCTGGTTATAGGCCACAGACATGCAGTAGACTAATCAGGGAGTCTAAATTGTCCGTAGCCATGAGTTTGTTAGTTAATGGTGTGAGGCCCAGTGATCGACTGGTGACCTGTCCAGAATTCATTCCTGCATCTCGCCCACTGCATGCTGGGATGAGACCCAGAGTAGAAAAAAGGTGTTTTAGAAAATGGATGGATGGATGGATGCATTTTGAGTTAATGTTTCAATGTTTCAGTGATGTGGATTATTTTCATTTGAAGGCTAAGACAAGGTGTGGTGGTTCTACTGTTTAAAAACTAGCCAAGTCTGTGGAGGGAATTTTAAAGAAACAGAAACTGTCATTACAATATATTGGGTGGAATGGAAGTCCACATACAGTAGAATAAGGATTTTATCTCTTCTATGACTGAATTACAGTTTTGTTTATTGCTTCCAATTACATTTTAGCTTGGTAAGCACTGGGCAACAGTTCAAGCATGTCATAAATATGACAGTTATATCAGATGCTACAGTAAGTATCCAACACAGGACCTTTGAGTTGACACTGTTGCCTCTTGGTTATCAAGGAATCTACATATTGCTCTTTGTACGATGGGTGTATCAACTTATTTGACCTGTAATAACAAGTAGCCTTTAAACACCTGGCTTGGAGTTGGGAGGAATTAATATGGCTTTTTATTGTATTTTTCGTGCAGCTTATTACTACTTGAAATTCTATCTCAGCTTAAGGTTCCCAGGTAAAAGAATCATGAAATGATTAACATTTATCAAAAATAATTCTGGCTCTCTTCTTAATATTTATGGACCTCTCTGGGCACTGTCATGGTAACCCACTCTGAGAAAACTACTGTTTTTAATAGAAACATTTTATTTTATGTGCAATGGACCCTGGGTCATGAGTGCCCAAGCTATAAACATCCGTGTAAGTCAGATGGCACAAAATCGTTCATACAAATATCACCGTCCCAGCTCAGGATCAAGTGATAAGATGTATTACTTTTAAAGCAGGGCATTATACTGGCTGATATGATTTTGCAGTAGGACTGGCACAAATTAAACCAGTGGTGCATAACTCTGGTCTTGGAGGGCCAGTGTGTTTGCTTGTACATTGAACCACAACAATACATTTGTACCCATGGGTACAGCCTGCAGCAAAAATGTCAAATAAATTATTGGGGTAATTAAAAAGGAGCACGAAGGGAAATTGCCCCAGTCTATTTTTTTTATACCATTGTTAGGCCATTGTTTGGCTGGTTTGATTTGTGTTACCTGTTTACTGTTAAGTGACTTTCTTGTGGTTATTGTGGGGCTGTGTAATTTTATACCAACATGTGGAATGCTATGTTGAAAGCCTGGCAGTAACACAGGAAAAGGCAGTAAGAAGGCAGAGAAAACAGACCCTCATACTGAGCACAGCAAGGAGGACTGCCGAAAACTCATCCTGAAGTGGGCAGACGAGCTCAACAATGTGGACATGGTGAGCATGCTGGGAAGCTTCAGAGAGAGACAGAGAGAGAGAGAGAGAGAGAGAGAGAGGGGTGGGGGTTTAGAGAGTAACACTGTTCAGTAATGGCAGAATTCATTGAGCAGACAATTGGATTTTGATGCTGCATTATCTTGCTGACAGTTACAGTGGCTTTGGTGATCTCTCACACTGTGTGGCAGCTGTTTCAGCAGAGTCCATGGAGACAGGAGACCGCTGCAGCAGAGGAGCAGGAGAGCAAGGCTGAGGGCATGGACCCCAACCAACAGGGGCAACTGAGGATCATGGAGTGGGCCAAAGAGTTACAGAGCCTATCCAAGGTAAGGGGTGGTGCTGTCTGCATATTTATGTTTGTGTGTGTGTGTGCACCTGTGAGTGCATGTACAGCACATGTGCATGTGTTTGCATGTATGCTCACATGCATTGCGTGCATGCACATGTAGGTGTGTATTTGCTTGTGGGCACATAGGTCAACGGTGTGACAAGGGAGGATCTGGGTCTGATGCTGCACCAGCTAGAAGTGAGAAAGAGGAAACTGGCAAACCTTCTTCCCTTCCTGGAGTTCATCACATGGTCCTTGCTGAAGGATGACAATAAGGTAATTTTCCTCACAAAATTACCTCAACCACACCTTAGCACAGTGATATTTTGTACATTGGAATAATAAATGAGAAAGAGAGGATGTGGGGGAAAGCTGAAATTAAACTGAAGCCAAACTGAAAATAAAATAAAGTTTTTCATGAATTGCTTTTAGTTTCAGTTCTTGACCCGGTAAATAATTTAGCAGTGGGTGGTGATTATGTCACAAGATGGTGATACCTGAAGCCCTGGCCTGCTTCGATCCCTGCTGTTCTTAACGCAATTGCAAGGATTTAACTGCCACCATAATGGCTAGTGGGAAGGCCTGTTTCAGCTACTTTCAGTGTAATGCGTTGGCTGACCAATGTCCAAATGCATTGCTGTAAGCAGTGAAGTATGTGTCATGCGAGTTAAAGGAAAAATAATAAAATGAATAAAACAAAAATAAAAACTAAATAGGTAAATGCAAAAGGACTTGGCCAGTGACACGATTTTTGTTGTTTTCATGCAGTTGTTTTCTGCACTTCAGCACATTAGATTTGAAATAAGATTTGAAATGGATATAGTTTAATTTGAAGGTGTTTACATCCATATCAGATCATTAGTGCAACACATTTACATTGACATTGCAATTTAAAAGCTGATTAATATGCACTGTCCTTGTATAATAAACTGTTTAAGTGAAATAAATATCTTTAGGGAAAAATATGATCTTGTTTGTGATTTTATTATATGATACAATACCTTTGATGTGTATTTCCATGTTAATTAATTTAGTAACTGTGAATATAAAATGAATTGTCAGTTCATTTTATGCTAAATTTATATAGCCATATTAACATTCTTACACGTTAGTGCAAAGCAAGTATTCTGACTATGAGTGCTATTTATTAAAAAGATGGTCTTTGTCTTTCAAAGTCTCATTCATACGTGCAATTCTAACAAAGTACTGTCAAGTATGGTATTTGCAGGAAAGATTAATACTGAATTGCATACTGTAGATGTGCTCTGACTTGTAAACATTTCCTTATTTCTGGTTGTCATGAATCTCTTTTTGTCATTAAGGGTGTTGTACCCCAGCTGTGGTTGTTAACAAAGCAGCGCTCATGGAAATTAGGTAAATATTTTCTTTTTTCTTAGAAAATGTTTTGGACTGACTGGTCTCTTTCAATTCAATTCTATGTAGTTGAATTCACTCCAATGCTTTTACTTAATCGTCTAACCTCAAAACACCACCTGCACAGTTCTAAGGTATCTTACCAAAAGTCAAATTTATTCATTTTTTAAGTTTAATTTTAATGTATACAGACCAACTCAACCTTTCTTGCAATTTAAATGTGATTAAGATACTTTATATTTCACGCTTGGCAGCACAGTACAGTGGGTAGCACTGTGGCCTCATAGCAAGAAGGTCCTGGTTCAAATCTCGGCTGGGGCCTTTCTATGTGGAGTTTGTATGTTCTCCCTGTGTGCGGGTGGGTTTCCTCTGGGTGCATCGGTGTCCTCCCAGAGCCCAAAATGCAGGTTAGGTTAACTGGAGAGTATAATGGATGCTAGGATGGGTTCTGGTGACCCTGATCAGCAATAAGTGGGTTATTAAATAATGGATAGATGGAATATTTCACTGTTTTGTTTCTATGTTTACCTTTTGTATTCCATTTGTATATTTATTTTTCGAATTTTTTTGTTGAACCTGTTTATTTGAAATATTTTTATCCTTTTAAATATGTATGTATATATATATATATATTTATTGATTTAAACTGCCCCTAAAAGACAATCTAATCCAAAAAACTTTTGGTTTTTATTCCAAACAGGAATGCCAAAATACATCCCAAATTCAGGTAATTATTTTTTTCTCCCTGTTTAATGATTTTGTTATAAATATTATAAATATATAGTTAATAGATTATCAGTTTAATTTATTAATGAAATTTATAATACATATAGCATATAATTATATTATATACAACCTTATATATAATATATATTTTGGTGTAAAATACTTAATTTTTTAAACATTATTCTTATTTTGCTTTGTCCCCAGTCTGGTGCTGGATCTACAGCGCCAAAGGTAATTCATTTCCCTCTTGTTTGCAGAAGAAAAACAGTTATTTTGTTCTTTTTTTACCATGATCATTGAGGCTCCTCCCACTCAATGACTTTTTCAGTTTAGCCAGTGTGAGGACATTTAAATGCAGGAATACTAATTGCATGTGCTTTATGAGATATGTAATGTCTATGCTACCCTACTCTGCTAATATAAATGTCTTTGTGAAAAATCCTCAACTCTGCAATGGTACAATGGTGAGAAATCCAGGAATGTTTAATGGAGGTGAATGAGGGCATTAGAAGTTCTTTAAAATAGATTGTATAAATAAATACAAATATAAAATAAAGTTATACCTGTAAGTCCCTCTGAACAAGAGCATCTACTACATACTTAAATACAAAACAAAACATATATGCATTTTCCTTCTGTGTAGCGAATGTAACTCTGGACCCCATGACCAACCACCCCTGGCTGTTGCTCTCTGATGACTGTAAGAAGGTCCAGGAGGCCCTGGCCGAGGCAGAGGTGACCTACAGCAAGCAACGCTTCGACAGCTGGCCATGCGTCCTTGGCTGGGAGGGCTACTCCAGCGGCCGGCACTACTGGGAAGTAGACCTGGCCAACAACGGCTACTGGAGGGTGGGGCTAACCACAGGGTCCTCCAAGAGGCAAGGTCGCTTTCCCATGATCCCCAGCGAGGGCTACTGGACCCTGTGGCGAAGCACTCGTCAGTTCTATGCCTGCACCAAGCCTGAGACCCCACTCCCCCTGAATCAGGTGTCACGTAAGTTGGGAGTTTACCTGGACTACGAGGAGGGCCAGATATCCTTCTACAACATGGATGACAAGTCGCACATCTTTACGTTCACTGACAACTTCCGCGAGAAGCTCTACCCGCTCTTCGCCCCGCTGGATGGGCGTACCCTCATCACGGTCTCTTCACCCAGTTCGGATCGCTCTCTCTCATAACCCAATGGCCTGAAGCCCATAACCCCACAACCTCTCATGTTGTGTCTTGATGCACCCCTCCCTCTGGCTCCATGTAAAACCAAAGAAAAGGAGCAGCCATGACATTTCAGAAATCATGATTTCATATGAGCAAACAAAAAATAATGGCAACCTTTCAGTCAACCTATTTTCGTCAGGCTGTGTAAGAATGGAAATGTACTCTTGCATCATATTCACATTAGCATTCATTTAAGCAACTGGTTATAATGATTTTTAATTAGTGGTGCATGCAACTTCAAGGAAACTCCCTTGCTGAACCAGGCAGTAGTGCAAATGTGTGCAACAGTGAGATGTATGTCATGTGGTCAGAGGGTACAGTCACACCCAGAGAGAGGCGGTGCACATCTATTCATGTGCGTAATCACCAGAGAACAAGGTTTAAGGTTGTGAAACCCCCACCTAAATTTAAATTCTTTTGCACTAAAAACATTCCTACCCTCTATTAGTATGCCTAGCAGAAGGCACAGCAAAGTGAAAGTGTAATGTTCTCGCGCTATCATAGTTTCAAACACAAGCCACATTACCAAACACTGTCTCGATGCAAAGAACAGGCGTAGGTGCATTTTGATCCTTAACCATGGGGCCATTGTTAACTTTATTCATGCAGTGGATGGGGTTTGGGTTTTCCCCTACAGGGTGGAATGTGATGGGGTTTGGGTTGGAATTGGGATTATAATCGCCGTTTACAAGGCCTTTGTTCAATGTTTTCCTATTACCTGTAACTTTCATATGCCATCAAACAATTACTATGACTCAGTGCACAGATCGGCATAGTAGTTAGCACTGTTGCCTTGCAAGAAGGGTATAAGTTTCGGCTGGCCGAATCCATCTGTGTGGAGTTTGCATGTTTGCATGTGATTCTGCCAGATACTATGGTTTTCTCCCACACCAAATGACATGGATGTCAGGATAGGTATACTCCTGCCATTGCTCTTGTCCAAAGCACTGGCCTCAGAACTGGAGTTGGTCCCAGACCACTGCACTGTGGCTGCCCACTGCTCCTAAGTACTGGGTTCAATGCAGAGGACAAATTACCCCATGGGGTTAAATAATGTATTGTCTTACTGCAAAGCAGGTGATGTGCGAACGACGCCAGCGCCAATTCTGCATACTCCAGCCTAATCTGGATTCAATCCTGGACCGTGGAGGGTCATCGACGCACGAGAATGAGAACTCTGAGTACTCTGAAACCCAAACCAAGTAAAACCAATGGCCTGTGATAGTACTAGAGGAAATTACCTGTTTCTAATGGGAGACCAAGATTGTGATTCACTGCAGTCAGCAAAGGTCCCTCAGCAGTTAACTGAGGTGGAAAGGATGCCCTTGTACCCTGGTAAAATTCCAAATACTGCTGGTTTGCCTTCCAAATAAAATCTCTCCCTTTATAGCTGATTGTACATGCAATCATTTTCAATCCCCACTTCTTGTTAAAACAGAGCACAGAGCAAAACTAAAGCTCTACGACTATAGAGCAAAACTAAAATAAATAAAAGGAATACATCGTCTCTGAGATCATTATTTGAGTTGACGTTGTGTTTTCTTTCCATTCAGAGGTGTATATTTTTGGTCTTATATTATATATGGCAAATTATTTTTTTTCTTATCTGAGAAAATAGAAATTTATAGATTAGATGTTCTGCTTAACTGAAATTATATTGTTAATTTTTTAATGAACTTTAATGAACCAATTTAACGAACCTGGAAAACCCTCTAGTGGAACAACTGTCCTACTGTTATCTGATGAAATATGCTGACTGGGTAGAATGCATGGCTCCATCCACTGTCTGTATTTTGCACCTTTGCACTTGTGTACTTCTGGAAACACCAGCAAGGCCTCATTTTCAAATGAGCAACATAAAGACAAATAAAATCTGCTCATCAGAATTATTGGTCAGACCCAAGCAAGAATTTAATGTAGAATGTTTGTGCTATAACTAGCGTTTGTAGCATAAGTTGAACATACTGTACGCCTAAACTTCACTGTACTAAACAGACATTTCATAGCTATATTACTATAACTCCATTTCTATCTAATGCTGATGATTTTTTGCAGGAGAAAAACGTACTTCTGATCATATCATTTGCATATACTTTGTTTGAATAATCTGAATCTCTTTCTCAGCTGGGCTCACACAGACAAGTGGGTTCACCATATCTTGCAATAAAGTTGGTTATCTATGGCAGAGCCAACAGCTGCATGGGGCGGAGCAAGACCGATGGGGCACAGCGCACAACAGGCACAAAAGCTGAAATGCTGACACTGCTATCTCTTACTGGCATCAATATGAATGGTTGACTGAAAGGATATTTAACAATCATGGAAAGCTATGAGAAAATATTGTAGGAAGGAAGGATTGTATAAAAGAAAAAATATTCATTACTTGAGGGCTCCAATGCATTTTTGGGAGGTGAATTATTGCATTATATTACATCACATTTATTTTGCAGACGCTTTCATCCAAAGCGACGCACAATAAGTGAATGCCGAAGGTCATTGGAACAACTACAAAACACAGGTCCGATAAAGTACAATACTCATTATGTAAAGGTTATCCACAGCCATGAACACACTAAGTCCAGTTCACACAGTAAGCAGCATTGCTTTCATGTATTGTGTTCAAATATTGCAAGTTAAAAAGTTGACACTGGCATAAACAGCAATGCAAACTAAAAAGGATATTTTTCTACACGGTCATTCCATATTTTTCATGAAGGATATCACAAGGACACACTGTTTACACAAAGTATAAGAGAATAAAAAAACAAATACCTCAGGGCTCAAAAGTGGCGCTTCACACCAGTGCAATGAGCGGTTGGACATGGACCATGCTGGTACCAGCTGTAGCCAGTACTCGTGTGGGTCAACACTACTGGCCACAGCACCAACCAGTGGTGCAGTGGTTCAGCTTGCAGAGTATGCAAGCTCTCTGCATTTCAGCATGCAGTCTGGCGCTCTCCTGAATGTACAAATGATATTACAGCAATGCAACAAGTTGCAACCGGGGTGAAAGAAGGAAGAAGCCACAGGTTATCTGCTATATTTGAAACCCAGGTTCTGTTACTGGTACCCGACTAGCTTTAGTAGGCAATTGAGGCCAGGGGCACCATTAGAACAGAGACATTTCAACCCTTCTGCAAAATGGCAAGAGATTTCTAAAGCACTGTTAGACTGTGGCCACGATGGTTGTAACGGCTCAGTCTCTTTTTTAAATGAAATATACTACAATATAAATACTATACATTTCAACATATGGGAAATATACTAATTTAAGACATTGCAAAATATACTTACAAAAAACATTGTTAAAAAACATTTTCCCAAATCATTGGTCACTGGTTGAAAACACACAAAGAGCCACATATTTTTTTCATAAATTTTATTTCTAGTTTTTCTATTTCTTGAAAAAGACAACAGTGTTACCGCAATGAAGGAAAAAAAGTGTGTGCGCATGTGTAAATGTTTTGTTAGTGCGCCTGCGCATATAGCAGTGTATACTTATAAAAAATACGAAAATAAAATGAGCTTGTGTGCACCATCTGTATGTCTGTGTGGTGTGGTGTGTGTGTGTGTGTGTGCATGGGCAAGAACATTTTATAATGGGGGGGAAAAAATCTTTAAAAAATCTACAAACTAAAGTTTTTTTTTAAATGTAGGGGGGGAAAAAAAACTGTACTACAAGAGAGAGTTCAGTCATCTCTCAATCGGCATAAACGCTGATAAGAGCAACAGCAAAGATGATCTATGCTCTGACAACATATTTGGTTGAAGGACAACTACTCGTCCTCTATCCTCTGCAGTTCCTGGTCTGTGGTCCTCCATTGACGACTACATTGCCAAGACCACAGTGCTGTATGCCTGGTCAGTATCTGTGTATATTAACAGACTGTGAGATTCACTGGTATATTAAGACTAGGTGAATCTGAAGACAGTCACTCCTGGACAATACAGCAGATTTTAAAAATGACAGATCTTCACAAAAGGGAGAAGAACAATGTCTTAGCTTTGATTTGGTATATGAGGATATCATTTTGTACAATAAACAGACAGGCAACATCCTTAAACGATCAAATCAAAGCCTTTCTCAAGGTGAACACAGACTTTGTCCTGAGTTGTAAAACTTGACCACACTAATAAAAAACATGCAAATGTTTATCCGAGGATATCTAAGAGGAACTGTTAGTATGCGTAACTATAGCTATACTGTTGAAAGTTAGCAACTATTTACTAATCGTATAAAAATGGCAGTGTACAGTACGGCATATTTTCAAAGACAGATGCCCATAGTAATTCTGAGGGTAAAATGTATTACATAATGCTGGAGAAGTGTTTGGGGGGGAACAAAGTGTTGACGAAAATCAAAATGCCACAAAACGATTGGTCCAGCAAGCAATATACCCGAATCCCCCACCAAAGAAAAAAAAAAAACAACAAATAAAAATAGCTTGTGTCATTAGAAGACGGGACACATTTGATCCAGATACACCATATGAAAGAAATGTCTAGATCTGGGAAAATATGGCAGTGAAACAGTACACTTGATTAGCCTTACTCTGAAGAGCTGGGAAAGTTCTCATAATACTCCAAGGATATTTTGCAGACTACAATACAGAAGGGAACTAAAAAGTATGCTAATTCAGACTTACGAATAACGCACTAAAAAGTAATGTGTCCCACAACCCTACACCCTACATATCAAACTGGGTTGGAGTCAACTCAGTTTCAACTAGGTCAGATCAGGAAATTCTGTTCACAAATTCAAAAACATGCCCACCTTGCTCAATGAGAATTGTTCAGTCAATTAGCTGAATTTCAATTAATCTTCGGAAATGACTGAATTGACATGGAACTGACCCCAACCCAGAATAGCAAGTCAAAGTTGTTCTTTAGAAATCAGAGGCAGTGGAACAGAATCCTCTCCCCCTTTCCCAGTTTCCATTTCTTCCCCCCTTCAATCAGAGTCGCTCTTCTCCTCCTTCACAAGAAGCCTTTTCCCTTTCTTGGGCTCCACTCCTTCGCGTTCCCTCTCTCGCTTGCTGGTACTCTTGGAGTGCCTGAGAGAGGGGGGCATGGGGTATTTGTGAAAAGACCATTTCCCAGAGTGTCAGATCAGCGGGCGGGGCATGGCGAGGCAGCTCTGCGATCGCTGGAAAATTCACGCCAGTCCGGAGGGGACGCCAGATCAGGCACCTGAAAACCAGCTTCTGCCAGCTATATAAACTGGGAATATTAAATAAAGATTTGAGAGAGAACCTTTCGCACAGTATAACCCCTTACCCCGTGTTCATACAGCAAGCAACTCTGTGATGGATCACTCAAGTGTACTAGGCAGAGGGAGGGGCAAGACCTTCCCGTTGTACCCTCTTAGTGGTCTCACGCAGTGACACAGTTTTGAAGAGATATTGGCACCACAGAGTGTATCAGATGTATACTTGCCATATAGGCTGTGTGTTAGTTTCTATAATTACGTTGTGAGACTGATAATTATTTGTTACTGCAATCTCGCTAGCTAGCTAGCGATATTGCATCTCTCAATCGCTCTCACTAGCTAGCTACCCAGTTAGCGATCACTATCTCTCTCAATACTTACTATTATCTGGCTAGCTAATGAGATATAGATAGATAGATCGCTAAAAATAGCCAGCTCTCTAGTGGTGTATAAAACTCTGTATTTTGTTGTCAATGTGACTGATTTTGGTAAAACAAGTCACATAATTACCATATAGACTGCTGCCTGTCCTTTTTTAAGTTTTTAGCTGCAATGAGTGAAGTCAGGCAGAACGATTATTCAGGAAATGGTATCATATTGGTAGGAGAAAAAGGAAGCCCGAAACTGATTTGTCACTGATTTTGTCACAAGTAGCCCAGTTACTTGGGTTTCTGGCAATCACTCATCTACAGAGAATGAATGGACTTCCAGCAACTGCTCAACCAAATCACTCGCTGTGTGAACGAGGGGTTAGCCTATTACTTAACCTGCAACACAGGTTTTCCCTTGAGGTAGAACTCACAACGTATTTTTATTCCCAAATCCACCATCTCTCCCCAACTCATCTCCACTTTAATTCTGTTTCAATCTGTCTTCTCCGTACTGGGGAAGTTAACAGCCTTGTCCTCAGGACCAGGTGTGGTTCCATCACAAGAATATATTCAGAAAAACAGAAAATCAGAAAATATTCAGGTGGTGCACAGTGTCTTGATAAAATCCCATTTCAGATTAAACTTATTCTACTGAATTGACAAAGTGGAAAAGATAAAATGTTTGTGCATGTGCGTCAGTGTGAGTGCCTGTGCTAATTGGACATTTGACACAGAGGAAGAGGAAGACTAGCACTTACAGCTTCTGCCGGTACTTGTCCTGATCAGCAGCTGGCACCAGGTCTTTCAGCTCCAGAGAGTCGTTAATCATCTTTAACATCTCAAACCTCTTCTTCCCACGAACCTACATCAGGAGAAGTTCAATTATACGCACATAAACACACATGCATGCACACACAAACATGCCCACACACACTTCAAATTCCTTCAGACATGCACAGTAGGACACAGCGTGAATTTCCTCTAACCTGTAGGGTGAAGATCTCTTCCTCATTGCTGGAGGTGGTCTTGGTTTTTTTGCTGTCTTCCGGCTGTGAAGATGGCAGGGAAGACTCTTTGAATGCTGGGAAGACAGGAAGGAAAACTGAGGGTTAGTGTTCAAAGTCACACCTGGGACAGAACAAATAGAAGAATATTAAGTTAGAACATTGTAAATACAAGGACACACAGTGTCATTAATGTTAAGCACCACTCTTATGCAGCACCCCAAATTTCAGCAACTTGAATGCCCCCTTGTGGAGAATCTTCAGCCTGCTAAATGTGAGTGAGTGAGGCATTCAGCAGAAGCTCTTATCAAGACCAAATTGTACAGATAACATTATTTTACATAAAATCAATTTATACAGCTGAATATTTACTGAAGCAATTCAGGTTAACTGCCTTGGTCAAGGGTAAACCAGCAGCATCCAACCGGAGACTGAAACCCATAACCTAACAAGCCCAGTGATTTTTTTCCCCACACTTCTGTTTTTCAAACTATGTTGACTTTCTCATACTGTGTTATTAATTCGTATTTCAATATATAAACCATTCAAAAGAAGAACAACAAAAGATAGAGAACAAAGAGAACAAAACCAAACTAGGTTGTCAGACTTCACTCAGTGTCACTAAAGCATGAGCCCAGAGTAAAGGAATGCGGTGCTGTGACTCCACCCGTGCCCCATCAAGCAGCCCCGTCCCTCTCTTACTGCGCTTGGCGCCGCCGCCGGTCTTGGTGCCGCTCTTCTCCTGCTGCTTCCTGTGGTTGTCCTCCTCGGTCTTCCTGTCGCGACCCGGACAGGCGCAAACACGGACCTCAAAACTGCGCCGGCCCAACACCTGACCTCTACGGGACGACAGAGGTGGGAGGGAGAAAGGGAGAACTTTCTGGACTGTGCATAAAGACATTTGCATTGGTTAAAAAACGTAGACCCGGATAGGTATTAATAATACATTTTTTAATTGTACTGTGCTCTGCTTAAAAGTTGTAAACTGGAGTATGCATACACGCATATAACCAAATTTTCACAATGTGCCGACAACTTATACAGCATTACATCATCTAGCGATTTCTAGCGTCATATCCACCAATAATTACATACAATGGAAAAACATTTGGCAACGCTGCACACTAAAGGGGATGAGCGTCCATGACAGACATACAGAACTCTAGCTGAAAATACATCATTACAAACTCACTCCTGTGTCTCCAAAGTGATGATGGTGAGGATGGGCCTGCGATTCATCCCGCCCATGCAGCTGCTGTTGCACATGAAGTTGTAGAGGACAGTGGTGCACTCTGAACCCAGCTGTGGAGTGAAGCAAATGTGCACATTACTTTTTTGAGGCCCCACAAATGCAGAAAGGTCCTATCAAAACTGCCCTTTTGATTACAATTCCAGCAGCAGACAGCATGTCCAACCGCACATTGCACTAGATATTCATGGTAGAAATTCAAAGCCTCCAACACAAAATGGAGGTGTTTTGAAGTTTCTGGCATGGCTCTAGCCTGTCTGTAGGGGGTGGGGGGTGGTGGGGGGGGCTGGGGGGTTGGAATAACCTCAACATGTAGGCAGTACACACTTTGACCTATCCCTTTGCCAGTTATTTCTTTAAAAAAGCTTACAGCTTACATACGGATCTGCTGGCAAGAGCTTGTTTGAGTAAAGTAAAGGGTCCCACCCCTAACTTGACACAATTTGCCAAAGCAAATTTCCGCTTGTAACAATAAGGATGGCTGACTGTCTAAGTTGAACATCTTGAACAGTCAGGCAACTTCTCCAAGTGTTCACTCAACACTAAAGTTCAACATCTTAGACAGTCAAACACCTCCACCAAGGTGTTCACTCAGATCTGGCATAGATTCACACAGATGTGGGGGGATACCTGTGGAGGCTCATAGGGCACCAGGACGCTGTGTCTGAGGGTGTTGCTGTCCTCAGTGTACCAGGCGCGCTGGCTGCCCTCCACCCGAATCAGGTGACTACGAGGGGTGGAATCTGGCAGGGAGGAGGGGGAAAGGAGCGCATTTCAGGCAAGTGTTGAATGATTCCATTATGAGTTTCTCCCATTCTCCTTCCAAATGACATTGGGACATGTTGCTTTCTCCACCTCCGTCTATGCACTCTATGTACAGTGTTAAATTGACTAACATTTATGTATCCAATAGGGACAACATGTACTCAACTGCACTCTTCACCAACCAACAACAATGAGCATTAGTGTCAGCATGTCTGGGCATTCAAATTTTGGGAGAAAAAAAAAGTATTTATTGTACATTAAACCATGTAAAATATCCTTCAGCTCTTGGTTTCAAATGTAAAAAAGCAATCATAAATCTGTCAACAAACTGTTCAGAAACACAGCATTCACTTCTGCTAGTCAATGTTCATTACTCGTATAGCTTCCCACGTCCAGAAACTGCAAAGGGCACTCATAATTTCTTACAGCAGTAAACTCACCCCAGCATCTCCTTACCACGATTACCAAAAAGAACAGACACTTATAATAATGATGTTACCCTATTGTGCTGGTCAAAGTCCTAATTCAGGCTTATTTAATCAAGTCATTTAATTAAAACTCCTATGAGATTAACGGCCATCTCAGCCACTGCTGCACTGAAGTTGCATTGCCACAAAATGGCTACCGAGGACTGCTGAAGATGGTGAGGGTCTGCAATTCGCTGGTCTTCACAACGAACGCGTGCGCATGCGTGTGTGCTTGTCTCCCTCTCACCAACTTTACCGTCATTGTTTTCGGAGGTCCTCTCGTGGTGGGGGCAGCGGCGCACCACCTCGGCCACGTGCTCGGATTTCTTGTAGACGGCGGTGGCGCGCAGGACGGCCCCGGGGGGAGGGGTGTGGGTCACCTGCATCTGCACCGGGCACGTCTTCGCTAGCTGACAGAACAGCTTATTCAGCTCCGGCGAATACTGGGGGCAAGGGGGGGGGGGGGGGGGGGGGGACGACGACAGCAGAACAGCCTGTTCAATATTGAAGAATTTGTTCTGAGATGATTAGTAAGCACTGCACTTTATTCATTATACATGAATGAAACACCCCTGAGCCCCCACTCCCACCCACGCAGCAGAAAAATTAGTAAACTTCTTTAGACATAACCAGCGCATTCAAATGGCCTGAAAATTGGCCTCAACTCTCCAATCATTTCCACCCTAAATCTTACTGCCTGGACACGAAGAGCAAAGGAAAATGGCAGCTAGAAGACAGGAGCCCCCAAATCTGCTTGTTACATTCAGCTTGACTTCAGCACTTTTATTTTAGACTTCCAGAACGCTTAAGACAAATCTCATCTCTGAACTGTTCAGCCTCACTGCACCCGCTCATAGACACCTGAAAATGCATCAGTGAAATACAAGCATTATATGAAGAGAAACCAGTGTACAGCAGCCAAGCCAACCACTGCTTACCTTCTGAAAAAGCCTCAATATATGCATTAGCCAGCGCACCACGCAGACTTCGGTAAAGCAACATGTAGGCACCATAGCCCAGCTCTTATCTGCATGCAAAACTGTCATCTCTACTTATTCCACATCAACAGGGCAGTCCCTTGTACACTTTCATCTGAAGGTTCCTTTTGGTCATATCCTATTCTTATCCCACTTCCTTTACCATCTTTCCTGTAAGGACATCCCAGGATTATGTTCTTTTAAACATCCCTGCTCCAATCCCAGCGCTCAAACTGGACATGTATGTTCTCTTCTGGGAAGTCCCTCCCCCATCACATTCAAACAAGTCCTGGCATGCCTTATAGCAGGGCTCCTTTAAAACCAGCCGAGTCACAGGCTAGCTAATGAATGATTTGTCATGTGTTGAAATAAGGAATTACAACAACAGGAACTTGTTTTGTACATATAAATACATTATTCTCCAATATTTCAGTTATTATTCCCTTATTGTGTGATCTTAATGCTTTAGTGGGGCATGTCTTGTAAATATCACAAGTCTCAATTTTCACTCAAATTATGCATATTTGTGAGCATACCCAATTGTAATTTAGACAGTACAATACTTAGACCTCCCCCCCAAGACTCAAACACAGTTTGCGCACATTAGAAAATAGATAACCATTTAACTTTACAATTACTTCTGCTGCTAAAACAAAAAATACATTTAGTCCAATTGATACAAAACCTTTTTTTTACATTTTTTTTTTTACCTTCAGCATTCTTTAGGAATGTATCACGTTCTGAATTTTATATTCCCATTGGCTACACAGAACTACAAAATAAAATGTGATAATCACAACCTACAAATAATTCAAGATGGACAAAGTATCACTACTGTAATTACAATAAATTATTTTTAAATGTACTGTTAAATACTGCTTATTGTTCAAGCAACTAAAACTGATTGTGCTTATTGATCTGCATTTATTTTAAAAGGAATTTCCTGTTTCCTATCAGTCAGTTTGGACCCACGCTGTCCCTGTCACTTGCGCTGAAATATAAACTAGCATGTATGCATGCACACACACCTGCATTTTTATTTATCCTTTCTTATGGAATAGTCTGCCCTCTTTTTGTTGTTTTATTTTTGCCTTATTCAGACAGCCAGAGAAGGACCCACAGCCGAGTGCCATAGTGGAGAATCACGCCCCTCCCCTCACAAAGAGGAAACTGCATATGGCTGAGAGGGGGGCTGCCCTGCGGACGGCGCCAAACATCCCACCACTGCGTGTGCGTCTGCGTCTGCGCAGTTTCATCTCCAAACAGACATATCTGCAACTTTGCGAATAAAATATTAATCTCTCCATTTCGATGAGTAAAGAAAATTTAGAAATGACAAATGCGACAAGGAAATTAACCGAAAGAGAGAGACAATGGAACGCACATGGAGAAACTGCATTGGCAAAGGCGTGGAGGGGGGAGGGGGCGTGGCACTTTATTAACCCCCTCCTTGCCGGAAAAAGACAAAAAAAAAATTTGCAACTGCAGGACATGCCCCGTCATGTCTGCGCCATGCTTTGCTAAACGTCATAGGCTGTTAACGAAACGGCGGGGGGGCTGGACGGGACCTTCCCTGGCAATACCGTCCATCCTCCAAATAATCAATGTCCCATTATCGCCCACCTATAACCCTTCAATCGCCATGGAGATGTTAACGCAATCCAAAGCCACGTATCATGGACTTTGGCTATGCTACGGCACACAGACAATGGACAGAACAGGACCGTATCGCCATTGGACTTCTGCCTTCAAACAGGTATTTCCTTTTGATTTCCATCTTTTAATTTTATATGGAGACCATGCGGGATGTGTGGGGGTCTGTGCGAGTGGTTTTTTAACAAAATCAACTAGTTAATGCTAATAGTCAAAAAAAGAAAGTAAAAAATCAATAGTGCAGCTTACTAAATTTATGACCTAAAACTATTTTTTAAATTATGATGAGATTTGTAGTGAACATATTTTCAATAAAGTATTACGGGAAATTCTATCATTATTTCCTATTTACTTCACACATAGAACTGGTTTAAGAAAAAGATCAAATTAAATACGTGGCATAGGAAACCACAATGAATGATGCTTGATTCAGATGACATGAATTATGGTCCTACACTTAATGTACATGTTTAGAAATATTGCAGTAATGGGAATTACACATGTCTAACACATTTGGCAAACCATTAGTCTAAATGTTTCTTTCCAATATTATTCAAATATTTATTTTAAGTGATTCTAAAAAATAAAAAAAATCAACCGTACAAAATGATAAAACAGTAGGAAGGAAAAAAAAATGAATGGTTAACTCTGCCATACACCAAGTTTATATTTATGCTCCATTACAGAATTCTGAACTTTGCTGCAATTTAGTTTTGAAACATACAATTAGATGTATTTACTCTCCATTTGGAGTAGCATGCAAAGTCTCTTTTTTTTGCATTTTTTTGTGTGACAACTGATGGAAAGAAATAAAACTGGTGTTGAATAATGAATAAAACACTACTATTGTGACTCACATATACACACGTGCGCACGCAGACACACACATACATGAGCGCGCACAGACACACGCGTGCGCGTGCACACAATTCAGGTGTCCACGTATCTGCAAGACAGAGGTGTGGGGACTCACGGTGCACGTCACAGACTTGGCAGTACTTGACTTTTGAAAGCGCAGCAGGAACCCAAACTCGCCGGGGTAGTCCGTGGTGGTTGGGACGGTGGAGGCAGGGGGGGCCCCGCTGTCCAGGGCGGAGCCCGAGGGCTGAGGGGGGGCCGGGGTCGCTGGGACGTCAAACAGCTTCTCATCAAACCCGTCCTGCAGAGGGCTCCCCACCAGGTACTGCTTTTCAAAGATAGGGTCCCCCTCCAATGTTAGCGTTAGCATAACTCTCATATCTATTAACCAACAAGCAGTCACTTAGGAACCCTGCATTTCCTAACTCCGGAGAATGGGTATAATGAGGCATGGAGGAATGTGGACAAATGTGGGCCTAGTGAGCCATCCTTGATACAGTTCCCTGTACTTAAATGCTCTGTGACAACATCCGGTTTTGCAGGATAGTGTTAGTGCAGGTTCAAGCACCCCTTACATGGTTTGGGAATGGATTAAATAAACTTTCTTCCAAGTGAAGTCATATACATGTATGAATCTGTACCGCTTCTGCCACCTAGGGGTATGTCCACATTATACATTTACAATTTGAACTGCACACATGGAAGTCAGGTACATGAAAATCCAACATTGTTTCAGCTAGTTAGATGGCTTACAAATGAACTCATTTGATAATTGTGAAGTAAAATCTATGTCCTGTAATAATGTAGCAATTTGCAGACAAATAAATCTATATACTGTAAGCTGATGTAAAATATATGTACACCAACTAGGAATGTGGGCACATTTCCCGGTTGTTTTAGCAGAATCTGCAAACAGTTGTGTAGTGCTCAGCGGTCATTTCTAGCGTTTACTTATACCAGGGGTCCTCAATTTTATCCAGAAAGGGCCATTGTGGATGCAGGTTGTTGTTAAAGGTAAAGACAGTAGCAAAAGTAAAGACAGTAGTGATTGACTAGTAGAATGAGGTGTGTAACTGCTTGGTTGGAACAAAAGCCTGCACCCACACCGGCCCTTTCTGGATAAGATTGAGGACCCACAACATATACTTTACGATGATTGGTAAGCATCACATAGACCATCTCTGCAGCAAAAGGCAGTTTGGTATATATGCTCTTGAATAGATTTGAGAATTCACACATTGGTGCGATTTCAGAATCCAAAAAAAGCTCCAAAATGTTTTTTTACGAGAGCATGACAAAGACGGTACAAATGTCATAAATTATGAGAATATGATCAAAGATGCATCGTTTTGCCAATAGCTTTCCAAATGTTTACGTACATAAGACCATCTATATGACCATGTCGCTAGAATCTCATGTATATCACAAGGTTAAAATCTTGATGCCAGGCTTTTATAAATACACATTTTCTAGCCAATGAAGAGTTTTAAATTGAATATTCACTCAATATCTCGGAGTACAATATCACTTTATGCAAGGTTATGGTGGGGTTTGCTTTTGTAGTTGTACTGCATTCAGAAGTAACACATAACCAACCCACCAATATTTAATCAAACAAAGCTGAACAAAAGAACTGATTCTGTGCTGATACATTCATATTTCAGCAGACGGTTTGAGACTATTTCTACACAATACAAAAATAGATTCATTTTCCAGATATATACTTCACCTGGAACTGCAAATGGTCACAATTCAGTGCATCAGGCACACTTACATTATCCAGACTTCCCCAGCCCTCATCTTCAGTGGGAACAGTCCTAGAAAGAAATTAATAAAAAAAATAAAAATAAAACCATGACTGAGAGCAAAACCTGCTTCACACACCCGATAGCAGTGGTGCCCAATCATATGCCATAGAGGGTCGAAACTTGAAAGTACGCAGGTTTTCGTTCCAGCCAATTACAACACCTGCTGATTTCACCAATTAACACACCTTCAATCAGAGAGGAGGGAATTCAGTAGTGTAATCAACAGGTGAAGTGATTTTTCAGGATTTCTTTCCAACCACTCTCGGCCCTCCATGACACATGATTGGGCACCACTGCCCTAAACACTAAGGGATGCGATTTCTCTCGATTCACTCAGGGATGTCATTTTCCCAGTATTTCAGGAAATCTTCAGACAGACACTTTGGATTAAGGTATGCAATAAGCACACACAGCAAGAGCAGCACTCTCTCACTGCTGATAGCAGAACCTTCAGCAGTAATGCCAAAAACTAGTAGTGGGCCCTATAGACATTCATGGCCTGACTATTTGTATTTCCTGATTAATCAGGAATGACCACATCCCTGCCACTGGGGATGGGAAACTCCCATAATTCCCAGCCATGCAAGTCGGTGCCAGGTTTTGCAGCAGACACATCTACAGTGGAACTAATGTGACTGCAGCTCTAGTGCTGGTCATCTTATATTAAATGCACCTTTTGCAAGTCAGTTTGGCTAAAAGGGACCACCAAACACCTTCAGGCAGATATGCGATTGTGTGCATTTGTGCCATGCAGGAGGGAGGACATCCATGGTGAGCTACATACACAGTGTTCCACAGGGCCTGAAAAGTCTCGTCCTGGCTCAGGCTGTACTCCAGGGCCCCAGTCCCCTCCTGCTCAGTCATGTTGGCTTCCACTCACGTGTGCTTGACCGCAGAAGCACACAAGCCAGGCAGGCAGTGCCAAGCTAGTGAGAGTATACAGTTAGAGCAGGGAAAACTTGGAGGGGAGAGCTGTCAATGTAAAGAGATTTAAGCACATAACATTTCTATTGCTTTACTGTAGTTTGCACGCAACATCCAAATGTAGAATAGCGATAACATGCATCTACCTGATACAACACCTAACAGCCCTGCTGAAACCAGCCTAAACTGGTCAAGCTGGCTAAAGCTGTGTTTGTGACACTACTAGCTGGATGACCCAGATGTTCCCCAGCTGACCAGCCTATATAGTCAGCTAGTCCACTAGTTTACTCTACCAGCTTTGTCCAGGTAGAGACCAGCTTTGATCAGCTATAAGTGTCGAAAACACAGCATAAACCATCTTAGATTTTTTTTTTTTTTTTTAGAATCCCAGCTGGTTTTAGCCAGAATCTTCAGCAGTGAGTTGTGGTAGCTAACGTCAGCTGTACACTAATAAACTATAAACTAAAGTTAGCCGGCTAGTTAGCATGCCACCTGCATGCATTGGAAACTACTTAACGACTAGCTACGTATGATTCGGTGAATCTAAATTAGTATCCTTTGCAAAGCTGTTCAATACTCTAGCCATGTTAACTAATTAGCCAACCTAAATAACCGAGCGTGTTGACTTAATATTACGTAGCTTTCCAGCCAACGTTACCAACTGGGTGTCGCACATCTTAATCGCTTGCAAAAAGTTTCGTTTAAAATTTTGTGCTGATTTTCTAAAGACTTCTTATTCTCCGTTTTGTTTTGCGATTGGCTGAACGTAGCTTCAGTGTAAGGAGTGTCAGCTCAAAGCAGACAGGATTGGTGCTTTCTGATGTTGGCCAAAACAGCATGCATCCTCAGAACCAATAACTGGCCAGTCCCCAACCTTGCAAAATTTTAAACCGGGGAACAATGCAGTTGTCTAAATTTTCACCCTCATCATGCTGTACCAACCAAATCGAATATGTAACAGATTTAAAATATTAATGCAACTGGATGTTACATGATGTCAAATTTGGTGTGAATCACCAAACATGGAAAAAAAATTAAGAGACCGAAAACACTAACAGGCAATCCTGTTTTCAAAGTTTCCTGGCTTGCACTACTAAGGAGAAATAGCAGCAAAGATAATCAAAACAAAGGTGAACGATTATTTGATAACGTTGTTTAGAAGTAGGGTGCCTGTTCCACACTGCCATCAGTTTTATGTTATAAACCAATTTGATTAGATAGAAGAGCAAAACGTGAAAGGGCCAACTAGTTGACTACAACAAATTAGGCCGAACCCATAACTATACCAATGGCTAACTATAAAGAGACCTAAATTATCAGAGTAAAACGTCGTCTCTTAACGTGAGCTAAATTAGCAAACTAGCATCAACCCATACAAGTGATAATTTTCGCTAGTTTGTTTTGAGGCCTGTTATACCTGCGATCATAAGGGGTCGTTAGTATCCAAAAGCTAATAAATCCAAAACATTTACTGTGAAAACGGTTTTATCTAACGATATCTTGGTTAATCAAACTTTACTAGTTAAAGTACGCTAACATTACAGATTAGCAACCGCAGCTCTTGAAATTGCTGTTGTCGAAGCTTACTAACGTCACCTAAACGTCCACGACTCGAGGAGACAAGACATACAAAGCCAAACATACCCATTTAACATTGCATCATTTAGATAACGTTAGCTAAAATCACTTCAGATAGGCTACAAACAGAACTACACCAACGTTACTCCTAATACAAAAGACTAACGGCCAATAAAAGTAGACGTTAGCTAACAAGCTAATCTAACCAGCAACTTTACATTAAACTAACTAACGTAGATGTTGCTGGCTAACGTTGACTACCAAACAAATATGATTCCCCCCCACCCCATAAGTTCACTAACCAAGAAGTAGACCAACCAGGTTTTCATGGGTAATAAAAACGGTACTAACCCTCACTCAAGGCCGCTTACTAAAAATGTGGGCCAGGTAACGTCAGCTAATTCAACTTCTAGTTTGCGAAATGTTAACTAACGTTATTGTAAAGTATCTAACAGAAAATTCAGTTGACTTTCAGATGCGGGAGGCTACCTCGTCTTCCGTGGAGTTATTTCACGATCGTCCGATGGAAGAACGTCGAATGTTTTGATTTCGTTAAAGGGTAAATACACAGACCTGCTGGATGAATAACCACGCTTTGGGGATTCCCCGAAAACTGACCGGATAAGAGGGAGGAGTTATTAAGTTTTGTCACGTGACCGTCGACTCCTTCCAACCAGGAACAATGAAACGTGACATCGTATTTTCAAATTAAAAAGCGGTCGATTTAAATTAAATCGTACATTATGTCAATAAGGTGTGACTGAATATTTTGTAGTCGGTCATTTACGATTTAATTGGCTAAATTTTCCATCAAAAAATATTTTACTATTTCATTACAGCGTCGGGGGCAAGTGCAGTTGTCTTCCTTGGCCAACCTGTACAGGGTTCATTTTTGAGTCA
This sequence comes from Anguilla anguilla, assembly GCF_013347855.1. Lineage (NCBI taxonomy): Eukaryota > Metazoa > Chordata > Actinopteri > Anguilliformes > Anguillidae > Anguilla > Anguilla anguilla. The sequence continues at coordinate 28,944,713 of NC_049209.1, forward strand.
ACCAGTGGTTTCTTTCTTCAAGACTTTCCAAACTGCTGTACTTGACATATGCAGGTTCTGTGTTATCATTCTTAATGAATTCTTCTGTCCTCTTCGCTTACATATGAGTTGTTTTCAGCCATAGGGGACACCTGTGCAATAGTTAATACCTATCAGTCATCCTTTAACTTACTTTTTCCACAGCTGAGAATGGGGGGACTCAACACAAAAAACAATAGTTTCTGTAAAATGGCAAAACATATACGCATGTACAGTAAATACCATGAAACAAAAGCTGGTTGTCTGTATTTTTGTCTTGAATCCATCTTTTGATCTACAATGCAAATGCCTTACGTATATAGCAAAAATAAATTTCTTTAACAGGCTAGCCACCGGCATCTCCTGAAGTGAACTGCTGACTGGGGATCAGGGTATGTACAATGTTTTGCATTAATATTACTGTATCATGGGGATTCACAAATGTGGGCTTGTGAGAGAAATGCCTGAGAGCCATATTATGCCATGTTTTAAAATGCATTTTGTATATTGAAAGCATATTCGAGGGGAAAGTGGGCATTAAATGAGCAATAAATAAAAAATAGTCATTTGTTGTGCACAATAAAATTTATGTTTAATGCATTTCATGACACATCACATAATTAATCACACCATCAAAAATCCATCAGCAATCCCACCCCCATCAGCCAAGAAGTCATCACCCATGACAGGAAGGAATACTCAGTCCTGATGGATAATGTCAGATATCTTGCAACATAACAGGGACGAATCCCAGGCCTACTAGTCTATAGATATGGGTGGGATCAAGGCTACTTTTAGTTTAATCTGATGAAAGTTGGCCAACAGAAAAGTGGAGGGAATGTTATACTGGGTCCAGCCACTAGAGGGCCGAGAGCAGAAATTTGACATGGGAGCTGACAAATCAGACAATAGCTGTTTGTCAGTAGAAAACCCTTTAAATAAATCTTGTTCATCTGGGAATTGATTTACTGAATTAAAGTGATATGATGTGAAGTGTACACAAGAAGCTCCAGTATATAATAGGTCAAGAGTTATGGCTTTTTAGGAGGTGACCGCATGTCAAGTACCAGCATCCAGAATAAAAATGGGTGAAAAATCTTGGGACACAAATGCTTCGTTTGGCCAAAGCCACTGCGATATATCAAATCTTTAACAGACAGAGAGAGAGAATTAATTGTGATGGAATAAGCATTGAAATAAAAAATGAAATGATTGTCCCTGAAAAAGAGAAAAAAAGAAAGAGAAAAGAGGTGATAAGAATCTCTGCTTTGAATGTACGTCCAATTCCCTTCCCAAATCTCCCTCCCAATTCTGACAGCAATTCAAAGCTCTTCTTGCTGTCAGTACTAATTCACACTTGTCTCACCGAATGCCTGTCATACTTTGTCTTATTTTGTTATATTGTTTTTGTCACCATGACAACCTGACAACACACACACTCACACACACACACATTAATAAAACCTAGTTGAAACTATGGACCAGGAGCCTGGCCACAACTAGTTAATTTCTTTCAGGATTTTAAAAAGATGCTTTTCACGGAATGGCTTGTTTAAGCATAATCTTCATTGGATCCAGTGCTCTTGGTTAAAATGTTAAATCTCAGTTTACAAAATAAATTGGGTTGATATGCCTCAAATGTAAGTTGATATGCTTCTAATTATATTTGTCCCATATGGCTAAAGAAGTCTTCCTGATGTTAATTTGTATGTTGAATCAAAGGATACCCAAATGAGTCATGCAATGTATTAGGGGTGTGTGGAAATGAGAGACAACAAAGGGGAGAGAAAGTTTGAGAACTTGGGATAGTAAACGGGGGGACTCAACACAAAGACAGCTGTTTCTGTGAAAATTATACAAATGTAAATACCATGACATGAAAGCTGTTTGTCTGTACTTGGTCTCATACTCAGCTTTTGATCTCAAATCCAAATACTTTAAGTATATATAAAAAAATAACAAATTTCACTCTACTGATCCCATACTTCTGTAGGGCACTGTATGTTTTTCCACTGCTGAATATTAAAACACTGTTTTTGTACATTTAGGAACTGTACTGGAGCCTATCCCACTGTGTGTTGGGTGAGAGGCAAGAATACACTCTGGGCAGGTCGCCAATCAAACACAGAGGACACACACCTTTCACTTGCACACTCAGACCCACAGGCAATTTAGAGTCTCCAATTAGACAATCCTGCATGTCTTTGGACTGTGGGAGGAAAACAGAGCACCCAGAGGAAATCCACATGGATACGAGACGAAACTGGGACCCTCTTGCTGTGAGGTGACAGTGATATCTACTGCACCACTGTGCCGCCCCCACTCTTTATCTCTTAACTTTTTGTCCTGTGTTTATTTGTAGAAGATTCCATATACATACTCCCATTCCCATTCTTTGCCATAACTGGTTTTGCAACAGTTTACAATTATAATGACACTGGACTGTAGTAGACACATTTTCAAAAACATGAATCATGTTTTGATCAGAATGATAATTTTATGCTTTTGCACATTCTAAAGGAAAGCTGGAAGTCTGGGACATTAGTAATATATTCATAACAATGTATTTAATAAGAAACATGCTAAATAGGTTTAAAACATTTTTCAATATTTAAGATATTTCCACACACCGCCTCCCATCCACTGCCCCCCTCTCAATCATTCAGAACAGACCCACACCTGTCCTGCTGTGCAAATATAAGTCCAAGCAGTTGGTCGGTGATAAATTAGACATCTCGTTGGTATTGCGCCACATTATTTGGCAAAATCATCAGTGCCTGCGTTTTGGGAAAAGAACGCTCCGTCTCGCGTTGTTCCCTCAGCAAAATCTCGCTGCCTGGCCCCCACTTTACCTCGCTGCCCCGCCCAGGCTTTCTGCGCATAGGTCATGGGATTTATGTTTCACTGGCCTATATTTAACCTATCGGTCGGCTCCGCAAACGGTCAGGTTCCTCCAGAGGCGACCACCAGCCAGTGCCTTACATATACTGAGCTTTTTAAAACCTCTTGTAACTCGAGTTAGATACATTAATGAGAAAACCAAGAGTACTTTAATAATCCTCTCCCAATCATTTGCACTTTTTACATTCTATAATTTAGTCTTGTTGACACCCCTAGAATGCATCCAATACATATTCTAGTTTTTTTGCAACTACTACAGATTATTCTGCTATCTTCAATTTCAAACAACCGCTAGCTCTGAAACCGCTATTGACCATACCTTGGTGTTGTAGTCACTTGCGGGAAACCTCCCCAAGAAGGTTGTTTGCCATCAGTGCAGCCAAGAATGAATGGCTAGGGCCCATGAATACTCGCCCCTCATACCTGCTGCTCATACTGAAATGAATGGGGGAAAGCATGACTTATGTCAAATCTGTAGGTATTGTTTTGTCACTATAAATTACATTGCCACAATATATTTAATCATTCATATTTCATTACGTCAAAATAAAAAAGAACGCACGGGCAACTGAATAAATATACTAGATGTCATGTCCTGCCATTATGCTTTTGCTCCTTCTAATGGAATGCTGGACAAGTGGGATATTACTAATACGCAGCTTACTCATGCAAACATGTACAATATGAAACAGGCAAAAAAGTATTAAGCATTTTCCAATAGTTGGGATATTTTCTGTTACTCATAACACACCGCAGGCACAGAGCCCCCCCCCCCCTTACGAAAATGTACGCGACTGCGCAGTTGGGAGGCCATCAGTTTGGTATTTTTCATCCTGCTTCTGATTCTATGGTTGACTGGGGGAGTACGAGTGTTGACCGAGGGTGTGCTTGAGTGACTCCCAGTCTGTGTGAGTTTTGGGTCCATGCTGTCAGGCTTGTTGCGACCGCAGCGTGAGTGTTAAAATAAAGGATAAACAGAGAGATACGGAGAAAGGAGAGAAAAGAGATAGGAGGCGGCTAGAAAAAGACGGGCCAAGAGGGCAGAAGAAGGCACCACGGCAGACGGGAGACAGTCGGAGACGGGAAGAAAAATAAACACCAGTGGGAGTAGAAAAAGATAGCCAAGAAACGCATTAATATTGGAAAGGATTGTCGACCGGGTAAGTAACTTGTTAAACATTATCAGCAATGCGTGAGGACATCTTCCTCTCCCCATCCACTTTCTCAGTGGTTTCTGTAGCCTAGCCTACTGTCATTGCATAACCATAAAAAACTAATTTGGCTTGCTACGTTAGCTATTTTCAAGAATTAAGTTAATTATCATTCTCAATTCTTATATTTGTTAGAATTTTTCAATTCGCAAGTTTTGTTTGCTTTCTCATCAATCATTCAGTAAAACCGTTTCAAATAGGCTAACGCAAATAGGCTCTGATGACAGTTAACTCAGTTTACAATTCATTGCCTATATATTGCCGTAGGTTCGATTGCCTACCACAAACAAACTCCCTTGCAGACTATGTAGCCTATTATTACTGTTATTATTAAAGGTGTAATTCTAGCGGATAGTTGCATCTTTAAACGTGTAGCAGCATCTAAAAAAATTAAATCATATTAAATTGTCACATCATCCGCGAGTTAGCCTACTTGCGGTATGGGGGTTTTAATAGACTAGGCTACACTGCACAGTTTATATCAATGCTGGGAGCACCCGTTATCATTACCTGAGTCTATCTAGCTAAATCTCGTGTGAACACGTGTGCCGCGTAGACTATCAATTCTGTAAGCACCAGTAGCCTACTACAACCGATAACCTCGGGCAAAGCTCCCCTCATCGTGGGCCTCAGTACCCTGATCAACGCCGCTGCGCTGTGACGGATTGCCTGTTCATTACCAGGCCGTAAGAAAAAGCACTGTCCTCTGGGATAGCTGAAGTTGTATGAACCTCCGCCTAAACGAACGTTAATAATACTTATTAACGTTGACATAATCGTAGCTGTGAAAAGACGTAGCTTGCAATGACTACGATTGTGTCAAATGCAGTTTGCGGATTAGTTCTGCTTCGATCAGTAAAGCGCAGCCCTGTGGCATGTAGTTACTAGGCTAGCTGTAATGCCTGGATATGAAGCATGGGTCACTATGTTTGTATGTTATTTTCAATTGCTCGTTTCCTACGTAAACGAACGAGTTGTGCGAATTAGCGGACTTGTTGTGGAGTCACAATTATCGTACACAGTAACTGTGTACCCCTTTTAACTGTTTGACGGCGATTTTTTTTTTTACAACGTCATGGTTTCGCAGCTGTGTGGCTGCCCGGGAAACGAATGGCTGGGGCCTGGTGGCGTGGTGCTTTATATGTTATTCTAATCTAAAACATTTTTTATCTCCATGAATTTATAATTTAGGGTGTTTTCGAGGTAACGAGACTTCTTACGCCAATCTTACATAAACTCCCATATGTTGCAGACTGATGGCTGGACACGTTTGCAGCTAAACTGCATGTCAGGCAGTCACCAGTTAACAGGTGCCATCCATGTTCCTGTTGCTTAATTTAGATTTGCTCCTTCTCTTTCTGATAGCGCCATTAACCTACCTATAGGCTACTTGATTTCAAGCGAAGTTGGTTTTGGCGTTATTATGCGCAATGCGCTTTTGTAATACAGGCAGCAATCAGCAGGTAGCTAAATGAAACGAACTTGTTTGAGGTTAGATTCCAGTCTACATTCTATATGCCTATTTACCATGCTTCACCGACTGTCTGGATCAGCGTAAAATAGTTACATTTGCTTTGGAACGAGTAGGCCTAAATTATTTCTACCCTTGTTTAGTGAACACCCTGCTAGGAGTTTTTTTTCTTTATTGCAAGCATGGATTTGCAGCTAGTTTAATTACTTATGTTCTATAAATTACTCATCGTGTTTTGTTGAAATTAGCGCATTACGTGTAATCTAGACTATGTATCCACGCGTCACTTAAGTGTTTGGCCTTTTGAATCGGTCATTACTATACACTTTTCTTGTCGCTTACAAAAGCTTATAGTAGTAGTTTATTTTATACCATGGTCTGAGTGAGTACTTGTTTCTGATTGGCTGCAAGGTGGACATTAAAAACTACATTTTTGTGTCATAAGCGCATACCAATGGAAAATAGTTCCAGTCAAATGGTCTGATCACCGTTTTGAATTCATGTGCTGGCCATAATATAGCTGATTAAATCTGAGGTGTGATCATTTGGACTGCTGGTTTGTGTTACATACCCAGTGATTCATCTTAATGACCAGTGGCGCTTCACCTTTTACTTTCTCAGTGCTGTCATGGCAGACGCAGCAGATTTGGACTTCCAGACAGGTGATGCAGGGGCATCTGCCACCTACCCCATGCAGTGCTCTGCCCTGCGCAAGAACGGATACGTCATCCTGAAGGGCCGGCCCTGCAAGATCATGGAAATGTCCACCTCTAAGACCGGCAAGCATGGTCATGCTAAGGTTAGAGCTGTTTGTGGGAGAAGAAGTGGTACAGTTGTTTGTGGTGGAGGGTATCTGTTTGGAAATGAAGAGAATCAGTGCCAAAGTAAGGTGGTGGCTGGATGTAAACAGTATTAGGTGTGTGTGTGTGTGTGTGTGTGTGTGTGGACATGTGCAAGTTGCAACATTGTCTTGTCTCAGGTAGGTCAGTCATTGGTCAATCATTCTGTGTTCCTACAGCAAGCACTTGAGGTTTTGACTGAGGCTGGCGAAAGCAGCCATGGAGCTGCCACCGTCTTCCTGTTAGGGGTTAGGATCACAGAGTAACTCACAATATAATACTATCACGATTATTGACCACAATATGATGGTGTCACGATATGTGATTCTGTGATACACAATATATTTTTATTTTATTTATTTATTTGACCTTTATTTAACCAGGTAAAATCAGTTGAGAACCAATTCTCATTTACAATGATGACCTAGCCAAGAGGCGTCAGCAACAGAAAATAGGTAAAATAAACACAGTCAGGACACAAAACGACACATACAGTACAGATACAGTACAGTACAACATACAGTATGACACGACAGTACATAAGAAACGGCAAAAGACGCCATAGGTAAATAAAATAAATCAAAAGTCAATAAATAAAATCAATAAACCAATAAATAAACACTATGTGCAAGAGAAGGTGAGTTACTGGATATTCTTTGAACAGTTGTAACGGGAGAGAGAGTGAAGAGAGGGCTGGTCAGCAGGTGCAGCAGTCAACTATGACCTGTTGCAGATTTTGTTTGAACATGTTGAGAGATGTGAGAGCTGTGAGTTTGAGTGTGTTTTGTAGTGTGTTCCAATCATTTGCAGCGGCAAAACGAAAGGAATTACGGCCAAAGACGGTACGGACTTTTGGAATGATGAGCATTATGAAATCACTGGATCTTAAGCGGTAATTGCTGTCGGAAATGTGCAGGAGGTTTGAGAGGTAGCAGGGTGTCTTTCCCAGGAGTGTTTTATAAACTAATTGCAGCCAATGTTGTAGCCGCCTGGTATGAAGGGAGGGCCAATCCACCAGTTTGTAGAGATCACAGTGGTGAGTGGTGAAGGGTGCGCATGTGGCAAAACGGATTGCTGAGTGGTGGAGTGTGTCGAGCTTGCTAAGGCTGCCCTTTGATGCCATTTTATAGATTATATCACCATAGTCAAACAGAGGAAGGATAGTCATTTTCACAAGAGTGTATGTGGCGGAGTGCGTGAAAGAAGCCTTGTTTCGATACAGAAAACCAAGTCTAGCTTTGACTTTAGCCAGAAGGTTATTGATGTAAGTGTTAAATGAGCGAGATGAGTCCATCCAGAGGCCAAGGTATTTATAGGAGCTGACAAACTCCAGTTCCAAGCCATCAGCACTGAAAATCTTAGGGGGGCTGGAGATGTTGAGATTTTTCCGGTCAAACAGCATACATTTGGTCTTTTTGGAGTTGAGAAGCAGGTGGAGGTTGTGGAAAGACTGCTGGATGGAGGTGAGGCTTTGTTGAAGAGTGGACACAGCAGCATGGAGTGAGGGGCCAGCTGAATATATGATAGTATCATCAGCATACAGATGTATCTGGGAGCTACCAACGGCCTTGGCTACCTCGTTAATGTAGATGGAGAAGAAGGTTGGGCCTAAGATGGAGCCTTGAGGCACACCTTTAGTGATGGAAAGTGGTTCCGACGTGATGTTTTCGGTCTTCACCCTCTGGACACGATCAGCAAGGTAGCTGGCAAAACAGTTGCAGCATCTGCTGGACAGGCCAATGCTACTAAGTCTTTGCAGGAGGATGTTATGGTCGACTGAGTCAAAAGCCTTGGCTAGGTCTATAAAAGCAGCTACACAGACTTGCTTGTTGTCCATGGCGGTAACGATGTCGTCAAGGACCTTCAGGGTAGCGGTGATGCATCTATGGCCTGTCCTAAACCCAGACTGCAAGTCAGACAGAATGTGATTAGAGTCAATGAAGTGAATTAGTTGTTTATGAACCAGTTTCTCTATGACTTTGGCCAGGCAGGGCAAGATGGAAATTAGCCTGTAGCAGTTCGGGTTAGAGCCAGAGCCTCCTTTGAAGAGGGGGAGAATCATGGAAGATTTCCAGTCAAGGGGGAATACAGACAGTTGAAATGACAGGTTAAACAGGCTTGTAATGGGGGCAGCAATAATATGAGCGGCTGCTTTTAAAAACACAGGGTCAAGCCCATCAGATCCAGCTGACTTGTTTGGATCTAACTTAATGAGTTCATCCAGGACTTCCAAAACCATTACAGGTTGAAGGGAGAAGCTGTTAACGCTGGATGATGAAGTAGGAGTATGAGTTGAGGCAGTGTTAGGAGCAGCTGTATCAAAGACATGAGATGACTTCACGAAGTGGTGGTTGAGGAGCGTGGCCATGCGTGGTTTATCATTAAAAACAATTTCACTGAATTTCATAGAGGTGGGTAGATGAGGAGAAGCAAGTTTGTTTTCCATGGACTTGACTGTTTCCCAGAACTTCTTGGCGTCAGATCCGCAAGTTGAGAATTTCTCTTTGAAATGATTTATTTTAGCTTTCCTGATCGCCTGTGTGGTTTTGTTTCTGCATTGTCTGAAGGCCAGCCAGTCGGCAGGAGACTGAGAAGACCTAGCTCTCCGCCATAAGGCATTTTTTAGTTGGATCAGAGCAGCCAAATCTTGAGTAAACCAGGGGCTATAACGATTCTTGGTCCGGAATCTTTTAAGTGGGGCGTGTTTATCAATGATAAGGCTAAAGGTATTCTTGAAATAAGACCAGGCATCATCCACAGAGGGGATAAGGTTGATTCTATCCCAGTTCACAGCTGCAACATCATGTAGGAAGGCTTGATTGTCAAAGTTTTTCAGTGAGCGCTTGGTCATAATCACTGGTGGGCGTTTGACAGAGAGGCCAGAGCGAACGCATGCAATGGCACAGTGGTCACTCAAGTCTTGACTGAAGACTCCAGTTTGATAGTTTGATGGAGTGTTAGTGAGAATAATATCGATCAGTGTGGCAGATGAGGGTGATTTCAAATTGTGTCTGGTTGGCTCAGTTATAAGTTGAAAGAGGTTTAAAGCATCAAATTGCTGTATGACTAAATCTGGGGGGTTGATCATATCCCAGTTTAGATCACCCAGAAGGACAAACTCATAGGAAATGTGAGGGGCCAGAAGTTCACCAAGAGCTGTTAGTGTACATGCTGGAGCAGAGGGTGGTCTATAGCAAACAGCAACAGAGAGAGTGAAATTTTTTGACAGTTTAAGTTTCAACAGTAACAGTTCAAATTGCTTGGGGACTGACTTAGACAGTGTTACAGCACAAGACCATCATCTACAATACCTCACGATATCTATGTAACTGAAGAACAAATTCCCCTACAAAGGAAAAAGATATTTTTCAAAAAGCAGGAATCAATCATATACTATGTTTATTCACTGCATTTTTAAGTAATGTCAGGGTCAGTCACCACATAGGCACTCAAATGAATGAAGCTTTGCTACTCTTTTGTGATAACTGTATAGCTGCAGTTTTGAAGCAAATGGAGTAGGTGGCTAGCTAGATATCCATGATGGAAAACATACTGTGAGACCATTATTACCCAAGATCTAATTGAATTTTAAGATACACGAGTGACGGAACCATGCGCTGGCTTGCTACTTGACTAGAACGAGAGGGGCTAGATTTGCTAGATTGCATGGACTGGTTGCTAGATAGTGTGATAATTAGCTTGCTAGGTAGGCTATGTCAAAACTGCAGAATTTGAAATTCATGCCACATTCAAATGAAAATTCAGTACATTTTACTAGATTCCCATTGGTAAAAATTCAAAGAAGTGTTGAAAACCACATAAATTAGCAATTAATGTAATGTAATGTTTCAGCAGACATCCCACCCCGCCTCTGAGTTAGCATCATTAATTGTTTTGGATTCTGGGGAAAACTAAGTTAAGGTGGAATGGTGCAGTCCAATTTTGCTTGATAGTTAATAGTTTTGCTTAATGACTAATAATTGTTAGAAATCTAGTTAAAATGGCAATACAGTGAGTTAAGAAAAAAACTTGAAAGCTATTGTTAATGTTATCAGGACAGCTAAGACTGGACTTCTAAAACTAATGAGAGGCATTTGATTTGCCTAAAAACAAATGGCTATTTTGCATACTATCTGTGCATAGGGCTGGATATTTCCCTAAAGCAATTAAGCTTTAGTATTTTGCTCAAAGGTACAACGGCAGCGCCATATCAGAGAATTAAACTCACAACCTTTGAGTTGCAACTGTAGTTCCAAAACCATTATGCTATACTGCCACCCTAAATTGTTGCTTATTTATAATTCTGGGCATTATAAGAGAGAAAAGGATTATGTGATCTTGTGCTATAGACGCCTTTTATTTAATTCACACCACACACAAGGTGTGCATTTTATCAGTTCCCCCTCATTGTTAAATGAGCATTGCAGTGTTTAAATTGTCTTCACAGGTGAACTGAAATGGAATGAGCTTTAGACAGCTCATTTCTCTGGATAAGTGCATCTGCATCTGGATAGTGGCATAGTATAATGTAAATGTAAGAACAGATCAACCTTTTAACTGTATTTTGCATGAAACCAGTAACAGCTGTTGAGGCCATGACTTGAGCATACCGAGGTATATAATATTACCATTACTTTAACTACTGCTGGGAATCCAGCACCAGAGATTACGATTGTAATGTCATTATTCAGAGTATAATTATTTTGAGTGTTATTAGCATTGTCATTTATTTTGAATACTTGCGTTTTCTGAGGGGGAAGATTTATTCTTTTATTTTTTTTTTAAACTTTGTGGAATTAGCTGCTTCTGTACTCAGTTACACTCACTCTTCTCTCTGCACATGCCCAGTTGAAGGGGGCCACCTAAAAATATTTTCTGCCCACACCAGTTATGGCTATTTCAACATGAACATGGCTTTTTGCTTCGATCCGGTATCCTTGCCGTAGCCTTTGACCATGTGCAGATATTCCACAAACTATTTTGTTTCAGTGTTTTGGGTACCAGACTCTGGTAAAACATATTTTCATGTACATTATCACCACCAAGGTTTTTATCTCAGTGTGACTTCCTAGTAGAATAAAGTTTGATGATGAACTATTCCCCTGTGTGAGATTTATACTGTACATCTGATTGAGAAAAGGAGAGGACCGATCTCTTCCTGCAACTTGAACTGCTGCAGACAGTTGGCTCTGAGCCTGCTGTACATGAGACCCGGGTCTCAAATACTTTAATCCTACAGACCCCAGTAAAATCCCTACAGATTACTGACAGCTTGAAAGGAAACGTCCATTTTCATTAATATTCAGAGTCAAATTCCTTCCATATTATTGTATGTTTTAGTTACTGTGCAGTTAACAACATGTTTGAAAATTCAGAAGGATCTTCAGGAGTGTTTTTTTTCATTTTAAATCTCAAAGCTTAGATATTTTGAATTATGTCTGCTGAACAAATTGCAGTTTGGTGCTGAATGACATCATTTTAATACTGTGATGAATGACAAAGGTTAATTCTGCTACCTTAGTGTTTTTATCAAGCACTTTAATCACAGGTCTGATTGAATTGAAGCCTGTGAAATGAGGTGTACCTTCCTTTTCCCAGTACAGTTTAATGAGCTGAATGACTGGCATGGCCAAAAAACCCTGAGCACACCAGTATTTCTATGGAAATGTAACAAATGTAAATTGACGTGGTGTCACATTCAGAAATGAGCTGCAGTTCAATTTCTTCTGGAGCAGCCATGGGTGCAGAGTGTACTGAACACAGGTGTCTGTCAGTGAAGGAATGGTATTTCCCGCAGAAGTGTACTGGTCTAGATGACAGTCAGTGTTAATTTATCGCTCCTTGACTGTATAGTTCTTTGGAGACAGTGGATTTTCCCCAGACGTAACCATGCCAAAATTTTGTGTATGTCAATGCTGGACCGGTTTTGCCACATTTTTTTCTCGGGCCTTCCTAGCACATAACTGCCGGCAGTGTTGTGTAATTGTCAGGGAATCAGGCTTGTAGAAGTTGCAGGTTTGATTCCCAGAACTGCAGTCGTACCTGTACCCTTGAGCAAGGTGTCTGAATTTCTTTTGTAAAACATTCAACGTTATGAATGGGTTGTCAGTTTAAAAAAAGAAAAATGTAGGCTGTGGAAATTGCTCTGGATAGTAGTGTCTGCTGAATGCCTAAATGTTGTAAATGTGTTAAACAGTGCGGTCTGACCCGGCCCATTTACCAAGTGTGAATCAAACACAGGATATCTGGGGTGTTTTGAATCAATGCAAGTCGTCTGGACTAAGTCTCACTAAACAAGGGGCCTGTATCATAAAGCAGGACTACTGAGTTAGCTGGATAACTGCACTGAGTAAAACCCGGAACTCTCCCAAATCTGGAACATGCAGTAAAAAGAGCTCTTCCGGGTTTTACTCAGCACAGTTATCCGGCTAAATTGGCAGTCCTGCTTTGTGATATAGGCCCCAAAACATGAATTATGAGAAAGAAATAAACATCCTTGTTATTCCAGCGGCACATTGGATGTGAGCTCTGTTAGTGGCAAATGGAGGACACAACTCTCCAGGGTTCTTCCTTTTGGTGTTCCCTAGCATTGGGCCAGGGTTAAATTAGCTACCTGCCCGGTAGCTAACTGGAGTTGTAATTGTTTGTCTTCCCTTTTTTCCACTTTGGCGCATTTTGCTTCGGCACACGCTAAAGATTTCTCAGTGCAGGAAAAACCCTAATCCCCTCTGATTGGATGATGAAACTTTAATATAGCATAAGTACCTCAGCATTGCATATTGGTGCATTTTCTCTCTGCCTCAGTAATAAACCACTTTTACTTTCCTTTTTTAATTAGTTGCTTTTTTTTTTTACTATGTCTCTCGGTATTTGGCTTATTTATTTGTAAACAGATGTGACATAGACAAGCGTAGGCAGCGTGAGAAATGTTCAGCACTAAATATATGTCATCCTCTGCAGCACTTGAGCAGTGGGTGAGACTCGATCAGCTGAAATGCAAATCTCCATGTGTCTGTGGAAACTGGGCTTTTCTCGAACAGGAAGTAGCCTACAGGAGAGTGAAGCAGGAGTTAAAAGTATTAGGCAGCAGACTGTGTGGGTGTTGGTGTTCAGGGCCAGCGCTGCCCGTTCAGGGAAAAAAATGCCTATTTTTCGTTTTTCATTTCTGTTATTTTTTGTGTGAATTGAAATGAAATGGAAATATGTGCTGATCTTCAGTGCAGGGGTCTGTCAGCCTGATTCTGCAGAGCTGCTGGATGTGCTGGTTTCTGTAGTTGTTCAGCGCTTATTTGGTCAATTAAAGCAGTTGGTTGAACTCAGGTCACCTGGTTTCACAGACCCAAAGCTCCAGAACCAGGACTGCAGGGGGACCTCTTACCTGTGTGGGATGTGAGATGTGGAATGGTCTCTGTGCTGTCATAAGCGTGAGGGGGTATTGTTTGTTCTCATTTACAGGTCCACATGGTTGGAATAGACATCTTTAGTGGGAAGAAGTATGAGGATATCTGTCCCTCCACTCACAACATGGATGTCCCCAATATCAAACGGGTGGACTACCAGGTACGGCCCAGAGATTATATAATAGAGAAGGAAACTGTGTTATCTCACTCATAGAAAACACAGATTCAAAATTCACCAACCACAGAGTACATTGGTAACAACTGACAGAACAACGTTGACAGTGAGCGGTTGACATTTTCTGGCTACTTTTTGATAGTCCTCACAGAAATCTTGGAAACAAAGCCAGAGATTGTCCAGCCTGCAGCTTTGGTTAAAAAAAAAGACCAATAGGTAAAATTATTACCAATTTATTTTGAAATAGTATTACTGATCTCACCTAGGGAGAAAGAAAGCAAATTACCTAGCTAGCTAGTTTTCTGGGTGTCCTCCTCACTGCCAGTGTTTTGGTGGTGTATTGTGAGCACATTCATTGGCTGCTGACAGTTACACAGAAAGACATGTCACTGCATGTCAGACACGACAGGCGACAAAATCAGACCAGCTTGAATTTGTTTTGGGGTCCCCCGACAAATTCAAGACTAGTCCCTGACTGCAACTGTCGCATCATTGACCATCTCACACCACAGGAGCATTAAAGCTTGACTCGTACTGAGGTGGGCAAAAAAGATTGTAGGTTCTCTGCTCTTTTTAGTTTGAATGAACTTCAGAAAGGCATGAAGCTTCAGGAGCTTGCTACAGTGAATTAGTTTAGAGCCAAGGTCAAAGGCATTGAATGAAATGAAATGGGTGGATGTCAGTGTTTTAATTGTTAGGTAATTATATAATTTATATCCTAATTAGAATTTATCTCTGCTCTTTAATCTTTAATTAGGTGCTTAACAAATGTTTAATTTGATATTTCTAAATGATTATTTTTATTATCTTTTGCTATTGTAATATCTTGATGTTTTATGTTGTCATTGTCTGAAACTGTATGTGCTGCTTTTCTTGGCCAGGTTTTAAATTTTTTATGAGACTAACCTGGTAAAATAAAGTTTAAATACATTTTTATGTTTTTAATTGCTGACAGTCTCTAATGAATCATTTATTTTCTCTGTACCGTGTGTCCGTCCCTGTTCTTCCATCTCCCTGGTTCTCTGCTCTTGCACCGTGGCCCCTCCCAGCTGATAAACATCCAGGACGGGTACCTGTCCCTGCTCCAGGACAGCGGGGAGGTGAGGGAGGACCTAAAGATACCCGAGGGAGATCTGGGCAAGGAGATCAACAGCAGGTTTGAGGATGGAGAGGACATGATGGTGAGTGACCCTCTCCATCCGCGCCCCGCACCAGTCTCAGGCAGCACAGATTATTTGAGAAATGTGAATGTAGTCTTGGAATCCAGACGGTCCAGTTTTTGTGTTACTGTGTTACTGCGCTGAACGGCTCGTCCTGTAGCACCGATGGGTCATGCCAGGAACGTGCCAGCTTAGTCACAGAGCTGAATAACAGAGGGTGGTTTGCAGTAGCGTGAAGTATTTGACACTTGCCTCCTCCCTGTTCAACCACTTGCCTGTGTCTCATAGCATTAGTCCTGCCTTCACTGAGGCGATGTGATTGGATAGAAAATATCAGTTACATCTCAGAAAATGGGCGGGTTTATGGTTCTAATCGCCTCATCTTTTTCCAGGTTTGTAGTGGAGAGGTATATGCCTGTCACTGAAGGGTGCTATTAGAAATACAAGTGTGATGAATGTACATGTTCATTGAAGAGCTCTGCACCTCTCTATATCAGAGTCTAACTCTTTGTCTCTGCTTCGTCTTAGATCACTGTTCTGTCTGCAATGAACGAGGAGTGTGCGGTGGCCATCAAAGCTGGTTCTAAGTAAAACGCTACAGGTAAACGGTTTATCGGTCACCTCTTGCCATCGACAGCCATAACATGCACGTTGGTAGCCGCTGCAGAATGTCAGTCACTGTGGATCAGACCTGGGTCAAATACGTATTTGTTTTGGATTCAGATAATTTTCTATGCTTTACTGATCTTGTCTGGTGTATTGGAACCAATGAAATACTCTCAAAAAGTGCAGCCCACCTTCTAGTCATATTGGCAGGCTCAATTACACCAGGAAAGATCAATAGAGCATAGAAAAGTATTTGAATCCAAAACAAATACGTATTTGACCCAGGTCTGCTGTGGATGTGTATTGGTTGTGGGTTATGCCAGATTCTATTTATGAGTAGTCAGTGTTAGTACTGGGTGATAGTTTGTAGCCTGAAGTGATCATTTTTTTAAATGGATTTGTTCTCAGTGTGGTTTAGTTTCTCTAATTTTACACCAAAATAGTTTATGCCACTTTATGAATACCATCCCTGCTACTGGGTTAGAGCTCTGAGAAGGTTTAGATATGGGGGAATTATTCTCAAAATAAATAAATGTAACTGATCCACAAATAAATGTAGGTGATCCACAAATAAATGTAGTGGATGCACAAATAAATGTTGCTGATCCACAAATAAATACTTCTGATCCACAAATGTAGACGATCCACAAATAAATGCAGTTGAGTTCACATTTGTGCATCGCCTATTGCTCACATTTATTTATTTATTTATTTTTAATCTCTCAAAAATAATTTGCATTCTAATGCATTCTAATAAAGCATGTATAGCCTAAGTGTAGCGCTATTGGCCTATATATTGCTATTGCATCTTTTAATGTTGGTCGCCATATTTTATCCTTGTTGTCCTTATTCTTCTTGACTGCAGCGCACACAAGTGATACAAAACTATAGGCTTATGTGGCATTCACATAAAATGAGCCAAAATCTTTACAATATCATTGAATTTGCTTAACGGAAAAGGCCTGTTGAAGACCAGGAAGACTGAAAACGGCTTGCCACGGCCTGTAGCCTAAGTCTTCATCTTTATCTGTCCAAAAATGATTGTATGATTGTACCAGACTTGTGTTGTCGCTGTTTGCAGTAGCGAGGTGCTCTGGCACAACCGCCTGTTCCCCTGACCCACCTCCTGACCAGGAGAACAGCCTGGCCTGTCCTGCTGGTCTGTGTGAAGTAAAGCAGGAGAAAGTGCAGATGTCCCACCCCTAGTTTAGACATCCTTCCTGAGAAAGCAGTGTGCACGGAAAACATGATCGTTGTCATGGTGACAATGGCCAGGTGCTGACCAGCAAAGAGTGCCATTTGCACGGCTGCAGATACAGAGGTTTAGATTTATCTAAACCTCTGACGGGAGGGGCATTGTAGATGAATTTTCATTCTGAAAGACAAAATCACACTACAGTGCTGATGGTGATGTCATGGAAAGTGTGTAAGTGTTGTGTGGAAGTGAGATCACACAAATGGGTAAGAAGGGACAATTTTTCCACTCCACTGTGATAACATTCTGTCTACATAGAATTACTTCACAGCACTGCCCCCGCTGGTCATACTGTGCACTGCATCACTGTTGCACTCATTGTAAGTCGGTTTGGATAAGAAAATCAGATAAATGCCTAAAATGTAAATGTTGCAGTTCAGTGCATTTGTGTTGCAAGTGGCCCAAACACTTTCTACGTCCTGTTTATAGACCGGTTTGCACACAAGCAGTATGTGGATAGACATATTCTTAAAGTCCATGTGGCTATTATCACACTTACAGTAAAGTGTCATCGTTGCCTTTTATTTGTTATTTTTACCATTCGTGGTAAATTATCAATTTAGGACATCTTAGTACTGACAAACAAAACTATACTGAAACAAATCAATGAAGGAAAAAAATAGTCAGTTTTGACTTGATTGTATTTATTTCACAGCTCTAATTTGTTTTGTGAAAACCCAGATACTGACATTGAACATAATTGTATGTTTTGATACATATTATTACATCGGTTTTTGGTTATTTCTCAGTGGTTAGAACATTAGGCCAGGGTATTTGGACCCCAGGTCACTAGTTAAGTCATGCTAGTGTACAGTATTCTCAAATGTAATGTATTAAATGCTTGTCTGCACTGATGTCTGGGTGTGTTTACTGTTGCGTAAAGACTTTTGGATTATGTTTTTTCCCAGTTGATCTGGAAATTCAGTTTGCTGACTCAACCTCTTTCGCTCTTCCCTTTCTGTCTCGTCCTTTTTGGTCTTCTGCTCTTCTCATCTTCCAGGGGTTGGCGAGATGCATTGGACCCAAAAAAAAGAGAGAATAAGACCTCAGCATTGCTATTCTCCCGCTCTTTCTTTCTTAATCTCTCTTTTTCACTTTCATTTCTTTCTAGCACCTCTGGGTGAAATTAGAATAAATGTAATGCATAATTGGTAATGGTATACAGACAAGACGTATATGTATATATGGTAGCTATGGTTTAAATATATATATATATACACATATACACACTACAGATAGAGGCAGGAAGGAGGGATCTGTATTTTCTCACACTAAACCTGCCCCTGGGGCTGGGGAGGAGACCTCCTGTGAATGCAAAATGGCTTTCCTGTACCGATTTTTAAGGGCTTCTACATGTGACACTTGTCTTTGTTCTCTTCAGATCTATAACCATTGCAAATAAGTTCTGCATTTTCTGTCTTCAAACCCATCTCTCTGTGTCACCCTAACCTGGCGATTAAAATCATTTTTATTGCCAGGGTCACAAAAAATGAGCGTTCCAGTAACTGAGCTAAACATTTGGCTAATTCTTTTGTCAAGTTTTCGATCCTTCTGGAAGTTTCGGTTTTTTGGTTCCCAAAAAAGTCTGCAGAAAGGTTAAAGCATGGCAATTAATTCAAGTTTGCCCCAACCCACCGTTGTAGTACCTGAACTTTGCAGTGCTCTTCACTGCTCACTGCCTACATTATCTGCTTTGCGACACCTCTTATCAGTTAAAGCAAACATTGCTTATAGCTTCAGTTATGGAGAGGACCTTGTGGGTCACCCTCCCCATACAATTTGGGTACTCTGTTCAGCCCCTAATTGGGTACCGACAATACTTAAGTGATTATCTGATCTCACTATAGCAGGTGTAAATATTCCCTAAAAGTCTCTACAATTCCCCAAATTAAGTTCTACTCCGAGCCTGGACAGCACTGGTGGTATACAGATGCCGCTGTGAACTCACAAAAACACCTGAAGTTTGGATCACGGGACTAAGGACAGCTCAGAATTACAGACTTGTTTTTGCTTTTACTTTTACTTGTTTCTTTGGTTCTTCAATATCCTCTGTTGTAATTTGGTCAAACTTTTTCACTAAAGTTTGTCCTAGTGGATTCTTAAACCCTGGCAGAATTTAAATGTTTACTGTTCACCCACTACTTCAATTGTAAAAATCACAAAACTAGTTCCTTTTAATGGAGAGTTGGAGAACATTGCATTTTCCTTTTTTTCAGTCCATCAGGGTGAAAGAGCATCAAAGGAAAATCCTTATGTAATTCCGTGAGACGAAAAAAGAATTATGCATTCAGTGTGTAGTTGAATCAAAGATAATGTTGAGATCAATGCGGTTTCTTTTTCTTTAAATTGTTTAAAAGAAAAAAAGCAGTGTTACAGAAACGTTATGAGAATGTTGAGTGTCTGCTTGAGTGCTTCCTCTTTTAGTGTACCTGACCAATGTTTCTGTCTTCACTTCCATCTGTCCGACTGGCAGACCCTGTGCTATGCAGTCACGGGTCCCTCGCTCACTCTAACAAGTGTTATTGCAAACCACTAAACTACTGTTTATATATGGAGGGGTGTCCTGGATTTTGGGGCGTTTAAAATAAAATTTTGACAGCACAGTAACACGTGACAATCATTCTGAGATGATTCCCCTTCCTTTACTGATAACTATAAAACACAATGGACAATGCGATAACCCAGATTTTATGCTAGTTTTTGTTTTCCAGAATTTTATTTGTGGGTTATTGCTTTTACCAGGACACACTGCATATGCTGAATAGTGACAATTATCCATAGGGTCCCTGCACCAAAAGAGACTATATTAATTTATGTATTAATATAATATGTATTCATTTATTTATTCACAGGACGTGCAGAATGAGGGACACATTTCAGTGTTGCACTGTTCTGGAGCATCTCTTTTTTATTTATAAACCCCTCAGCTCAGACATTTACTGCTAAATATCTCTGTATGACAACATTGGATTCAATAAAAGAAACAATGTGTGTTTCTGTAGACATTTCTATTAATTAAATACTCAGTGGGAAGGACATAAGAGTGAGACTGGTATTAATGACAAGATCGGAACAGAATGTAAAATTCTGAGGGTATACACACGGGTCCAGCGAGAGCTATGTGTCAGAGTTATTTTATCCACCCACTGCAGTCATTGTAAGATGCTTTTAAGTAGAAGCATCCATTTTTGATCTGTGCATTGTTTATTACCAATTAAGCTCAGCTGTTTTTTTTTTTTTTTTTTTCCTCTTTCTGAAAATTCCTGAAATTTAATGGTTGGCA
Source organism: Anguilla anguilla (assembly GCF_013347855.1). NCBI lineage: Eukaryota > Metazoa > Chordata > Actinopteri > Anguilliformes > Anguillidae > Anguilla > Anguilla anguilla. Next base: position 28,965,032 of record NC_049209.1, read on the forward strand.
AGTTTTTTTTTTTTTTTTTTTTTTTTTCCCCCTAACACAAGTTCTCTCATGTCATCCTCAAATAAGTTGAATAAAACTGGTAATAAGCGGATGGAAACAAGTGGTTGTGTTATGAAATTACAGCACGTTAACATTCCCATGCTGATGTGGAAAAAAATAGACAAATATAGTTGGACCATCAGCTGAGCAGAACCCAACAGAATTACATTATATTTGTGCTAAAACTCTCCACTCATTGATTTGATAACATCTGATGTGATAACATGTACACCCAATTACAATCTGTGTATTTTATTTTTACCCAACGGGTCCTATATTTACCCCATGTCATGCACATTGGTTTCTGGATATTTTCAGTTTTGATATATGTGTGATTACCATAAGAGAAATGCAGAACTACCAATTCAAACCAATAGATATAATTGGCATCACCCTAAGCTTTTAACCACGCAGATGTACTTTTTAACTTATTCAATAATTCCAATAGGAGAACAGTTGCACCATTCGTGTTTGTGTCATCAAGATGGTTCATTTATACTTAATGAGAACTGCTCTGCTTTTCCAGTAGAAATTATTTTATAAAGTTGAGAGAATCATTATATTATGGATACCATACAATGGATGAAGCTTTTTTGGGAAAAAATTAAAAAGCAAAGTATACAGCATCCCAATTCAAAAGAACTTTTGACACCTTAAGTAGAGGCTAATCTGCCACTGAACTTATTTTTTTAAATTGAAATTATCCACTTTAATTTCCTCCGGAACAAGGGAACATGCTAGTGGTTTTCAGGCATTTTGTCATATTTGCCTTTACAATTGTTGTACCGTTACAAAAACAAGCATAAAATAAAACTAAAAAACAAAAGGCTTTTTACACAATCGTTTAATAGTAGATACATCAGTTAATCACAAACTAGAAAATAAATGTAAATTTGATGTCTATTTGGTTTATAGTGCAATCATGAATCATGACAGAATAATTTGTAAAATGCTAAATCTGATGTTAAAGATGGCTCTCTCCACTTCGTGTGAAAGGGAGTGGGGACGCCATGTTGTTGTTCATGGGTATATGGGAGACTACTGAATTCAAAAGAACTGTACACTATTAATTATTAGAAATCTCATAGCTACAAGTCATAAATGTACATATACTGTACACACACACAAATGAAGAAAATTACTTGAAAATATTGACTTGAAGAAACTTTTCCAGAATGGTTGCATTTTTGAGACTCCCAATAAAAAGAAAAAAATTAGTCCTTAACCAAATTGCCCTGAAATGGCAATTCCTGCATTATCCAGGATAACTTCAATAACTTACAAGTTAAATAGCCCTATGTAGGCCTTTCAGTTTAAACAGGCCTATGTAGATTTGAATCTTCCATCTGCTACTTGTGACTGAAATCACAGACTAAAATATCCACTGTGTCCCTGTGTGCAAAGGACTGAAACAATGAAAGATAACATAAAGCAAATCATGTCAAGCAAATCTTGATATCCATTTCAGCAGTGATCTAATTTTTACTGATCAATCAGGAAATACAGATTTTTCTAATCCTAAACATTTCAACCATAAGCAACAAACATGGAGAGGTTCTGCAATCTCTGACAGATGAGATTAAGAGAGGACGCTGAGCAATAAAGCCAAATACTAGGGGCCCCCACAGATATTTAGGGTCAGCACTACCTGATTGGTCTGTAAAAAAAAGATCACATCTCCTCTTGGGATCAGAAGAAAACCAACAGACCATGAGATTATTCTGCCCCCTCCACCTGGGTCACAGGTGAAGAGATTACTTGCTATGGTGATAGAACCTCTGCCCTGATTGGCTGTGGGAAAGGTAGGTGTGGCGAGGAGTCTGCTGTGGAGAGCTCTGGAAAGTAGCCTGTTGGGGAGGAGGAGAACAAAAATCAGATCCACGATGTCACAGCAGTGTAAAGTAAAACTCATTTAAAAAAGCTTGTGGAACAACAAACAATACTTTTTACCCCTTTGATATGGATGTGTTTGTGAGTCATATATGTATTTCTGATATGTAAAAACTGAACATAATTGATGGCAAGGTGATTATAACGTGAGAGGAGGGGTGTCTTCTGGACAACTCACCGAATGTGCCTGCTGTGGGGGTGTCCCGTGGGGAAAACTCCCGGGAGAAGCTGGGCGGGGAGGGTGGTTGTATGACAAACCGGACTGTTCCAAAACACAAAAAACGGGTCAGAAATCCAGTATGATTTTTTTGTGTATTATCATAGCACACCCCCAGAAAATTGGGCAGGCATACCTCATGTCCGACCTGTCAGGTGTGTGTGTGTATCTGTGTGTGCATGTGAGAGAGAGGCACGCGGGATGTGGAGGTAGGCTGCTACCTTGGCTGAGGGAATCTGGACAGCGATGGAGGAGCTGGGGAGGAGGCCTGCGGCACTGGCATGGAGAGCCTGGGGGTGCATGGGCCTCTGCAACACAAAGCATCCCTGTTACAGAGCACTACCCGCTCCTCAGGTCTGTTTCATTCAAATACAAACATTTCATGTCACAGCTTCTCTTCTCTTTTTATTGCCAGAAATCCCATTTTTAGTGGATTTGGCTTATTCGTGGCATATTTCTATCCTCGTCCTGTGTTATCCTACACACTTGTATCACACTGCATTTTTAACTATAAGTCTCCGTAAACTGTCAACACCTATCAGCGACAAATGTATGAAAGGTGATATACAGATATTATTATTAGTATTATTAAAACCTGAGCGAGATACTGAAACAATTTTAAGAGAAAATGTACTAACCGAGTCAGTAAAGCCAGACTGTTGGTTGGCATGTTCCAACTGCTTTTGGAGGGGTATGCCAGCACTGGGGATAAAACCTGTGGAGACAGAAGACAGCCAATAAGAGGCAGCCAGGGTCTGCGCTTCATCGCTATCTGGTGAACCCCACTGGTCAATTGGGCGCACATGGGCTTAATGCGCATGCACACTCACAGCTGAGAGCCGGCACACAAACACGCACAGTCGTGTCCGCAGACACACCCTTACTTGGCTGAGAGGTGAAGTGGCTGTGCACTGTATAGCCCTGCTGCTGGTGAGGGAGGTACTGCATAGCCTGGAAGGCTGAGGCCCCTGAGGACAGCAGGCGAGGAGAAAGAAAAGGAAGAGAGATCCCCATTAGAGAGGAAAGACACACTGACCCCACTGTCACTCCAAACCATATACAATTTTTTTGGTCCTACAGGTGCCTCTTTAAAAATCCTGTCTTTTCACAACTGTACAGTGTATCTACATTTTGGTGTCATTCCAACTCTTATGGGACATTCTTGAGGGTAGTAACGATCCTGCAATTCATTTTTTGCAATAATTTAGAGCTACCAATGTCCCACTCAAGATTCAAGCTGTCCACAATCAGGATTGTACATCACTCTCTCTCTCTGACCATCAACAAATTCACTTCAGGACCCCAAGAAAGAGACTGTCTACCCTGCTAAGTGATTAGACTTGCTTAGCATGCCAAAATAAAGAAAATGTATAGTTCATATTATCAGTTCCTAACATTGGGCAAAAGGAGACAGGGGTGGGGGAGATTCCTAATGGACATTCCTTATAGAAAATTTTAGGAAAATGTGAGACATCAAGGTCATTTTGCATCCATGCTCACAGAGAATGTCCCAAAATCCATTTTATGCCTTTATGAAATCAGTTCAATTCCAAAATCAGCTAAATTCAATTCATTTTAATTATCCCCAAAGGTAAGAGCAGTGGCCCAGTTATGAGAAAAGCAGCTCTGCTCTCTCACATTTAATAGATACAATAATAATCGCTGTCTGAATAGAACCTCTGACATGTAGTTCAAAGTGCTTTATGTTACATTACAGGCATTTGGCAGACGCTCTTATCCAGAGCGACATACAACAAAGTGTATAACCATAACCAGGAACAAGTGTAATGAAAACCCTAGAGAGAAGTACCGTTCCAAGTGCAGGGAACAACCGCATAGTTTAACTTGGACCCTGTAGGTTAAACTGATTAACACTAACAAACAAGAACAGCAACAACGCAGTCTATGCAAAAATACAAGCAGTAGTTAAGACACAATGAAAATTATGTAAATTAAAAGACCACAATGAGGCTCTACAGTACTCCCATTTTAGGAGCATTGGCTCCTGAGCATTGATGTGTCCTAACTGAAAAAATAATTTAGGAGCACATCTACTAATTCAGATGATTTTGTGTGCTCCTATTCAAATAAATAAGCACATGTGGTCCATGGAAAAATGTTAGCGTAGCACTCTGCACAAGTTATTAAAGAAAGTAATGTAATAATTGTGAAAATTACAGTAATGAAAGTGGTAAGAATAAAAATAATCATAACAACAACAATAATAATAATAATAATAATAATAATAATAATAATAATAATAAATCTGTACTGATAGTGCCGTGTGCACTCATAGACACGCAGGTGTACCTCTAAGCTGGGAGCTGCTGGCGTAGCTGACTGGGACAGGCTGGCTGGGGGCATAGGGGGAGGCGTGCTGAGGCTGGGACACTCCGTAGGGCCCATGCCCAGTCTGGCTGGCTGAATACTGCCCGTGTTCAGAGCTCCCAGCATTGAAGCCAGGCTGGGTCGGGAAATGGCGCCCCTGTCAGGTGACATTTCAAACCAATCAACTGTCACATCACGCTGCCCACCAATCAGCTCTCACACACATCAACAACCATAGCTGGAATCAACCATAGTCTATTTTCCAGCATAGCACATTTGTAATCAAAATGTATGGACTCTGCAGTGTAGAGGACACCCCTGGTAAGGACACTTGAGCCCACTTGAACCCTTTTGACTTTTTCTAAGCAATGTCTAGGTGGGTTTCCAAAAAGGCCATTTGGAGACTCCGAAAGGGCACTTGGTAACCAAATGACAGTATGGGTCTTTAGAGGTGTAAAATACTATATACTATATGTTAGTGGAAATCATGTAAGGAAATTAGCTCGCTTTCCCTCTGCCTGTCACCATCATTACATTTCAGTCCATTTCTTTTCTAGAGCATACAGCAGAAAGGTAAAGAAATCTTCTTTATCCACAATATGCACATAGCAGTCTATATTGTGCTCTGAACTCACCGGAACGACAGGGGACTGAAACAGTTGTTTACTGCGTTCCCCTAACAGAGCCCCAGGCCGACCATGACTCACTGGACTGCCTAGTGGGAGGGAGGGAACAGGAGGGAGGGAGGGAGGGGTAGAGAGAGAGATGTCAGAGGACAGACATTTAGAAGTTATTCTGAGAACTTTCCCCCCCACAAATCATTAACACAGAAGGCAGTCGCTACAGTCTTGGGCAGGTACCCCCCTGCGGAGATTCTCTTCCAAGTTTGCTTTCCAAATTGGAAAGAGCCCATTTTTACAATCACCTGACTAAAGTTTCTCAAAGCTAGTGTTTCAAAGTCCACATATAATAACCACATTTTTTCTGAATTCACTTGATGGAGTAAAAGATTGCAGTGTTGGACTAACATCAAAATGTGGTTGCTTACTAAGGAAAACATTATCCTATATACCTTTTTGGGAACAATCTTACACTCGACAGTCTGCTACCAATACACTCACTCGCCTTTGGTCAATACCACCTGTTATATAAGTCACCTCCCACGAACCAAACCAAACCCCAGCCCATTAAAGAATTACATTATAATTCATGTTATATCCTATCATAATGGGTATTGATGAAAGAACCCAATTTTTGCCATTTTTCTGGCTGGTGGGTTTGCTAATAATCAAAAAGTTATAATAGTGTTGTGATTATTATGGTTTATTTTTAGACAAGGTGGCTTCTTTGTCTTGTGAGAGTCGTCAGAGCTGCTCAAAGCTTGTTTATGACTGAGGGAAATGGCTGCTGAGCAGAGTTGTGTGCATGTGTATGTGATCGTGCGTGTGTGTGTCTCACCTTGCATGCTCAGCAGGTGCTGTCCTGAGTGGATGGCCATGCTGGGCTGATAAGTAGCAGAGGTCAGAGTTGTCATGTCACTGAAAGACATGCAGGGAGAGACATCATTAATGAGCAATGTTAGCTGTTATGACATCATATACATCTATTTATGAAAGGACCCTACATACTGGCTAAAAAAACTTTCTCAGACATAGAAATGAACTGTAGCTAGGTTTTTGCACAGTCTACCACACTACATACACTGTATGCACTACATAGCACAGGGCAAAGAAAGGCACTCCAATTAGCCGCTTATTAAAAAAACTCAAGAGAATAAAACACTTAGATTTTTGTAATCCAAGAGCAAAACCCCCCTCCATCTCTCCTCTTTACATGCTTTTTTCTCGGACTCTTCAATTTTTATCTGATCATTGGTCTTCTTTTCTCTTTCCATTCTATGTTTTTTTTTTTTTCCTCTACTCGTTACCTCTGGTCTTTTTAATTTTCATATTTAATCTGTTCTTTTGTCAGTGCCATTTACCCCAACTTTTTAATCAATTTATCCTCTTAAATCTCTGCTCCTTTCACAGTAAATGTTTGGGACATGGCTCTCTCTCCCCTCTGTATTTTTCTTTTTCTACAGTTTACCTCAGTTCATTTTTCATTTGTTCATTCTCTTTACCTCTGCTCCTTCCTCCGTCTCTTCTCCTCCTCATGGAGGACTTTCTTCAGCTGGAGGAAGAGCTGGTGTTTCTCCTCCTGCAGCCCCTGGAGCTTCTCTCCCATTTTCATGATCTAAAAGACAGAGGGGGATGAATGTAAGGAGCAAAGAGACAGATGAGGGAGAAGGGGTGGGTAAAGAACAATTCATATAATACAGGGAAATTGTTTTAGTGTTGTCTGCTGAGTACAGTCACAGGCACCTGTTGTTTCACCAACTCTTCCACTTGGTATGAGTCTTGTTCCTTTCCTCAATATGATTCTTCTGTTTTTTCCAACCCGGCCTTCATCCCACTCTTCCCTCTCACCTGATCTTCAGTCTCCTCCAATTGCACCCTCTCCCTGTAACTGTTCATTCACCTTCCTATTTTCACCTCTCTATCTCACCTGTTCCTTTGTCTCCTCCAGGGACATCCTTTCCTCCATCTCTTTCTTCCTTTTCCTTTCTTCTTCTTCTTTCATTTTCTGCTCCATCATTTTGTCCACTTCTTCCTCCTCTGTGCAGCAAACAGAATGAAATAGTCACTGGCTGGGAATGTGATAGAAGGCTCCAGATCAGTACAGATGAAACCGGGAAAATAAAATAAGCAGCAGTGACAACAGACCTTGTTGTTCTTGAACCAGAACAAAGCCCTGGTGAAAGTCAGAAATAAACAAGAACATTGGGTAATTAAAGTGTTTAATCATTCAGTGTTCTCCCCAGATATACAGGGTGGTGAGTTTTATTCTTCTTTCTAGTGATACATTTTTCCCCAAAAACCTACAGTACACTGTGTTTGATAAGATATGAAAACATTCGGCTTTTTAATAACAGGTCATTGGCGGTGAGGTTGCGGGGCTCACCTTGTCTTTTCCGCTCCCTCTCTCTCATGATATGCTTGTGAAGGGCCCGCGCCATGGCGTTGGACAGCTTGGGTCTCTCAAGAAGTGCTGGCATGATGGTTATGATGGTTGGGCCAGCTATGGAAAAAACAAGAGTCAAAACATTAGGATCTCGCTTTGTGCAAGTTTTCAGTATCCAAACACAAACTACTGCACCAATATCAAAGGATTCACATTCACACACTTCAAAAACAAGTCACTTTCAACGGATAATCAGGAGGACTACAACGTTCTCAAATACTTGCACAAAAATAATAAATATAACAACTTATGAAATAACTAGCTTGTGTGTGTTACATGACGATAACACATATAATTGGTAACTTGATGTTTAATTATCTAAACAACGATAAGCTTATTTATTGCTTTTTAAACTAAAAACAAATTGATTAAAAATCGGCTGCTGGCTGGGTGGCGACCAACATTAGCATAACAGTAGCAAGTAACCAGCACTTTCTCCCGGAAATAATATTTTACCCTCACAGCCTCGACTGACTAAAAACTTTCATAAACGTTACCTAGACTGGTAAGCTGACTAGCTAGCTACAACAAACTAAAAAACATAATTGCAATAACACTTGATTATGTAGCTAGCTACAAGCTAGTCAGTCTTATAAATCGCTTACCAGACTAAGTCGCAACAAAAAATAATTGCATGAAATTTTCTGCGGATCTGTGTTCAAAAATTTTTGATATGTCTGGTATCGTTGCCTTCGCACGAAACTACAACTTTACGTGATCTAAGCAAGTTAACATAACACACATTCGCTCAAGTGGACACGGATAGAAAACAAAAATGTTTTGAGACCTACAGGCGCATTGAACTTCCGGTGTCACTGAAAAAGCACTTCCTGCCTTCGGTTTCCTATGGAATCTTGGGTTTTGTGGTTTTCTCCAAATTGTGGCGCAATCACCTTCGGGACTTCGCTCTGTTTCAGTGAACCGATCCAAGCACCGTTAGCACACGAGTAAGTCTAGATTCACTAGCGAACTATAATTAATAAATTGTTATGTCTTCGATTGTCATACTGATGGGGGCTGAATTTAAAGCTAAACACGTAAGCTAACTTGCTAATACCCAGCAGCAATGGCAGCATTGTCGCCACTGTTGAACCACTGTAGTTATTAAATATGACCACTTGGGTGCTTCCCACAGTGGATAAAATGGTGTTTGCACATAGGGCAGTCCTGTCTGGGACGGCATACAAAATGCTGCAAGGATATATATCAGCCACATTCACCTGAAATTTCCCTGAGGACAGTTTGCCCATACACCAAATTTGTGTGTGAATGGTTTACTTGGGACCTTCTGCTATCCAGTTCAGTGGCCTGAAGTATGCTACCCATACTAAGCTGTTATGCAATATACTGTGAATTTATTCTCATATGTACTTTATATTACATTACTCAGACAATTTCCTTAAAGAGCTATAGTCTGGCTTTTAGCAATAGCAAGGCATGAATGATTTGGGTACTAGAGTTACACATGCATATGAATATAAATTACTTGAATAACTCTGATCAGTTACCCATTAAAACCATTTATTTGATTTAATATAAACTATCACACATCATTCTTTGTGTTTACACTTAAAATGTAATTTCTAAGACCATTTAAGGATAATATCCCAATAGAATCACTTTTTTTTAATTTTTACAAAAAGGTACTCAAATTCTTCTTCATAATTTGCAAAATGTATGGCTTCTTCTGTACTCTGTTTGTGTAATCTGACACATATCTACTTATGAGACTGGTATGTATCTTACTCTAGACAGAAGTTGTTTACCTTTTACATGTACCCCTGAACTGATATTTAAAACTTGTTTGCTGAAATACAGAAGTAAGGACCTTTGAGAATAATAAACATTGACTGAGTGCTAATACCACATGGTTTATTTTTCATAAACAGCACCAATAAAGTCAATCTAGTCTTTACTTCAGTTTGGTCCTGTAGTTTCTCATGCCACATTGCCATTAAAAACATGTTATTTAGTGCGCAATTATTGTTAAACTCTGGACTATGGGGTTGGGGGTTAACAGCCTGTGTAAGGCACCACCACTGCAGTTAAGCAAGTTTCTGTACTTCCTGTTCTCCTATTTGGCTTCAGCTGTATTGTCCGATGAGACCGAAAACATTCAGCCCATGTAAGACTAGAATTTTCCAGTAGTGTTGGAAGAAACCATTTATGCTCAAATAATTATTGGTGTTACTTGTACATAGTTAATAAGCTGTTGATTATCCGTAGAGAAAATTAATAAATGATATCTTAATTAACAGCCATTAAAGTTCCATTTAATTAACTGGATTCCACTTCCCTGACTGACGTTGCAATATTTAACATAAAATGTTGCAGAAGTACACCCTGTGAAATATTTGAGACTATTTGTCTGGGTTTCAGGATGTCAGGCACATTACCATAGAATACAATCAAAATTATTTAACAAATTAACTTATAAAGGTGGAGTTGGCCAAAATGTATTCATTATGTGCAGCCATGGCTCAGTACTTACATCTGTGTACATATCTATATTCATATGTGTCTCTTCATGCAAGGCAAAAAACATACTAGCATTTAAAGTAATGTTTCCTTTAGAGATCATTACTAGTTGCATTTTGCTCAAGGTCACTTTAGTATGATCCATGTTTGCTGTTCTTAAGGATAGATGTCAAGCACTACTTAAAACAAGACCAGGTCAAAACCTAGTATATGACTGGACCAGCTGACCAATGGTGTATCTTCATAACTCGACCAACCAATGGTGTAACTTCATCACTCACTCAGTCACAGACATTCGCATTTGCAGGGCTGGCCCCGCTGTTGCAGTCCAGCCAAAAACATAATTTCAATGTTAGTATTTTTTCAAACCCATAATATCATTCTGGCTGTTCCGTGTCCATTATTGATGCTCTTACATGATCACTGTTGTTGCAGATAATTCTAGCTTAACTTTGTAGAAAAACAAACGTATGTACCCTCCTCCGTTTGAGTAGATGAAATGTTTATAAATGAACTACATGAAAGACTACCAGCAACTGAATCCTAAGGGTTGTTTAGTGTATAATCTGTTCATTCCTTTGCTGACAGGAGTCATGTGTGTAGTAATCACAATGATGAAAAAAGCCTTGGATTTGTCTTTCTCAAGTTTATAAATGGTTTTGAGTGGATGGCTCCAGCAACACAGCTGCATACAGAGTTAAAATAAAATAATCATAATAGAAGGGAAAAAAACTCTGCAAACAATAAAAAAAGAATAGTACCCAATAATAAGAATAATTGTAGCATTAAAGCAGAACCATGATGAAAAGCAGAAACATGGCTGTTCATTCTGTCTAAATTTAAGCTTCAGTCAGTCTCAAACTAAAGTAATCTTATTTTAAGTTGTCATTCAGGTAGCCTACATACATAAGCATGGTATCCTGCTACACTGAATTGAAGAGGTCGAAAGCACCTCTGTTTTTGTTTCACCTTAAGCTTAATCCTAGATTTTACTGTTATGAAAGACTAGTACTGGCACGGACCTCGGTCTGCGATAGCAGCTCAGGAACTCTCAAGACTACCAATCTCTTCAGCGGTGAACATTAAGGCTGAAGGAGTAATATAAGAGAACAGGAGAGAAATACAATTCAGACTGCCTGAACAGTGATATAGGGATGGGAGGGAAGGGGTATGCAGGAACAATACAGGAGGGTCGAGGAGACAGAGAGAAAAGGACATGGAATTGCATTTGATATCTCTGAGCTGGTGGATTCTAGCTGACTGAATCTGAATGGAGTCTAGGTATTTGGTGGGGTGAGGTGGAGGTGTCACATTTCCCTTATGCCCCCTCCATAGACACTTTCATCACTGTACGCAATGTAGAGGAAAAAGTCTTCCTCGTGGTGTTCCTGAAAAGGAAAGCAAGAGCCAGTTAGATATGGGAAACTGAATATATTGAGTGCAGAAACCAATCTAGTCTGAGCAGCTGTTTCACAGATCACCCTGGTGGCTTAATTACAACCCTCATTCCAATGAAAATGCTCCTAACTTAACTCAAAATCAAAAGCCAGCCTCAGTAACATAATTCAAACCTGTTATGGCAGAGAAGGGAAAAATGAATAGAGAAAAAAGAAAGAAGCCAAAGAAAGAACTGTGCTGTATACGAGGGAGGAGGAGAAAACACAAGAGCACAATTCAGTGGGGAGTAGTGGCACAATTCAGATGTGTGAAACTGTAAATCACACATCACGTGTCCTCAAATAAAACAGCACAAAACACACAAAACACATGCAACATGCATCATGTAACCTTCACCCCTCACCCCCCAAAGTAAAAAAATAAAAACCTGAATAAACAAAAACCAAAAAATGCAGGGGAGAGAAAAGGGAAAGATGAAGAAGACCATCACCTGGTAGAGTAGCCCCATGGTGGCTGATGTGGGGGGAATGACATTGTTCACAAAGAAGAAGAGAGCATCCTCAGCACGCAGGTGAATTCGTTTCCGGATGAGGAAGTAGAACTGGCCCACTTTCAGAGAGAAATGAAACGTGCATTATGTGCCTAGCCAGGATTTGGCTACCAATCATATTTCTGCTACTCACACATATAAATGTGTATACAATTTTGTTAAATAAAAAACAAGTGAAAAAACATTGATTATTATTGTGTGTGTGATGTCACTTTTTTTTTTGAACAAAACACTTGCCTTAGACAGTCAGTCTGAATGTCAGAATTATTCTTAGGCACTGAGCTGTATATTTACATCTGTTGTCTGAGGTCTGGACACACATTAAAATGGCCACAGAAATGGATGTGTGTCACACATCTAAGAGTAATCTTGGCAGTGCCATAAATAACATTAGTCAATCTTTGGTAAATGTGTTCAATGATCAACATCAAGGAAAATACTGCAGTGCAGCAGTATTAAATAGCCTAGACTGCTATTCACCTGTAAGGTCAGAGGGGACCAGGTACTTTTTCTTGTCCAGATCTCCTATTCTGGCTTTAGGAGCTTTTTCCACAATCACCTGAAATCGACAGAAATAAAAGGTCATTCAGACGGACTCACATAAGCTCGAACACCTCTTGCTCAGTTCTACCTGTGACGCCATAAGTATTTGGCATAAGTCCGAAAACGGTATTGTACATACATTGAAAACGAAATAACTAAATGTCAAGGTAAATATGCTGTACTATGAAGAGTAAGCACTTCCGCTTGTCATACGTACACTTGCTATTAAGTAGGTACGTGGCCATTTGTAGATCAAAAACAGTCAGTGAATTGGTGTTGCTTAACCAATATCACCTTTCATGGGGGTATGGTGTATGTAAACACTTCCAGTCTGACGAAAACAACTGGACTACCAGCCCAATTTCCTCACACTGCCAGCCGGCCTATCTAAATCAATATGTTGTCTTAATGCTTAACTATATAGCTAATTGTACGAGTAGGTATTATAACTTGTGAAACAGAAAATTATAAATAAGCAGCTTATACATGAAAAAATTACGAAGCAGGCTAATGTTATAGCCATTTGCGGCCCGGCATTTACCAGCTAGCTAGCAAGGTAGCTTACGACGCGGCTGACGTTAGCTGCCGTACTTACCTTGTCAGCTACGTGAATTTGCTAACATTATAGTGAAAAAATGAAGCTATAACCACGAGCTATGATAAAGGCAACTACAAGAGTTACACAAAATTCACAAACTAGCTAACAAATAATTATCCGCGTAATATTAGCCAATTAGCTGTTTGGCTAATGGTAAAAAGGGGTCGATGGCTAGCTAGCAACTGAAAGCAGATGGATACTCACTGGCACCCTGTCTGGGTACTTCTTTCTTATTTTTTCTCCCTCTGACCGTCTCTTCTCAAAGGGATGTTCTTCTTTGTACAGAAACTTCATTTTCAGTGAATAAGAGGGCTCCAGAACCAGGGTCTGGATCTCTGTTCGGAACTGTTCTCGCCCTAGGTTCGATAATAAACTCTAGATGTTGACTGACGAATGTTACTGTTCTCCTAAGCACTGCAGCTACGGCGGACGAATACAATAACAACACTGTAACGCTACGAGAGCATGTTACGTGAAAATGGCTATTCACAATGCTCGGCAAGTCTACGTTCATTTTCGAAACCGAATCTGACGCAGTTCGGAAATTCCATCCATGTAGAACGGCCTTGCTGACTTGATAATGAGTTTAACCCACTTTTCAAGCTAGAAAAATACTTAGGATATGGGTGTTTCTCTGTTGTTTCGAATTAGATATCTTTAGTAGTCAATGCAGTCAGATTAAATTATACCCACCAGCAAAACCTGTGGACAATAACTATTTAGCTATAAAATCAATATAATAAAATGACAAGTGTAGAATCACACGAACTTCATGTAAATAGAGAATCATTATTATAATAACAAAACGGAAGGTATCAGATTATTATTTTTTTAAACGTGGACGTTTGACATTTAAAGCACAAACACTATACGCAGTTAAAACTAGTATAAATGTTGTATCCACTCAACCATTGTCGAAACCTTTATATTAGTACATTACAAAATTGGTAATTAAAAATGAATTAATGCATGCTGATTGCACATAAATAACTACATCGCAAGGCTTTATGCGGTTCAAAACATAAGCACAAAATACTTTTGGAAAATTTCCTTCTAGCTTCGGAACTAGCGGGCTGGCCATCAACATCTATTTCACGGAAAGTTAAGATACAGTTCTGTGGGGTAGATCAGAAGGAGCGCAAGAATATAATATAAAGGAAGTGGTGATAGGGCAGTATGCCTCCTCATGTGATCCTATACGGAAATTGTACCCATAGCGGAAAACCCCATCACGTGATGGGGGCCAAGACCTGTGCGCTATTTGAACAAGTTATACTATTTTAATAAGCTTTTAATACACAAATTAAGCGTCGTTTATTTTGTAATAGGAAATGACCTAATACCAGCTGTCTGTACAAACCTAATATTAAACGTTAGTTATTGGTCAAATCAATGGACTGAATAGCCACTTTCCCAGTGCTTGCCAGGGTCAATAATTAACTAGTTAAATAGATGTCCTCAATTGAGGTATATTTTTTAGCAATATGTTATTTTGTTGTTTGTTTTTAGACTAAAGTAATACAATAACTTCACATTTGCGTTACATGAATGACATGTTCCACCACCTGGCTTTCATTGCACAATAGGTCCAAACACAAGTTCTTTTCCAAACTTCAAACTTTGGGCTCAAACAAGGGAATCTATAAAATAATACAAGAGTCTTGTACCAATTATGCACACACACACACACGCACGCACATGTTCGTATTGCTATACTTGTGAGGCCCATTGACTTACATTCATTCTGTAACCTCTAACCCTAACCCTAACCCCAACCACTACATGCATAACCTTAACCCTAACCTTAACCTAATTGTAACCCTAACCCTAAGTCCTAACCCTAAAACAGCCTCTTGAACTTGTGGGGACCAGAAAAGGGTCCCCACCTTGCATAATTTTCCTCCTCTTTCTATCCTTGTGGGGACATTTGGTTCTCACAAAGATAGTAATACATGCCCACACACCAGAAACTTTTCACACTCCATTGATTATTTATCCTTTTTTTGTATTGCAGTCAAATTAAAATACATTTAAACAGCTTTATTTTCTACTCCCAAATAATTAACTCTATAATGTCAAAATTAAAGTGGTAAAATGTAAAATTAAATAAAACATTTTGATCTTCTTCATAATTATATAAAAAATAAAATATAAAAATGACTTCACTGATAAATCATTTTGCCGAGGTAGTTACATGCATTGTACAAGAAAATTGCACTGACTTCTGCTCCAGGCTGAAAACATGTTAATTGACCCACACTGATCATTCACTATGTCCTGTCTAATGGGACTGCAGCTATGCATTGGACTGCCTCCTATTTGTGTGGATCAATCAACAGATTGACAGGCTCCAGGTGTAGTGGAGGGCAGTTAGCAGTTAACAGTAGTGTAGCTGTTGTGAGTGACATCACTCCCTGAGACTTGAGAAGTGGTTGTTATTCTCATAGCTGGGTGCATGCGCATTGAGCCAAATGGGCTAACACACTTTTCAGGAGTGAGGTTTGGTGTGTGGGGAAATCACGGTTTGATTCCCCTTGCAGAATTTCTCCTCTTATACAAGGCACAGGAAAAAAATAATTATCACATATATTTCTTCCCCAAATATTCCAAGAGACTGCGTGTGTGTAATTCTACACAGTGAAGACATTCAAGTCATAACTATTCCAGAGAACACAGGATAGTAACATCTCAGACTGCACCACCAAGGGTGTGTCTAGTGCTGTTAATGTCCCCTCATGGCAGACTTTTCAAAAAGACAAGGCAATTAAGATTGGAATGCAAACAAACTTCCCCCATTTAGTTACTTACCTAAATATCTATTGCCGGGGGAGAGAGTTGTCATGTATGCATACTGCAAATAAATGTGGCTGTGTTGAATTGACTGTTACTTTCTTTTGATTTAGACCAGGGAATTTAATTGCAATCCCACCCATCTGTTTTGCGTATCATTGTGACATTTTGTTTTCAAATGTCTGTAAAAGAGATATTAATCTTTAACCCTAAACAATAGCTTCATTGCATGTAGTTGAGATTACACCTCTCATGATAAAGTACAGAAGACAAACACAATTTACTGCTGGATCATCAGACTCTCCCAAATAGTTATGCTTTAGCATTGACAGTTAATACATCATCATATACGAATGTGCTTATGGCTGTGCTTAAGTAGTTAATTCAGCATGAAAACAATTAGGAGACTAAAAGTAGTTCATTTGAAGCATATACTATATTATGGAGTTGAATTATCAATACTGTCAACTGCATATCCATTTCTTGATTTAATGCCAACATTTGCTATAAATGACTTCAGCAGCTCAGACATTATGGGATGTGAATTTATAGCCAAATTTATTTGAAAAGCTCATGGATGACAAGCTGACATGTGTTCTTTTGTCCCTATATGAACCGTTTCACCATAGTGTAATCTTCAAGGTAGTCAGTGTTGGCATGTACAGCTAAATAGGTAATTGAGGCAGGGTAACTGGTGGAAACAAAAGTCAGAAAGGAATATGGCCTTCCAGGAAAGGGGTTCCCCACCCCAGCCTTAGACTATACCTGCCTTAACAATGCCTTCAAGCTAGAACAGCTTAAACAGTACCTCACTGACAGAACAAACTACGATTATAGTATGGGGGGGCGGGCATTCTCCCAACAACTGTAAATGTGTACACGCGCACATACAAACACATATTCTGCCAGGAAATATACAACAGACAAACTGAGTTTGAACATTAGAACTCACGTACAAATAATGCATTCCTTCCATGGAAGCATCCCCTTCCACCTCCAAAAAAAAAAACAGAAGTGGGTGAACAGTAATGGACAAAGCAGTCAAGTGGCCAGAGAAAGTGATAGTGACAAGTGTTTTATTGGTAACAACACGCATAGACCTGGCGACTTTACCCAGAGAAGTCGCCTGGAATCTTGACAGATTGTTCAATAGGCATTTGGGGTTGAGGGGGGGGATTTATAATTGGACGGGGAGCAGAAGTTGAGGGAGGGGTGGAGGGGGGTCAGTCAACTTAAAACTATGACAAACAAAACAAAAACTAAGGTCAAGATAATGAAGTGCAAGTTTTTTTTTTTTTTAAATAGAAGGACTAAAAAACACATTGAGCATCCTTATTGTGGGTGACAAGTTTGCATGTTGGAAAACTGCATATCCTTGGTTATGGAGGCTTGAGGTGGACCAGAACAAAGAGATGTCTGTGATTCTTCTCAACAACAAAAAAATTTATTTTTGCTAATGACAAAATCAACAATTTTTTGGCCATCCTATTACCTCGTGGGGCACATTTGTCCTTTCTCAGCCCTTCAGATGATTCAGATAATTAATTAGGAAAAACATGTTTTCCGTGGAATTAAGTGATAAAATGAGGCCTCTTACTCAGATTCATTCACCTTTTCCCCAAATATTCCAAAAAACCTGACACATATTCACTTCCACCTCTACTTCTTAGCCAAATTTCTGATTTACCTTGCTGTGTCCAGCTACTCTATGGCTCTTAGTAGTGACTCAAAGTCCAACTGACGCAACAACCTAGCTGAGGACAGTGAGAGAGCTTCTGCAATGAGTCAAAGACTGCAAGAAAGATGGTAAGTGCTAGAGAGGGAGACAATAATACCTTTTAACTAAGAGGGAGAGAGGGAGAGAGAACAAGTGAAAGAGAGAACATAAAGGGTTAAGGTTTCTGGAGGGGAAAAAAAGATGTGAAGGAGGGGGGCCATATGGTTTGGGGGGTTTTCTTGCCTCGTTTGTTGACGGCTCAAAAAAAAAATTTCACTGAAAACAAAAAAACAAATGTAGGCATACTCCCCATACATCCATGTATGCACATATCAAGCTTGTACACTCTGAATCAGGGAACTATAAGGCAGACTCCATTTTGGAAAAAAAAATTACTAAATTAAAGCTGGCCTCTCCACTTGTTTTCAGTTTCCCACAATCACTCTCACCCCAACTTCAGCTTTGTCTCTTCCCCATCTCCTCGCTCCTTGTTAAAAGAGATGGGATTGTCAACAGTGTTGGGAAGAAGGGCCAACAGCCAGCAGGGAAGATGTTTTTTTTTAAAAGCAGCAGGGCCTGGTCATCCCCAGTGGGCCATTCACTACAGTCAATACTGGAGAGAGCCCCAGTGGACCAATCACCAGAGCCGATACTGATGGAGGTACAGCAGGCCAATCACCAGAGCCGAAGCTGGCGAGAGCACCAACAGGCCAAACACCAGAGCCAATGCTGGAGAGAGCACCAAATGGCCAATCACCAGAGCCAATGCTAGAGAGAGCACCAACAGGCCAATTCACCAGAGCTGATGTTGGTGGAGGTCCAGCAGGCCTATCACCAGAGCCGATGCTGGTGAAGGTTTCGGCTGAGGACGGACCGGACGTCTGAGGTGAACCTGAGATGGGGCAGAGGAGAGAAAGAACCAGAATGAGAGAAAGACAGAAGAGAAGGGGGTGAGATAGATGTGTGAAAGAATGGAGATACTGAGAAATGGGTCAAATTGTAGGACAGCAAGACAGGGAAAGGGGGTCAAGTTCATTTTCTTTTAAACTCACCTTAGTGCATCAAGCATGGGTAACAAATTAAGTAGTGCCGTGTCACTAGGGTCACTGAACCACGACTTTATAGGTATTGCATTGTCTGTAAGGCAAATATGATGACTTAGTAAATGGTGAGGAGAAAAGGAACAGATTAGACGACAAACCTGTAAGTGTACATACATTCGGGCACATAATCAGACTACAAACCTGTAAATCCATGTACATTCTTGGCACAACCACAGGGGTAAAGAAACTTGGGTGTTGAGGGTCTTTTTACTGGTCAATATTTCACCTCAGATATTTACTCTGAAATCCTTTAATGGGTACAAAATTAACCTTTGATTATTGGCATAATCTGTATAGTTCAGAAGTGAAGGTTCCAAGGTTTACATTTTTGGATTATAAAAGTGTTTCAGAACATGCTGGACCATTCTGGCCTTCTTGTCTAATTTCTCATTTTCATGCCAATCCTTGACAAGGGGACTACGCATTGAACCGTCTAAACCTGGATTACAGGATGGAGCAAGATCAAAAGCAAGATGTGAAACCTGGTCCCCTTCACTGTAAGGCACTAAAAACCCACAGCAAAAATTGGATGATACATTCAGAACCAGAGGTTCACGTAGGGCCACCTGACACAGAGATGCGTGTTCAACTGCACTCACCTGGATGGCTACGGTAGGCTCCGGGCGAGTTGTCCAAGATGACTATACTGGACAGATCACTGTGCACTACAGACAGGTCTTTTATATAACTACCCAGGTCCAGTGTGCAGTGCTGCAGGGAAAGAGGGAAGGAGTAAAAGGACAAGGAAGAGGGGAAGATGGAGAGGAAGAGGGAAAAAGCAGTAAACTGGAAATCCAACCCAAAAAAAAAAAATCACCATTTGGTATGTTTCATCTCACCCTCAGATTCTTCTGGCCTGTATTTCATGTGTCAAAACCAAATTATTCTATGTCTGCAAGGCTGTTTCAAGCGATGATGTCATTGGGGTAAAACTCCACTTATCATTTAAGTGAATGTAAACTGTCTCGCCCAGGAGAATACTGTGTGTCTGTGACTAGTATATACCATTGTATAACTAGTCTACTTATCCCCCATTCATTTTGCTAAGAAGCCTAAATTAAAGTGCACCTCAAAGGGCACTAATAGCATTAAATGCTCCACTTATGTGTAGTGTCAGTGTCATTTTTGTAGTGAGAGGACATCTATCTTTTTTATTGTGCAAGTACCTAGCTCTATGCATCTGCAGAAAGAACTTTTTGAGTGAGTGCAACTATTTTCTTCTGCAATTCTGTACTGCAATGGATAATCAAGATTCATGCTGAAATAACAGAACAGAAACTTCTGAAGAGGGAACTTAAATGTGTACTTAATGTGTAGCCGATGGTGACCTGTGGTCACAGTGCGACAACGCCCACTGTAATAAAAAGCCACCCGTTCAAGCTGTTTGAGAGGATGTCTGAATCCTTGAATAGTCCCGGTGAGCAGTGAACAGAAGCGGTCAGAAATTAAGCCACGTGTGCAGCTGAAAAACAACGGCTTTCCCGCGACCCGTAGCAGGGGACAGGGCAAGAAAAACACACACACACAGAAAGAGACTAATGGAGACTGACAGCCACTAAGAGCAGCGTGTAGATGGGATAGCCAAGGAGTACAGGATAACAAGGGTAAGGAGAAGAACGAGGGAGGGAGGAAGGAAGGAAGGGAGGGAGGGAGAAAAAGAGGAGGAGAGAGAGAAAGAGAGTGAGAGACAGACAGAGAGAGCAAGAGAGAGAGAGAGAGAGAGAGACTGAAGGAAAGGATCAGGCGGATTACCTGTCTGTAGTATCTGCGTTTCAGTATTCCCCTGTTGTTGTCCAGCTTGTCGGCCACAGCAGAGCCGTAGATCTCCATGCTGGCAGTGAACACCACTAACTCATACCACTGACTCACCTGGCAGGGATTGTATTGAAGGTCATTGTTAAGACAGAACCATAGTCATTTACTATTTTAGAACCGTAACGGTCAATGGCCGATCAGACTAAGGCACAGTGCATCTGCACATGATAATAAATGCATCCCTTTTTTCCTGTGTCCCCGTTTGCTTTTCAGACGGTTTATTCAAAATAATCCCTTTTGCACTAAACATATAGTAGATCCATCAGATCACAATGCAGGGCATGAAATGAAACTTTGTCATCCACTAACCAGGGTGACTTATGGATTCTGAAAATCACCAGCCATTTTCAATGTTCCATCAGCCACATTACCTTTTACAATGTAGCCTGGTTGATTACCTGCCAAAGTGGCTGCTAGACTAGAAAATCAGCCACAATCAAAATTTTACCAGCATTTGGCTGGTGGCTGATGATAATTTTATATCCTGTCAATGTGCCTTTAGCATGTGCCACTAGCAATTTTACCCATCAGAAATCGTCTGATGCGACCGTCATGATTAGATAACAAATGTCACATTAATCT
The DNA here is from genome assembly GCF_013347855.1 of Anguilla anguilla. Lineage (NCBI taxonomy): Eukaryota > Metazoa > Chordata > Actinopteri > Anguilliformes > Anguillidae > Anguilla > Anguilla anguilla. Next base: position 28,986,143 of record NC_049209.1, read on the forward strand.
AGACTGGCAGAGTAACTGCATTGATCAATAAATAGGAAATTTTCTTCCTTTTGCTTGAGCCGGGAAATCATAAAAACAAAATCTCAGTCCCACTGTTGAGCTACTTGATGTTGTTCATTCGAATAATGAGCTTAGCACGGATCATTTTTTCTGTTAAATCAGCTTCATTGTCATTTTATTTCACAATTCAGAGTCAAGTGTCAGGTAAGCCGTACATCAGCCTCTTAGATATTATCAAGTACAAAATTGTGGGTAAAAAATACTGCAATGAACTTCAAATGCACAGCAATATCATGCAGGCATGTGCACGCAGCCATTCTCTCTCTCCCTCTCCCTCCCTCCCTCGCTCTCCCTCCCTCCCTCAATACAGACAGTCGGAGAAAACTGCCTCAGAGACAGCAGAGGGGCTTACTTACCACTTCTAGGAAAAAGTCGACATGTGGTCTTTTATGTACAAAAAACCTGACTGGGTGTTTGTCTATTACCACCTAAGGGAGAAAGAGTACATTCATCAGTTTATCAATTACTGAACTTTACCAATTACCAATATTAGACAACACCTGCCCATGATCATGTTCTCCCTGGGTGAATTAGCTGTATTGTAAAACAGGCCCTCTTTGCAGCAAACATGAGCAGTACAGGGTACTGTACACTCTGATCTCTTCTATACAAGGTGTGCAAGGCGTGTTTACCTTGCAGATAAGCTTGTAACAAAGTCCTGTGTGTGGGACAGACTAGTCTGTATGCAGGTCATATGTGAGAAAGTGTGTGTGTGCATGCGTTAATGTGTATGTGTGTGAGTGAACTGGACTTTATAGCCCATTTTCCACCGCAGGGCCAAACGGTTCTGAGCACGGAGAGGAACAGTTCCAATGGTGTTTCCACCTGGAAACGGTTTGGCGCGGAACGATTACAAACCGTGCGCAGCACGATATTTTCGGCATGGTTAGACAACTGTGCTCAGTGCAGCAGAACCGTTCAGGTGGGCAGGCTTAATGACGTATTCACTGATTGGTTTCACATTACGTCAGTTTTGTGACTCCGCATATGGTCTCTTCACGTCCTCTTCCGTAAGCTAGGTCGGTGGAGAAGCTAATATAATTAAAAATGCCAATCAAAAATCGTATTCCGTCATAGCAGCAAGATAAACCCGATAATAGCCCTAAGATATGCCAATACAGCAGTGAAAACCCTGCTCACTGAATAACGAAATAAACGGGACAAAGTTTTTAAAAAATGATACCATGTCATTCTACAGTCAATATCTGGGACTAAATATTGAATAAATACATAACCTTACCATTGGTTTTATGCGTAGAGATGTCCCTTTTGAGACTGAGTGGTCATATACTGTCTTGGACAAGCCGTTTATGAATATATTTTGCGCATTTGTGATGCCTGGGTACGTTCAAAATAGCTGTGCATAATACCACACATATCGTTTACGGCATTGTCGCCCTTTTTAGTACAGTCTGGCTTGATTGACAATTTATTTATTCAGTAGGTGAGAGTATAAGCTTTCTAACAATGTATAACATGTCTAATTTTCCTTTTGGAATAGCATTTTATAGGTCAGTGTAACCGAAAATGTTCTCATCATCGCATTCACTTACGCGGTATTCACTCTGTGGTAGCAGTAAAAGACGCTGCACCTAGCGAAACGTTGTTAACGATTTTTCGTAATTTCTTGGAAAATACTATTATTATTGAGGACTTCTGGGCATAGCTAAGCCATATATTTGCTGATAGACCTCTGACATCGTTTTCTGGAGCAAAACAGAAGCGGATTGAACTCGTTGATTTACTGTCTCTGTCTCCATCTACTGAACACAGATAAAATTTCATCATTGCTATGTAAGTATTACTGCTCAAAACATTTCGGTTATACACGTTATTTTTGGACTGAGTGTCTTTAAATAGGTTAGTGGTATTATATAATGTGGATATTTCACACTGTAATGTAAGCGTTAGTTAGTAGTGTAATAGTTTTTGTGATGCATGCAACAGTTATGGTCAGTGGAGGATACGCAAAAAAAAAAAAAAAACCAAAAACAGACCAAAATACACAAAATCCTCATCTGTTTCATCAGCCAACGAAACATAACAAAAAACAAACATTATGGGGAGCGACGACAACAACTGGCGCATATTTATTACATTTACAACAGGACGCCGTCGCTGAACCACCGCGTCACTTACTGTCCTCACTAGTTTTTCTTAGATACTTCCTAGTCCTGGTTTTAGCAGCCCGACGGTGGAAACAGAAACGGTAATCGTTCCCACGACTACTGAGCAGCGCGGAACGGCACGGAGTGGCCCTGGTAACGGTTCGTCCCTACGATGGAGAAGCGCCTAATGTGTTCTTGGATATGAATAACTGTACAAAATGAGTATTGGACCTGTGTTTTGTAGTTGTTCCAATGACCTTTGGTATGCAATTTTGTACGTTGCTTTGGATAAAAGCAACTGCCAAATAAATGTCATGTAATGAGTGTATGTGCACGTGTGTGTCAAAGAGGGAGTGTAAACGAACAGATTTCAAATGTGTAAGGAGTGCGTGAATGTAAAGTGTGTGTGTGTGTGTGTGTGATCGAGAGTGTGAAAGAAGAGGTTTCAGATGTGTTTGTGCACGTGTGAAAGGCCCGTGTCTGTGCTCTCTCCACCTTTAGGATGAAGTCAGGAGGTGTCCCGGGCCGCACTGTGGGCCTCAGGACCCCGTCATGGTGAGAGTGGATCAGTGTCTCGTCCAGATCCAGAACCAGGATTTTCCTCTTCACCGTACCTGGGGAGCAAGAATCAGAGTCCGCTTACTTACTCACTCTCATTCATACAAGCACTCACTCACACACAGACACACACACACACACATACACATTCAAAGACAGACACACTTATTCCCTCTTGCTCACAGACACACACACACGCAGGCCTGGATCCTGACTGTTGCCCATTTCAGGCCCTTCATTGGTTCTTCATCCACTGCCTGAATTGCACAAGCTCTGATCAGCATGCTCTGCTGACCTGGGTTTACAGGAAGAGGTACTCACTGAGCCTGTTTCTGGAGATGGGCGAGAGAGGTAGCGTGTCATAACGCACTGTTTGGTACTGGATTATCTGCAGCAAGAAGGGGGGAATTTTCAGTTAACTACAGCAAAATGAAGTTTCACAGAAATGAATATGATATATGCAATACATTTGTAATTCAAGTGCAATTTATTGACATATCAGCTGTACAAATAGCTGTATGAGACACATGAACCATGTGGGGATGGACTAATGTATAAAGAATACAACCAAGAATACACCCAGGTAATTTTCTGGTAGCAATGTTTCCCCTAGTGTGCCCCCTTTATGGCCAAGTAAAATGAATGCCCCTCTCATCGCTCCAGCTCTGACTGGACCATAAAATGATGACTTGTGAAATCCTCCTTCCAGGCTCCTCCCTCACCCCTAACGTCACTACACTGTCCCATAAATAATGGACACCCCCGAGTGAGCACACTTCTGGCTCTCACTCCCACCATTCACCCTCTTCACTGCTATTTTTGGAGACCCAGCTGTCCAGGAATGTCAAAGGCTCAGGACTGAGGGGTGGGTGGGGGGAGGGAGAAGGACACAGGGAGATTAGCTGGGTGACTTTCAAAGATTTCGGTTCCCTGCGCACCCCCCCCCCCCCCCCCCGCTTCCACACACAGGGCAAAACCGGCTCCCTCTGCAGTCCCGCCATAGAAAGTGCAGCATGCAGCATATCTCATTTAAAACCCCTGAGCCAGTGTTCTGCTTCATGGGAAAATAGATTTGTTTTGCTTGTGTTACATTAGTTATTTAGGCTACTATTACTTGGAACCTGTTCAGCATCCAGTCTAACACAAAACAGATTGACCTCAAAGACCTGCACTGTTTACCACCCACAGTTCTTTCAACAGAATTCAATCCATCTTGAAAAACATACATGCCAATACATACAGCTCCAGCAGGCCTCCAATGGACCTGGCCTGAATTTTTTTTTTTTACATAAGGCATTTGAGTGTTCCATATGAATACAAATGTGTGCACTACACAACAAATAAAAATGATCTTGTGACAATAAATGATAATAAATGTGAGCTTTCAGCAATAAAATGATAGCTTCTATTTTATTTTTCCTTTTGTAGCAAACATTATTCTTATTCCATGATCTCGAAACAAGGATTTCCAGGTCTAAGCTGATAAAATGCAGAAAATATCATAGGCCCGGAGACATATTCTTGCTTATTAGACACTCTGCAGAATACACCTTTATGAATAAAATAGCAAAAGTAGAGCAAATTTACATTAATGCACAAAACACTATTATGTGCATTACCTACCTAGGGCCATGGCAGTGGGGTTATAGCCACAATTACAACATACATTAACTTTTCCTGTGACACGCATGTCCAGCAACAGAAGAAACATTATTGCAACTCTGTAAACATGCTAATGTTGTAATTTACAAATATCCACTTAGTCAGTGATCATGGGCCATCAGTTCTCTGCAATTCAGCTGTTATAATGGCTTTAAGAGACATTTGATCTTTGACTGCTTGGGCTTCACTAGAGACAGTTTGAAAGATACCTTTATCTGTTGTGAGTTTCAAGGCTAACAAATGTGCACCTTATGTAATTGTGTGACAAATACAGGAGTGCCATGTTCAAGGCTACAATTTCCATGTTTCACCCATTATTACGATCTAAAAACGTCCATGCCTTGAGTTCAGTGTCCTGTGATACAAGACACTACACCCATTTTATGCATTCAAGCATCACACTAACGAAAACAGTTTTAATTCACACTAGTTTTTCCACATATTGGGCATATTCTTCAGAGACAGGCCTACTTAGTTTTCGATATACAAAATACCTACAACAAAGTTAGAACTGCGGAATCGCAGTCGCAATCTGAAACGACTGGAAAATATCAGATATGCTCTTTCTACACACCCTCGATAAACTTGAACTGATCCAGTAACATTTGGTAAATCGATAAAGAAGGTTTCTGGGTTTACTTGAAGATACTTTCAACTTGAGGAAGGATTAATATGGGGAAACTCCGCACCTCAGTCACAACGAACTAAGGCTTTCTCAACAAACTGTCTGGTTACATAAACAATAGGAAAAGACAGTCTCAAAATGCACGGCTAGTAGTTAGCTAGCTGTGAGTGACATTAAAAACGTGTGTATCCTCTTCCCCGACATTGAAAAAATCTACCGAATCACGGCATAACAATGCTAAATCAAGACCACGTGGGATCATAATAAAGAATGCCACGAGCAAACAACAATATTTCCGCCTGACAACAGTAGCTAAGACTTATATTAAATAGCGAGGCTAGCAAGTTACCATGTTGATGCTGATATTCTATCAAGACTTATATGTAATGTAGCTACTCGTTTTTTAAAACTCCCGTCTCTTAAAAAACTTTTGGGTAGCGAGTGAGAAATCTAGATTTTAGTAAATTTGCTGCAGACAAGACTCATCTAACGCCAACTGTTAATTAGCCTAGCTAGTCCATATGATACATTTTGAAAGTTGCCATGTTAGTAATCTAACTACTGTTAGCCCACATTACCTCGCAGAACTAACAACAGACAGCTAACTACCGAGCTATCTGCAACCAGTGTAACGTTACCGGTATTGCTAAGACAGCCGTCTTGATGCAATATTCGCTTGTGTGGTACTGGGTCTTCAGCTAGCTACCAAACGCCATTCATGCCAAGGCTTACTTTTAAGATCATTTGCTAATTTTGGCTCCATTTCGTGTCTATGACTAACGTCATACAGACATCTATAACATGGCATGCGACTACCATTAGCTAACATTAGTTTCGGTGGCAATTTCAAATGGAGTAGCTAGCAACATTTAGCAAGCTAGCAAAATATATCAGTCAGTCTGGGTAACTTTGATTGTACTAGCGAGCTAATATAATCTGATTAACCACTTCGATAAGTAAATGAATGAGCACATTCATTCGCGTTAGCTGTGAACTTGTTTGCTCACCGTTCGTAGGTGCTTCCTGAGAATATACAAAATGAAGCCCCATATTCTGGACGTCACTCCGAGGAAAGTCCGAATCCCAAGTAAACACTGTCGGGTCTTCAGCATGTCGACAGCAACGCCAAAAACGACACAGGAACCAGGCGCAAAGAGGGGGTACAGCACTCTCAACTGTCAGGCCAGCGACACCGACCAAAAAGCCGGGACCCCTCACCCCCTCCAGAACCTCGCAAGCGGTAGCTAGCTTAGCAAGCTAGCTAAAAGTACAAACTGCCGTGTCGAATACGTCCGAGCAGGAGACAGAGCGAACACGAGAGTGGCTTATGGCCACTCAGAAAACGTGTTCAGCTATATATATATATATTAAAAAGTATTTTAAAAAATAGCAAAAATGAAAGAAGGGAATCCTGAGCTACAAAGTAGCTAGCTGGCAACCAAGCTTGCTATCTAGCAAGTTGGCTAGCAAGCGAACTGCCTGGGTTTTTAACCAAGTAGCTGTCAATTAACAATATTAACTTCTTGGATCCTGTATTTATACTGCTAATATCTCTCTGTTCTTAACAAAAATGAACCCAATCGGCACCAAAACACAAGAAGTCCAAGCAGTCGCCATCAACACCGCTTCTCAGCTCACAGCGAATCCGGAACCGAACTGTGAGCGGCCATCGTAGCTCTGCCGTCACTTCCGTGTAGAATAATCACTACGCTTGTTCAGGCCAAGGATCGTTTAGGGCGCTGCATAAAACATTGATCCATGTAATATGGATTCATCAGTTTGGTCATCCTAGTTCACTGTCACTCACTGTCGATAAATGCAAGTTAATTTTATTCGTACTTGTTTCTAAGTGTACGCATGATTGCTCACTATTTTCCAACTTTACCAACTACTGTAGTTTCAAGATATTAAAACGTGGTTCCATTTAGGTTGACGACACTCAAGCCACATTGAGCTATTGTCTGTCCGTATCTAAAACAGCACCAAAAATCTAGGTTGAATGAGGATTACAGACGCCATTAAACAGTGACCGGGAGGATTAATTTGGTTCATATACTTTTATTGCTATTTGTTTTCCAGATATGGCCACAAAAGTTTCAGCAGACCACCGCAGAATTTCTACTGCCTGATACCACAAGAACGCAGGGTTGCCAGTAGCTGGCTGGAGCGAGATATTAAATTTGAGACCGTCTTGGATGCACGCGCACAACACGGTTAAAATTCAGTTATCAAGTTGAACATGGAAACGTGTCCGTTTTGTGCTGGCTTATATCCAATTATTTTATTGCATCAAACTGTATGTCATCTGTATGTATGCTGCACACATACAGTTACAGTTTAGTTACTTGGTAGTTGCTTCTAGCCAGAGTTAGTTAATTTATTTACTTAGCAAATTTCATACGCGTCTGGAATAATTATTGCGTCTGCTTGTATGTTTGTATTTACGTAGCTGCTCTGCTTTCTTGGCCAGTTGACCAAGTTAACTCAATTGACTCTCTGGGATGAAAAGGATCCATAAAGAATAGTAATAAAAAACGGAATAAAACAAACTTTACCACAAAATAAAAATGAGATGTTTTTTTTTTTTTTTTTGAGACTTCTATCTCACCTGAATACTTGGTAATACCCTGTCTGTTGCAATGTATTTATGAGCTGCAGTAATGCAATGACAAAGCTAGGAAGGCTGTAAAACAGGGAGTTGCATTACTCCAGTCTAGTTAAAATAGAAGCATTTGGGGATTTTCTTGGTATCTGGCTGTGAAAAAAAAAAAAAAAAAAAAATCTTATCTCAGCTATATTTCTAAGATGCTAAAAGACAAATGTTTTGAACGTGTGATTTCATACTTGAGGCAAAGATTACCACCAGTTTTATAACTTCAATCTTCAAGTGATATTTTAGAAATTTGTTTTATGTAAAACCATTCTCTTTGCTTCTTTGAACCTATACCAAAAGTGCCTTTTTTTGTCAGTTGAAGGAAATTTTGTGTCTTCCATTTTATTTAGATCAGCAAGACTTTGATAAGAATACCACTTACACTTACATGCAGGTACAGTTGTGTATCATTAGCATAGCTATGGACAGACATGCCATAATATCTGAGAATAATATCACCAAGTGGGAGCCCTGTGGGACACCACAAGTAACATTTACTTTCCTTGACATGGTTGCATCAAAAACACTTTTTTAAATCAGTGAGATAAGACTCAATCCGTGTTAAGGTCATTTTAGATAATCCTGCTCTATTTTTAAGGTGTTTTGGTGGCAAGAAAACACCACAAGGAGTAGAGATATGATTACAATCAAATCTGTGCCATCAAGGTGCATGCCTCAATACAAAATAAAATGAGAGAAGGTTGTGTTAATTTCTTTTATTTATTAAAGTATTGTCTGAAAAAAGTATGATTCCGGATGTTTGCAGAATGTGCAAATCTATCTTCCTGAATGATTGGGGAAGGTCGTTCAAACATCGGAGGATGAGGGGGGAGAAGAGCTGCAAAAAGCAGCTACAGGGTGCCCAAAAGAAATGGAACAGCCACCTGGGGAGAGCAAGCCAATTTGAGAGGGCTGATTGGAGTGTATGGTGGGAATTATTAATCATACAAAGTAATCATTGTCTGAAGATAGGGTTGGGAAGTCCCATTGACAGCTTGGCATGTCAGTGTGGTTTTAAATAAAAAATTAGGTGAAACATTTTTTTTTAAAGGGTGTGATCTGTGAAATTACAAGGGCCAAGTAACTGAGCGGACATTTGGGTGGGGACGAGGCAGATTCTCTTGATTGTTAATAAAGTAACAGATTTTGAGGTTTGATGGGGAATGGAGTCTGGAGCTTGAAAAGTATGTTTCACAATCTGAAGCTCTGGACTTCACCTCCCATTCTGCTTTCTAGAAATGTTTTTGCTTTTTTATGCAATGTCCCGGATGTCTGCCTGTGGACAGACAAAAAGCAGGATTATTAATCCCACATGTCATGCAAGTACTGTGCTGTCATGGATAAAAAAATATATCATGGAATTTACACTGCCTATCTGGATCACATTTCTTCTTGGCTGAGCCTACGAAAGTGTCCAGTCTGCATACATATCAGTGATAGCGCATGGTCGTATTCAACAACACTCCCAAACTATGCCAAGTAATTTGGCATTTTACCGAACCCACCACAAGGGGCCACCCTTTAAGTAGATGGAAGACTGTGACGCTGACAGAAGCGCGCATAACTTTCGCTAGTTAGCTAGCAAACGTTATCTCACTATATGTGAAAGAAGAGAATCGTACTTAAAATACTTGATTCTTCAGTTCTGCCACCACGTAAGTGACTGGCTACTCGTTGATGGATTACCGCCCTCGTTGATCTTTTGGATGTGCAAAGGAGTTAGAGATACGTAGCTGACGAGTTAGCTAGGAGCTAGTCTGCTAAAATGTTTCTAACGTTATGATGAAGACATTAGCTATCTTGCCAACGTTAGTCAGCAAGTCATTAGACGTATGTTCTCAATTTTAGGATTAACAGCCACTGTTCAAGTTGAAGATTCGTTAGATATCGTTACTCTAGTCTAGGCTGAAGCGGAGGACTCAAAGCAAAACAGTCAATCCTAGTTACACGTCGCCGTTGCTGTCTCTTCCCCCGACCGGGGCTGCAGCTCCGGAGAGCAGGGGAAAACGCGCCGCTAACGCCGATAATGCTTGGAATTATGGACAAGCAACAAGGTAAATTTTTGGAAATATTAGTCTTGTTAATTTCCTAACGTTAACTATAATTAGTCGCGTTAGACCCATTTAGTCGAGAATGACGTTTGCCGCGATTCATTTGGCCACCAACCGCTACATATAGCTAAGATAACGTTAGCTAGGTAGCCTATGGTATGTAGCACTAGATTAGTGTTTGACAGATTGATTTAGCTAAATTAGCTGGCTAGTCTAATTGTTCTTAGTGAGCCAAGCGCTGAAACCCCAGTTTAACACTCACTAGCTACTGTTGGTTGTTACATTGTCTCTTCGTTTGTGTAGTGTTAGCTAAACGACGGACAGTCAATCTTAACTTTACAAGGTCAAAAAACTAGCTAGGGGGTTTAGCTTCATAGTTCGTATATTAAGGTAGCTGACGTTATCGCGTAAATTCATAATCTAGCTAGATTTTTATTTATTTTTTGCTGCTAAGGTTTGATGTGGCTATGCTAAACTAGTATGCTAGAAAGCTGCATAGGTTTAGCTAACTACTTGGCGAACAGATTACCAGATAGCTAGACTACCTAATATGCTGTAGTGTAGCTAGTTAGCTAGCTTGGTGTCAACCTACGTTGGGGCTCGGTCCAGTTCTGTCGTTTTGAGTAGTTTGCCAGTTGACATAATCATAAAATTTCGCCGTTTAACGGTATGGTACAAAACGATTGCTTAATATCACATTCACTTAAAGTTGACAAACTGTCGGTTAACTAGCCAACATTAATTCGATCAGGAAAGTGGTAGCCAATGTTTCATTGTTCGCCAGGCAGCTTTTTCCACACGCATGCCTTGTGAGTAGAGTCGGTTGATTTAACTTGGCTGCGCTAACGTTAGACGTCGTAATGCAAGTTTTTTTCCCCCATTTATTTTTCAAATATAGCGTTGTTTGCTACGGTTTAATTTGGTATTTTCACGGGCGCTAAACTAGCCTGGCTATCATTGCCACCAGTGTGGACACTCACTCTTTAATTTAATGTCAACGAATTTAGCTAGTCTAGCTAACTAGAGACTTACTAGATAGTCAGACGATGTTATAGTGGCAATTTCGTTAAAGGCTAGCTAATAAAACAAGCGCCGTTAAAATACGTTCTAAACACATTATTAGATTCCTAGTTGTTTTACCAGCAGCTCTAAGCTATTAACGAAGTGATACAGCGATGACAATTGTATCGCGTCGCTATGTTCAGACTGGGGGAAGAGGGGGAGGGGGCTGCTTGCCAGTGTTGTTGCATCAAATCGTTCTTGTTAGCTAACACAGCTAGCTAATAACGGCATCAATTTCTCATTTCTAAACAGATACAATACGGAAATGCAAAACGGAGCCTTTGGTAAGTGCACTTATTTTAACGTTCCCTGTAGCAAGCTTCTACTAGACCGTTTTGTGTTGATAATGCATGTTTGCTAGCGAGTGTGAAGTTATCCATCCGACCTAGTCCTGTCGACCAAGCTTCTCGTCCTCGACGAAACGCAGAGCGAATGATTGCAAAGCAATTTCCTATCAATACGTACGATTTGCCGGGTCTAAAAAATAATTATTTGGGCTCGCATACTTCCTGTCGTGTAACATTAGAAATCACACATGGTTTTCGCTGTTTTGAACTCATTGTAGTATCGTCAAATCAAACAGACCACATAAATTAGTACCGCTTCGAATTACACTGCATAGTAGTAGCCACATGCCGAGGGAGTTAAATAAGTGCTTGCTCATTGTAAGATCGCTTGCCCAGGAAGCAGAAGGTAATAGTGCAACACTTTATTCTGTCCCACACGAAACAGTAGTTGTTGTGAACGGTCCCACAAACAGTAACGCAGTAATTCTATTACTCGAAATCGATGATAATGTGTAGAAGGGATAAACTGTTTCTTGGTCTTGAGATTTAATATTTATTCTAAACGAATCCTAGTTTGCTTCATATTATTAATATCGTATGAAACATGGTAATGGTTTGTCATGCTTCGCCCAATCGAACCTTGATAATGTTCTACCTGCTCCTGCTCCTTATCCAGAATGCTGCGGCTCGCTTGAATTCTTGTTACGTTCACTTTCTCACTGTTATTGGAGTGTCGCCTTGTTGATGAAAGCACTTGTGTTACTTCATTTCGTACTTTGCTCTGGATAAGAGCATTTGCAAATGAGTACTAATCAGCTTTATTGGGGCTTGCTACCTCATCAACATGAATTATTTAGGATTATTTTTTGACACCCAAGGTTAGATGTTCTTTTAAATTAAAATGAAAGTTGAGGGGAAAAGTAAACCTCACCAACCTCATTAGGGGCAGTGTAGTTTGCAGTGTAGGCCACAGATTCGATTCCTGGATAGGCCACTGCTGTTGTACCCTTGAGCATGGTACAACATTGCTTCAGTATATATCCAGCTGTTTAAATGGATGCAGTGTAAATGCTATGTAAAGTTAGTCACTCTGGATAAAAGCGTCAGCTAAATTCCTTTAATGTAATGTAATGTCATCAAAGACAAAGTCACAAGAAAATATAGTATATAGACTCACCACCTGCAGCTCGAGTGGTGTTCCAGCTTGCTGCTGTCTCTACTTTACTTCTCTCTTGTGTCCTCTCTGATACTTTTCTGAGCCTTTTATATCTTGTCTGGAATCTTTCCTCCTAGCCACTCACATATTTATTTAATGTCAGTCGATTTATGCATTTAAATAGTATATATCAACCTCGTTTCTATGACACCCCTCAGTCACACCATAATTTATCTATTGATTTGTGGTTAATTTTTTGCTGTGAACTTTTTCGAAACTACATGGCAAAAAAAGAAAAAGAAAATGAATAGTGCCACTCTGCAAACTACCATGGTTTCGAAAGCAGTGTTCTGCTTTTAGAGCCTGTTGTGAAATGTACTGTCTCTATCTCTTCCCCTTCCTCCCTTTGTGGGGTGCTCTACGTAGGCTCTTTCTTCTTGCGCAATAGTTTTCAATATCCATGCTTTTATCACTCTATATGATCTTACCTTCAGCACATCTATAACAGACTGTGCGGTCCATGTCCTCGTCTTTCCTGTTGACTTCATCTTGAAGTTGCTCTGCTCCTTACTACGGCATTGGGTACGATTAAAAATAAATAAATAAATAAAATAAAAATAAAAAAATTGGGTGGTGTTTAATATCGGGTCTGATTAAAGAAAAAATTGGGGCTGCTGGCTGGCTCATTCGGTTGCGGCACTACTACATTGCGTACATTGCGACCAGGATATGGGTGGGTTCGGTTGGCCTGCGTTCATCTGGTGACTCCATTGGGCGATTTGGTGCCCATGGCCTGCATGCTTGCTGCATATGAGCTACAGTCTTCCTTTGATTCCGCTCTGTGTCAGTTGGGCAGTGGAGCACAGGGACATACAGGTGTCTGAGCCACATGTTGTGAAGGAAAGCCCTTGGTCTGCACTGAATCTGTTACCCATGTGTGTCCCGTGCAGTGGGGTTGCTCCTAGAACGTGGTTGGGGTGATAATTGGACATTCAAAATTAGGTTGGCAATTGGACATACATAGCCCCACGTTGGGCATTCAGTTATGTACAAAGAAAAAAATCTGAAAGATTGCAAATTATTAAAATAATAAATAATAAAAAAAAAAATTAAAAAAAAACGTGATTAGATATATTGTGTATGGGTACAGTGTATTGTGTAGATGTGTATTAGATATTTACTGTTAGCATGTCTATGTTTCAGCCTCTGGAGAAAAGGAAGAGGACGGTGGAAGACTTCAACAAGTTCTGCAGCTTTGTCCTAGCCTATGCCGGCTACATACCCTCTCCTAAAGAGGTAAGGGGTGAGTGTGTGGTCTGCAACTTTGAGTGATGGGAGAATGAGACTTACTGAAAGAAAAAAAAAATGTGCAGAGTCAATAAATGTGATCTTTGGTCCACTGGTTTAAACTAATCATTGTTTCGCTGCTGAGTCTGATTTAATTCAAATAGTAAAATAAGTGTGTTATTGACATCTCATTGTAGCCCCACATAATGTAGGTTTCGTGAAACCCACATTCTCAACACTGATTTTCAAAATGGGCTAGAATGGCTTTTTAAATTTACTTATGCTTACTTATGCTTTTTTTTTTTTTTTTAGGAAAGCCAGTGGTCTCCATCTTCCTCCAGTTCCCCACATGGCTCTGGGGCTTCAGGGGATGGGGGCACCTCCACGGGGGGCAGCTGGGAGGAAGGTGGCAGCTCCAACCTCCGAACCATCCGGACGTTTGTCCAGAAGGCCCGTGCCAACAAGGGGAAAGGCCTGCGGCGGCTGCACTCAAACGGCTTCCTCCTGGAGAAGATGCGGCTGAAAGACTCGCTGTTTGAGGGTCAGACGAGGACCAAGGCTGAACGCAAGAAGGAGAGGAAGCTAAAAAAGCTCTCGCTGGCCACGGGAGGAGAGGCGCATGAGGGGCGTCACAGGGGTGCGAAAGGGGCGTCGACGAAGGACGGCAAAATTCCCAAGGCGGAAAAATCTCTGAAGAAGCTGAAAAGCTCTGTCAAGCGCAAGGCGTACTCTGGCACGGGCCCCGCCCAAAGAGAGGAGCATGTCATGGGGAAGGAGCTAAAGGAGAAAGTGGATCATGCGCAGGAGGTGCGGCTTGTGGAAGTACTGAGGGAAGAGTCGACCAGAGAGGCGGAGATGAGCTCAAGCGAGGGCGAGACCTGGATCGCAGATGAGGACATTATGGTAGAGTCTGGTGAGTGGCCTTTATGCTGGGACTCCAAGGATACGTTGATATGCAGTGCTCAATGCTTAGTGCAAGAAATTGAAAGTTGCCATTTTCACAACACAGTCAGTCCAATGGCAGAGGCGTACTTAGCTAGTATGGAAACGGATAATTGCTAAAGGTGGCATTTAACATGACCCACAGTATACCAATTTGATACGTAAAAAATGTGTTATTTATGTTATTTGCCAATATTGTTTATTTATTAACCCCAATATGCATTATTTATTAAAACTGCTGTATTTTTGGGTGTCTTTTTAGCACAAATTTTCCCTTCTTGTTCACTTTCATCTTTCCTTTCACCAGGCGATGACTCATGGGACTTGATCACGTGTTACTGTGGAAAACCCTTTGCGGGACGGCCCATGATCGAATGCAATCAGTGTGGGATTTGGGTGCATCTCTCCTGTGCCAAGATCAAGAAGTCAAATGTGCCCGATATCTTCTTCTGCCACAAGTGCAGGGACCGTAGGTCTGGCCCGAAGAAGGACCCCTAAAACGAACCTGCATCGCTCCCTCTAGACATCCTTTCTCCGTGTTCTGAGAGAGCTTTTCCACGGTCATGTTTCTGAAAAACTTTTCTCAGTCGAGCAAAGGTCACTTTAGAGATGCACAATGACTATGTGTACTCCCGCTTCCATTTAACAAATAAAAAGGAAGTGGGCATGTCCAATGCCCTCTACACATCTAGGTAACTATGGGTGAGAAGCCACCACTGCCATTTCTAAACAAGTTTATTTCTTTTCACCATAAAAGACGCACCAGGACACAATGGCCCAACCGGTCCTTTCCATAATCCAATCAATCTATACAGGGTGAAGAAACCAAGCAGCCATTTTGCACTAGTCTTCACAGCCCAGCATTTATTTAAAATGTTTTGCTCATACCCCCCCCCCCCCCCCCTCCACAAATACAATAACATCTGTAATGACTGTAGTATGGAAGGCAAAATGGTGCTTCACTCATTTATCTGGATTAATGGTATGATTTAAATTTGTTTAATTTCTAAAAGAACAGTGTTTGGAATGTAAGCCTCATGTTGTTATTTGAATGTGTTATGTGTCAGCCCTGCATGTTTAATTCCATACATTTTTTTTTTTTAGAAAACGGTTTACATTTATTTTTGTTTTCAGGGTAACGAATGGTGAAATAGTCATTTTTAATGATTACTTTACATGGAAGCTCAAGTCATCCTCAAGTTGAACCCACTCCTGCTCTCTCATTGGCTCAGTACTCAAAGGGTCTTCTCTATTGGCTGACCAAGATTATACATGTAGAATGGTCATTAAATACCCCCATGACAAACTGGCATGGCATACCTAGTAGGTTTTTATGAGACAAAAAAAATCTTGCTGGCTAGAGTATAGTGGGATTAATGCAACATTTGTGTTTGGCTGAAATTGATCATTTTTGTTGACAGGAATTAGTGTTATGAGTAGTGTCATTTCTAAACTGTGGGAAATAAGGTTAAGCAGTAGTGTCATGCCCTTTTGCACCTAGGTCTTCAGCACAGGGTTTAACAGTTTATCCTATATTGTTCTGAGCAGCTGCAACAGACTACCACTAAAGTTTCTAAGAGATGATTTTTGTGCCTTTTTCTGTGTATGCACAATGGTGCATTGTTATGTCCCTCTTCACTAACATATGGCACTTAAAGTGGAAATTGAGCTTCAATGAAACCTGCGACATATAGTGCTAGGTAATATTACAATTTGTCTAAATCTGTAGAATCTTGTCTACTAGTGCTTTTGCATGTCTTTGGTGTGAGTGCCCCGTGATTGCTATAGAATGTTGCCACCATTCTGAAGAATCTGATAAAAAATGGGCCATCCAGTTCTGCCACTTTGTAGTTTTAAGCAAATTGGAGATTCTTAACTTCGTCTCATCTGGTTACAAACCTCAAGGTCATCTCAAGTTAAAAGAAAGTATAAAACTTGAATGTGTGTTAAATTAAGGCACAGAGTGACTGGTTTGAATAGCTCTGTAAATGTTGTGTTTTTGGGGCTATTGCTTTGAATTTCTGCTGTGGAGATGTACAGAAGGAACATGGTGATTGATCCCAAATACCCTCAAATTCAGTACCCCTCAAAATCAATTTGTTTTTCTGCACATGCCCAGGTTCAGGTCAAGTTGACAGTATTAGAACAGCTTCTAGTAACTGTTAGTAATTTTAAGAAAGGAATTCAACTTAACTTCGTAAAAGACAATGTATATATTTGGCCCTCGGTATGATTAACACTTTAAAACAGACCATTGCTTGCCTTTCTTGTTATTTAATGATATGTTAAAGGTTTATAGAATGCCAGAGTGACTAAATGTCTTAACTGGTGTTGCATAACTTGACTTTAATACAAGTACAGCCCATAATACTAATGGCTGCAGTTTGACAAACTTTGCACTACAAGTTACTTATTGCATTGTCTCAAAACAAGGATGTGTAAGATATTTAAAATACCATATTTTCTTATTTTATGAAAATGTATAACCCCAATTTTCCTCTATCGCAGTATCTTCTTAAGAAATGTCTGCATTCTGTAAGGGGAGAAATACAGCAAACCTGTTAAGTTGCAGCACTTATAAATAGGAATGTATAAGATACAGTTAAGAATCGTATGCGAAAATATTTTGTTTAAAATGAATATTTTGCAGGATGTGAATCTGCTGCCGGGTGAGAAGCATGGAGAAGGAGGAAGCTGGCTGTTTGGTTATAATTTATTTTTTATAACTTTTATTTTTTTGAGATTTGTTTCTGATTTCTCTCAAATCAGTTTTAAGGATAGACAGACAACTCTGTAACTATACCCCTTACCAAACTCATTTTCCCCCAAGAAAAACTGTAAAATGTTTGTACGTTCATCTTTGTGTGCTGACGATACTGGGTTTTTGTGTCTTCGTTTTTCATCTTATTATTTGGCAAACCATATATGCTAATGCTGTATACAGTGGCTTCCAATGTATTGGTACCCTTTGTCAAAAATTTCATTTAACAGAAACAAGCTAATGTACAATCACTATGTTTTCAATGAAAGAGATATTCAAAAATACAGCCAACTCTGCATACAGCAACATGTTTTACAGTTGTGTGTTTTGAGCCAGTTATTCAATAGTATATGTGGAGACCCCTTCATGGTGTGGCACAGAGCACAAGCGTCAGCTACTACAGAACCCAGATTTTAACAACCAGTGCTGACAGAAAGTTTTAAAAATTTTCTGTCTTGAAAGTGGTTGACATTCTGTCGATTACCTTGATCTTAACACAGTGTGTTTATTTTAGTACAGGTTCATTAGAAATACTTTGCAAAAGGAAAAATCATGGGCTTGGCGATTGTTACAGCCAGCCCCTGACGAGTCACAACATAAAGCATGACAATCCGAATGTTTGCAAAATGGGGTGCATTGAGGTCTGTCTGGAGCCCTAAACCTACAGTGCACACAGATGGTAGACTACATACGCACACTTGCGTATCTTCGTTTCAGGAATTCCATTTCAATTCAGGACGTGAACAAATATTTGAATTAAAATTCCTCACAACATTTTGTCTGTTTGATCAAGTGTTTGATCAGTTTCTTTAAGATATTGGGTCCCTTCTCCAGTCATATTCAATTATTACTATCAAATTATGAACAAATACATTTTGTGTGTGAATTGAAATGTGTGATTTTTTTTTTTTTCCCCACTGTATTTTCTAGACAAAAATGAAAAAAGGTTTTTGATATACCTTTTAGTTATATACTGATGGTCCCCTCTTTAACATGCTACACAAATGTTATTGATATTTTATGATTTGATTAAACTATGATTTTAAAATGCCAAGATTGACAAGGTGGACTGCTATGACAGGACAAATCATCAATTATACAGACAATGACAAGACAGTTTTGTGATAAAGATGAAAAAAAATACAGCAGACTCCCCTCACACTTGGCTTCACCACAAAATTTGGCCTTAAACCTCCAGAATAATATGGGGTTGGGTTACGCTTGGGGGTTATGGTCAGGGTTAAAATGTAATCGAGTAAAATTGAAAGAACAGTGGGACATTCAGTTGTGATGAACTTTAACCACTATTCTGTTGAACCACTGAAATGCCATAGCTAAATAAGGTTCTATCCTTGGCGGCCCTCGCCCAGGCTGGTTTTCATGAGCGGTGGGTGATGTACCTGTCTGCAGCAATGCTTTGGCTCTGAAAGGAAAAATATATTTAAATATGAAATATACAGTTAAATTTATAGGCTACAATTTGTCATGAGGCCCATGTCTTTATGTTTTTTTATGATTGTGCAAGCTTACTCATTAATAAGGGTCATTTTGATATGGTTGTGCTCCATAATTAATATGGAATTAGAATGGTTTATGTTGTGGGGACGAAAGGCATGGTGATATTGACCCAACTATATGCTATTTAGTACCTGAGAAAAGCAAGCTGTATAAAAGGCCCCTTTAAAGTCTTTAAAATGTAAAATTATGCTTGTTAATTGCATAAGTGGACCTAAGTACATAATCATTTTAGCATTTTCAACAATGAGAAGGATTTCAGAGACAAAAATAGAATGCTACAAATAACTTTAAATTCGGCTTTACTTAAGCCTGTTAGCTGGTTCAATTGGTCTAACACGGGAAAACAGACTGTCGCCAATGCCGAAGCTTTGTCGCTGAGGTTTAAAACGTGTAGCGATGCATAGGCTACGCGCATGAACATTTCAGGTCTGAGATTAAAAAAAAAAAAAAAAAAAACGCGAACCCGTCATATTCCAAGAGGGCGAAGGGGCAGCGAGAAGCCACCAAATAGGCTGAATGATTCAGCCGACACTACAGTGTGTGGGCCTATTCAAAGTTCAGCCGTGTCTTCTCTCTTTCATTCTGATTTCCTCCGTCGGAAGTAGGCTAGCAATTCACCGATCACTGTCAGCCTTGTTTTTTAACACTGGACACGCATGTTGAAAAAAATTGAAACGTAAGTTGTTTTATATTTTTGTTTGTATTTCTGTTTGGTACATTATTACATTTTTTCCTCCTGATTTGAGTCACACGCAAATAACTTGTTTTTGACCGTATGAGCTACTAATCGTTTATCTTCATTAACCTTACAGTTATAACCCACTCTCCCAGTTTCTAAGAAAACTTCTTGTTGCAATGTGTATAATATTAATTTCCTGGCAGACGCAAATCCAAGACCGCTAATTCTGGTTTGTTCTGTGTCGACGACAACTGTTTCTTTACATGCAGTTACAATTAAGCTAATGGTCGTATTTGACAGGTAGGCTTCTGACACGCGGTAAAATATTCAGTGTTAATTCGACTGTAACTGAGTAGGCCTACATGGGCCCACGCTGGTCCGGAGCCGGGCCGTATGTAGGCTACGCTTTTAGAGTTCATTTAACACTGGACATTTTACTGTGCAGGTAGGACTATTAAAACCAATACATTTTATATAAATGCAATTTTATATTTGATATATAAAAACCAAAGGGACTTATTTAACATAAATTTAAATATTTATGTGAAAAATAGAAAGTGAAAAAAAACTCTAAACTTCACATTAGATGAATACACTTTTTGAGGCTTTAATCCTCATATTTCCATCGCCTGTCCGCATTTCAGTCTGAGAGGCATAATAATGATAAGTCAAAGTCCACAAGGAAGTGTTTCTATTTGAGCATACAACCTCTCCAGTTCTGTGTAATATGTAAAAACAGTCATAAAATATGTTGCTCTCATGCCCTGCCCCCATCCACCATTGCACAAATTTTCTCTTCTTTCAACATTGCACTTTCTTTCTTCACCTCGTCCATCTTCAATATAAACATATCATGTGGCTTTCATAAGCTAACTTAAGTTAACTTTTTTTTAGCATGTGTTACAGCCTTTTTTTAAGCTTTCCTCAGATTCAGATGTCTCTATTCTGACTGTAATCACAATGAGCTGTGATCATTAAAGTATTATGAATACTTTATTAATTTGTACTCTTTTTTCATCATTTTCCCTTTTTCTTTTTTCTCCCACTCAGATGATGCAGGCAGACCCAGACCACCACTTTGCTTTCCACCCTATGGGGGTACCACCTGGCTTAGAGTATCTTACGCAGGTGGGTCAGTGACAGTGGCACATAATTTTTCTCTTTGTTTTTTTTTTTCTCCCTTCCTCTCTCATTTCTCCCTCTCTCTCTCACCCCCCCCTTTCATCCTTAATTTTTCTTCCTCTCCCTCACCCCTTCATCACTCTTTCACTCCCTCTCCTCTCTGTCTGTGACACACTCTCACTCCATATCATTACGCACACAGGGATACACATTCCCTTTCACATACATTATAATTGATCTCTAAAACTCTATAATGCCCTTTTTTTTACTGTATTAGTCCCCAAGCATGCACCTCATACATCAATTTTTCAGAAATTCTGTTACTGTGAAATGTGTATGTACCAACCTCTTATCTTCTATGAAATTATCTCTCACTAATGATAGCCTTTCTAATTCATGCAGTAAAAAAGCACCACGGGTATACTATAGGAATGGTTCCAGTCCATTATAGCTAAATGTGAGGATGGCAAGAGCAAGAGTGTTTATGTGTTGGACTGTTGCTTTAAAACACAATTATTAAAATAAAGTCAAGTATTATCTGAGCCAGTGGGTGCTTACCTTTTCATTTTCAGTTTTTGGATATTCTCTCATTAGCTGAAGACGGACACCTGAGTAAAGAACCATGTTTTCCCAGTTTTTGCTTTCAAAGCCGAACTGAATGAACGAGCCTTACAGAAATGCACCATATGGCCTATAGTATGTGGGCATCTGACATCAAACATCTCATCCAAAATTATGGGCATTAGTATGAAGTTTGTCCACCCTTTTCTGCGAGAACAACCTCCACTCTTCTGGGAAGGCATTATGCTAGATGTTGGAGAACTGCTGCAGGGATTTGCTTCCATTCAGCCAGAAGACCATTTGTGAAGTCAGTCACTGATTGGGCGATTACGGCTGGCTCACAGTTGGCTTTCCAATCCCAAAGGTGTTGAATGGGGTTGAGTCAGGGCTCTGTGCAGGCCAGTCAAGTTCTTCCACACTGTTCTTGAAAAAACCATATCTATATGGACCTCTCTGTGTGCCCAGGGGCATTGTCATGCTGAAACAGGAAAGGGCCTTCCCCAAACTGTTGTGGAAGCACAGAATTGTCTAGAATATGATTGTATGCTGTGGCATTAAGATTTGCCTTCCCTGGAAGTAAGGGGCCTAGAAACCATGAAAAATAGCCCCAGATCAAGGGGTGTCCAGTTACTTTTTGTCATATAGTGTAAATTATTATGCTTGAATTGTGATGAGGCATATATCAACATGTAGTGTTTATCTTGGCTTCTCTATATCTATTTTCCTCCCTGGCCTGCAGATTGATCAGATTTTGATACATCAGAAAGTTGAGCTGTTGGAAGGTAAGTATACAATAACAGTTTCTTTATTACTTGCATGTTCATACTTTCCAGCCTGTTTTGAAAAAAACTATGCGACTAACTATGGATAAATAAAGGATAAAATCATTTTTAAAAGTAATAAACCTCAAGTTCGTGGAAGATCAAAAACAATTTTCCCCATTTCCCATCATCTCTCCTACCCCTACTCTCCCCCTTCTCTGCTTTCATACTGTTTTCTTGCTATTTTCCTTCTTTTCCATCTTCCGTCTTCCTCTCTTACCTGCCCTTGTCGTCCATCTGTGCCTCTGTCTGTTCCCTCTGACCCCACCTCTTTCCATTCCCTCCCAGCCTTGACTGGCTTTGAGACCAATAACCAGTACGAGATTAAGAACAGTATGGGACAGCTGATCTACATAGCCAAAGAGCAGAATGACTGCTGCACCCGCAACTGCTGTGGTGCCCTGCGTAGCTTCGACCTGAAGATCGAAGACAACAGCGGCCGGGAGGTCATCCACCTGGTGCGGCCCTTCCGCTGCTCTGCCTGCTGTTTCCCCTGCTGCTTGCAAGAGGTACCACTCCCCCCCTACCCCACACACCCCCTTCATGGTAGCCTCGCATGCTGCATTGTCAAAACAGATGTGTTAATAACATGTCATTTTTTAATACGCCTTGATTATAGTGCTGAGCGATTAACCAACGTTTCGGTGTTTTTTTCGGTGTTTAAATAATTAATTGACCGATGTTGGTTGTATTATTTTATTAATTAAAAGTGATGTCACATTTTGGAAACACAGAAACTAGTACTCACAGAACATGAATGATAGAGCTGGACTGTAGATCCAATTGATCTCAAAGGTGTTGGATGGGGTTGAGGTCAGGGCTTTTTGCATGCCAGTCAAGTTCTTCTACATCATTCTTTACAAAACCATTTCTAACCATTGTCATGCTAAACAGGAAAGGGCCTTCCCAAACTGTTGGGGAAGCACGGAATCATCTAGAATGTGATTGCATGCTGTAGCATTAAGATTTGCCTTCACTGGAACTAAGGGGCCTAGCCCAAACCATGAAAAACAGCCCCAAGAGAAGGGCAAGAGTGTCTTGAGCTCTTTACAGATTTGACTGGGTTCCTGAGACTTCCTCACACAGAAGAAAGCTGACATAAAAAATATTTGTGTACTCCAATGTGAGTGAAATGTCTTGGCTTATACCAGCACAAGTAAATTTCAAGCCACTAAAACTACAAAATGTAACATTACATTGCAGTAGGAAGCAGCCTAACAAAGATTTGGTCGTTAAGTAGCATGCTATTAACTTTTCAGTAAATTCAGTAAACGGTTAAAAACTTACCCTTTACTTAAATGGCTGAATTGTTTTTCATGAGGTTATTAGCTACAGCTGCAGGCTGCACATGTAACTTTGGTGAAAACATCTTACTGTGGTCTAATATAGAAGCAAACCAACATACTGCTGTTTTGAAAATTAACCTTGTCTAATTGGTTGGTATTGGGTAGAATAATGGCTGTTTTTGATGAGGTTTTCAATACCAGAGAACATATGTGGCTAGATCTGATCCCACAATTTGTCTGTGCCCATCTCAGATGGAAGTTCAGTCACCACCGGGAACCACAGTAGGCTACGTGGTTCAGGACTGGCATCCTTTCCTGCCTAAATTCTCCATACTGGGAGCATCCAAGGAAACGCTATTAAAGCTTGATGGACCATGTATTGCTTGCAGCTTCTGCAGTGATGTCTCCTTTGAGGTGAGTCTGAAAGACAGGGAAAAGAGAGAGAGATGTTAATAATGGAGGAGCTTGATTGGTGCAGCTCCTCTCAATGTTGTTGATCGGGTGAGCCACTCTCAGTGTTTTTTTTTACCAGTAAGTTGATGTCACAACTGTTAGTCCCTATTTTATTATCCCTGGTCAGCTGATGGGAAAGGACGGGTCACAATCGATCGGACGAATCAGCAAGCAGTGGAGCGGGCTTGTGAAGGAGATCTTCACTGACACAGACAACTTTGGAATTCAGTTTCCCATAGACCTGGATGTGAAGATGAAGGCCGTGCTCATGGGCGCTTGCTTCCTCATTGTGAGTAGACTTGCGTTCCTGGTTTATACCTTGTCACTATAAACCAGCCAATAGCAGTGCAGCTCAGAGCAATGAATCAGTTAACATCTCTTAATGTAACCAATATTTTCTAATCAATCACATCAACTCAGGAAAGGCAGATCAAAGGTAAAGGCATTGCACTGGTGATTCAAAAGTAAACATAAACATAAACACTTCTACAAAGCGCCCTTTGAATCTTTAAGCTGGCATATAGCTGCCACTACTGTCGTTGCAATGTCAATATATTTTTAAAATATTTTTCCAGGTCTGAGCCAAAGCTCAACTTTATATGTAGATTATATGTTTATTTTACATTGTTATGAAAATGATATACTGTGACTGAATTAACTAATTTAAACTTATCCTTTTGTGCATTTTCACAAGAAATTTCAGAACAAATCTGTACCTTTGCACAATGTCTCCTCACCAGTTTACCTTCAGTTGTTTGCATTCAATAGTAATTGTTTTTTTCTTTTTCCCCTTGACAGGATTTCATGTTCTTTGAGCAGGTTGGAAATAAGAACCAGCAATCCACTGTTTTTTCATGACAAAAAGGCAGATATGTGAAAGATTTACAGAAGTGGTAACTAAATGGTTTCCTCTGTATATTTACAGAAAACTGCAAATGTATAATTTCATTTTAATTGCATAAATATTTTTTTCTTCCTTCCAAATCTCACATCCAGCTTTTCTGTTGTCATTGTGCAAGCACATATGCCATCATTCTGCCTTAGCACAGTATATGACATCACTGCCAAGAGCAGTTTGGTTAATTATGACAATTTATCATGTCAATATTATCTACTTGTATTTCACTGCAAATAAATGTAATGGTGGTCTAAGAAAAGGAAACATAAAAAATGAATTGATATTTAATTATTTAAAAATATAGCCTTCCCCCAGATGGCACTACTGTCCATTTTTATCTTTGGGTTGTAATTAATCTATTTTTCTTACTGAGCTATGGATTATGCAATAATATGACCCGATTTTTCTACATCCCCTGATTGAAAGAATTTATCTAGCCTGCCCTTGGTGGCCCTTCTCTTCACTGTTTGGTTGTAATTGTGATTACCTGTGTATGTCTTGTCTAGTGCCTTAAGCAAAGCTTATTCAGCTTATTGAGCTTCTATCTGATGAAACAACATGTTTTGAACTCGAATAAAGCATTTTTCAATCACTGTTACATCTCCTTCACATTTTTAAAATGGAATATTACATTTCTCTTTTATATGCCATACATTACAATTTTTATCTATTAACTGTACAACTATCCAAAAAGATAACACATATATGTATATATATATATATATATATAAGAGAATAATGTGTAAATTTGTGTTCTGCATGTTGGATGTGCCAGGATCTCAGGGGTGCTAGGTCCATTTTAGTATTATGGGGTCGTTAAGGCGTTGAACATCGTAGAAGTATTAGGACTTAATGCCCCATAATGCTACGATTTTTAACATGCCATATTAATTTTGCCTTATTTTTTGTTAACAATTAGTATGTATGAACAGTCATCAATGACCAGGTGTCATTCCATATTGCTATTTCATACAACATTGTGATAATTGTATAGTTAAACTGTAATAATGGTATGGCATCTTAAATCATGCCATTTTAATTATTTTATTCCTTTTCATGTATGTTGTGTACACTGTTTTTTCTCGGAATACACGTATTCCCAAGAGTCCCCATCGTATTCCTGCGCAAATGTTGCCATGACATACTGGTTACCTGCTGCAAGGTTTATTAAGTAGCCTAATTACAACTGGTTTTGCATGCTACATTGCACCGTACAAGTCCAGCTTGGGCTCACTCACTCCAAGGAAGGAAGTCAAGGCATAGATGTAGAATCACTAGATGTGCACGTTACGACTTCCTTACATTTTATAATCAATATGTTTGCTATTTATGTGTGATATCAGCTTGACCATAACAATTGTTACTGTTTATTATACTTCGTGAAACCCTTGGGTTTGATGTCTTATATAACCATTCTACTTCTTGCATGTCTATCTTTTAATTGTTACCGTACTCAAGACTATTTACTGATGACGGTAGTGAGACGCGGCGGAAGCGGTTTGATTTCGTTTTAAAGAAGCGCCGACTCTCATTGAATGAGGCAGAATTTAAAGCAGCGTTTTGTTTTTAGAAATCGTTTTTAAATACACGCACGTATAGTTTGAAGGACATACATTTGCACGAAAGCTACGGTCCAACGGTGAGTTTGAGGATTTGCAGCCCGGCGACAAATGTGCAGCCGGCTGGCTTTTTAATATAGCCGACAGTAGAGCCGAGGAGGCCGAGCGCTGTTTTCATTATATGACACGCTAGCTTGGATAATATATGCTGTTAGTTTGCTGCAGTTAATGAAATTGTTGCTCTATCTTGCCTGCTAGCGTCTTAAATAAACATTTGATCCAGTGTGTTTGAGTTCCGTATGATCGGGCACGCTTTTATCTGACTAGATAGTTAGCTTACCCCTAGCAACTAGCTAATGCTAACTAGAAACGTACGGTCGCTGGCTAACGTTCGTTACCTGAAACGAGAGCACTGTTCAATACAAGCTAGCCGACGTTAGCTAGTTAGTCTACCCACAACGACAGGGCGAAATATGACCGAATGCTTTCGCAAAAAACAGTTTGCTAACATTTTCGTTTGAAATATAAAAGCAAACATTTCTTAATTAAATGTTATAGCCACCTACGCCGTCGAATTGCTTCCAATCCAACAATAACACAGTCGGAATTTGTCTTTAATTTATGATGCTATTGTAACGTTAGCTAGCCATTTGTCTTGGTTCAGTATTCTTGTATAAATGCGTGAGCTTTCGATATTGCAGTGACGTTCTGTGCCTGGTGGGTGTTGGGGGAAAAGGGCTCGATGGAGGCGCGAATGTTTGCATTCAGTTGCATTCTCGCAAGCCACGTTAGCTAGTCAAGCTAGACGGCTAATTCAATGTTCGGATAACCTTAGCTACCCAGGTCATACCAAGTAGCTAGCCATCTTTCCAGTCTCCAAAAGGTAGCTAGCTATTCCATTGTGTAAACCTTTAGTCCACATACTCATACTGCTTCGTGTGGATATTATCAATTACTACTCGTGTAATTGGCTCGATCTTTCGTGGATTCCAGTAATGTTTGTGTTGGCAGTTAATCTATACCAGTAAAGCCGGTATTTTAATTAATTTGGTAGTATTCCCCCGCATGACACTAATACACGTCAATGTGTAGTGTAGTAAATGACCAGTGCTCAAGAATGGGAGGTGCTGAGTTTACTTTCTCTCTCTTCAATTTTGAACCCAATTTTTAACCCTCTTTTCTCTGCTCTGTTCCTTGACACAGGTAGGTGGCGAGCTGGCGCAGGTTGTGGGGTGCCCGTGGACAATGAGAGATAGTGGAGGCAGTCTGACACAGAACCTCTGGGCCAATGAGCTGACCTTGCCTGGGGGCCAGGAGGGCAGTGGCGGTGGGGGGATGGGAGGGGCTCATCTCATGGACCCAGCTGCTGCCCACCACGCCCCCAGCCCCATCCACCTCAAACTAGGACAGCAAGAGAAGGAGAGGGTTTGGGATGCAGAGTATATAGACCAGGAAGAAGAATTGGAGGAGGAGGAGGAGGACTGTGATGATGATGATGATGATTATGAGGAGGGGGGAGAGGATGAGGGAGAAGAGCAGCAGGAGGAGGAGGACGATGACGACGACGAAGGCGAAGAAGATGAGTACGACGATAGAGTCGGTTGGGAGGTAGGAGGAGAGGGGGACTGGGGGTTACTGCCGTTGCCACGTGAACTGCATCAGCAGCAGCTACAGATGCACCCTGGACACGATGCCTTGGACTCTGCTGGCAGCCCCGCCCATACACGGCTGAACGGGATGCGGGGGCGGAGGCTGCAGCTGCGCCGGCGGAGACTGGGCCGCTACACCAGCCTGCGGTCCCGCCTGGCCCAGCACTGGAGGTCCTGGCGTCAGTGGGCCCAGTGCTCTACAGCCACCGGTGGGCTCGGGTGGGGGCAGAGGCGACGTCGACAGCTCGGGCTGTACCGCCGCTGGCAGAGCAGGACCCGGCCCACCCGGGGACCAGTGCAGAATGGGCAGACTGCTGTCCTGTTTGGGGAGTCGGGATTGATGGGTGAGAATCTCATGTTCAAAGGAGGGAATCTTCCCCCTTCCCTGATCTCTTATATAATGTCATAAGTGAATGGGATTTAACTCTTGCAGCTGCAGTTTGTTTTTGTATCAATGATTAAAAATTTTTTTATGTCTGTTCTGTTGGCAAAGGATACCAATGTTCTGTAGATTATTTCTCAGTCCTGGTTCTGGTCAGTCAAAACATGCTGGTTTTGGTTCCATTTGTGGTCAGTTGATCATGGTTGGCTGATTTGTTACTTGAATGCTGAACGGACAGCTCCTGGCAGGTATCTGAAGTAATTATGGAATTAAATTACTAGACAAAGGTGTGTTTATTTAGTTAGGAAGACTCACTTTATTTGTGCTGATTGGGGCCTCTTTTAGAGTATGTGATGGCTCACCTGTATCAGGATTTACAAACCCTGTATGTGAAGACTGCCATTTGTGTGCATTTTCATCTAATTCCCACGTTGCCTTGTGTGAAAATCATGGGAAACAGGTATTTGAATAATATAAATTTCTAATATCCCTGATAAAGGTCATTAGTGCTCCCCCTGTCTCCTGTCTCCCCTTAGGCCGCAGATTGAATGGCTTTTCTGGCGAGATTCAGATTGGTCATGTGGTCAGCATGGCGGAAATGAGGGGCCAGAGCTCACCTCCCGAATCTCCAGACAATGCCTTGCATCCTTCCCGGGACAAAGCCCCTCCTCACAACACACTTTCTGATGAACACATTACTTACATCCAAGGTAACGATGACATTGTCAGGGGCGGTTGACTTGCTCCTGTGTGCACACATATTTGTGTTCTGACATGGTGGCAGACACGAATTCGAATGAGTCTGCCCTGTTGTCACTGCCATTATTAATGTTGCAAATGTTTCTGAATGTTTTCGGCATGTGTATATTTGTCTACCTCTGTGTATGTCTGTGTCTGTATGTGCACTTGAAACTCTACAAAATTGAATTAATACTCTTCAAATCCTATTTCACTTGCAGTTGATTTTGTTTTTAGAAATAATGTTTTTTGTTTGTGCATAAACATAAGGTTGATGCGGGTTACGTGTCAATCCTTTGGCTTGGGAAAATATCAGTTTACTCTTCTATAACATTGATTAAAAACTATAGTAATATACATTGCAAGGAATAGGACTCCTTTAAAAACTATGGAAACAAATTTTAAATATTTTGTTGGAGAAAAATGTTAATGTTTCTTTCAGTGCATATCAAATCTTTCATACAGACAGTGCCCTGGAATTATTCACACCCTTGATACATATGAAGGAAGGATGCTTATGTTGAAAAGGATTTCATTCTTGTGCTGAAAGGTGGTGGTGGATCTTTGTTATGGGGTTGCTTTTTGAATCTTATGGTTTTTGGGGCTCTTGATTAGGTCAATGGAATCATTGACTCCAGCAAGTAGCAAGACATTTTGGTCAAAATCCTGATATCTTCACACCAATATTTTCAGACTTTGTTGCAAATGGATCTAGCAGAAAGGCAATGATTTTTGAAGTGGTTAACAGACTACAAAATGACTGTTTTGCAAATGGCCATCTCAATCTCCAGACTTGGAAAAATGATCAAAGATCCCCACAATATGTCCATAAAGAGCCCCCAATCTCATAATACGTTGTATCAGATGACTTGTGTTATCCTTGGGAAGGGATGGTGCACTGAAAACTGGGGTGTGAATAATCAACTTGTCTTTTTAGGGGAAAATATTATTTGTTAAACAAAATCCGTTTCTCTTTGCAGTTGTCTTAGTATAAAAGGATATCATTTCCTTTTTTGAGCATACAGTATAGCTCATTATCTGCATTGTTTATTGTATGTAGTATTGTTTTTTTGCTCATCTTTGTCAAGGTTGTGAATAATTTTGGAGATGTGTGCAGCACTTGAGGACAAAAGGTTTATTAGAAACTATAACAATTGGGGGGGGGGGGGGGCTTCAGATTACTTCAGGTATGGTAGTTGAGTCTGAACCAAGTTGTACATTGTTATGTTGTGTCAGTATGGGTTAATTCATCTACAGCTCTGGACTGGTTGTTAGTGGTACCATGAGTCTCTGTACTTTGCCAGGTATTCTGGAGGAGTTCCTGCAGCAGTACGGCAGTTTGATCCCCATCCACACAGATGAGGTGGTGGAGAAGTTAGAGGACGTCTTCAACGAGAGCTTCTCTCAGCCCAACAGGTCTGCTTCACCCACACCACCATCTGCACCACCTTGCACCACCACCTCCGCTCACCACCCTGACGGAGCACTGCAAACAGGCCAGCTTGTTAAAAGATGAACGTAGAAACATGGTACATGGAATATTGTACTAATGTACAATATATTATGTGCCACTCCATTTCTGCACAGTTTTTGAGTATATCTGAGGAGTACCCACACCATTGCAATCTTCCGTCTGCAATGGAGTGGGTGCTCTTCTGATGCACTTACCTATAAACCACAGACAACATGTATCTGAAGAGTACCCACTCTATTGCAGTGCCCCCTCTGCAAATTTGTGTTTTAAGTGATGACTTGAGCATAGTACCAAAACATATGGCAGATAAAATGATAAATAAAAATCATAAAAGCTATTTCTGTCAAGGGTTTCCAAGGGAAAAAATGCTTGCATTGAAAGATCAAACATTTTAAGCAATGCTTTGATTTATTCTCCCCAAAGGAAGATGGTGGTGCAACAGCAAATTCAATCCCACCAGCGGCTGTCTGGAACTGCCATGGTACGAGGGTTCCGCGTAAACTACAAGCGGCACGTCCTGACCATGGATGACCTCAGCACGTTGTATGGACAGAACTGGCTCAATGACCAGGTACATCCACACGATCAATCCTTACATTCCTAATCCTAACATTTTTGTTGTTACATATGTAACATTAATCTACTGACACTCTTATCCATAGCAATTTACAATGTGAGAGAACGTAAATGCATCCATTTGTTATTTGAGCACTCAGACCACCACAAGGGCAAAATTCAAGTGGAGGCAATGAAATGCCTCTAGTTAATTAGATGCTGGGCTGACAAGTGCATATTAGAAAGAAGAACCCGCACAATGAACTGGTTCTTGCACACCTTTTATTGTGACCTGTTGCTCATTCCATACCTGATGAAATGCATTCCTTATTTTACACTTCTTAGTTGCTGATCAAAATAAAAATCGTAAACTATTTATACAGCACTTGTTATATTATGGTCAAAGTTGTTTCCAAGTTAAAATAATTACTAAAATGTGTTTGCATTCTGTTTGTTGGCCTGTTTTAGTGAAGTAATTGGCTGTAGTAGAACCTTCTAATTCCATGCTGATAGTTAGTCTTTATGCCCTTGTAATGAAGGACTGAATTGTCTAAATAACTGCTGTTTGGTATAACATTTTCTGTAAATCTGTTTTTGATGCTTTTTCTATCGTGATTTGCAAGTCTGACATGGTCTAACAAATCCCCTCAGGTCATGAATATGTATGGGGATTTAGTGATGGATTCTGTGCCTGAGAAGGTGAGAGAGTGAACTCCTCTGGCCTTGCACATGCATGCTTTCATTTACATTAAGCGTTAACATTTAAATCGAGAAATGCTGTGAATTTAGCCAAAAGGAGAGATGAGGTCCTTCTCTCAATATATGTAGATGGTTGTGTTGAGGTCAGTATTCACTGCAACCCTTGTGCCACCCTTATTAATTGTCATATGACTATATTTTTTCAATTTTAAATTGTAACTGAAATTAGTGCTCAAAAACACTTTGGACATGGTTTTGCCTAGTAAATTGCAGCTTTATTTTATTCCTTATAATTAGCAGAAATCTTTGGCTTAGTGTAGATGTAGGAATGCTAATTTGCATTGTGGGAAGACCAGTCAGCCTACACTGAAAGGTGATCTCTGTGGGTACTTGTATCCATAGAGAATGGTTTGATCCAGTGGAATCCCAATAAAACACATAATACCCCTATTCCTGGGTGGGAAATGACATTGGATATCAAACACCAGTTTGTTGTCCATTTGTGTATCACAAGCTTATAGTTCAGTGCTGTTATTCTTGGTATCTTAACATTTCCCTCTGCCTTACAGTTATTCATGTGTGTTAATCTCCCCTTTTTCAGGTTCATTTTTTTAATAGCTTTTTTTATGACAAATTGAGGACAAAAGGTTATGATGGTGTCAAGCGGTGGACAAAAAATGTAAGAATGCTTTCATTTAGTTTTTTCCTTTACTATGGTTTTTCTTTGTACGTGTGGAATGCATGCTGGCCTTCTTACAATGTCTCTTCCACGTCAGTTTGGACAAATTATCTGGCTCATGAAATGTCAGTATTTGCATTTTAGCTATCTTTGTAAAATTATTGCAATAACAGAAACATGCTTAGAGCATCTCAAACAGCTGCAGTTTGAGTGCTTTCATATACACCTCACAAACCTCTTTCTCATGTGCTCTCTCTCGCTTTCATTCTTGGTCTCCCTTTCTCTCACATACACTATGGCTTCCTCTATCGCCACTCCTCTCACATACTCTCATGTGCCCTCTGTCTTGTTATTGCTCTCTTTCTCCCTTCCTCTCTCCCTGTCCTAGGTGGACATCTTTCAGAAAGAGCTCCTGTTGATTCCCATTCACCTGGAGGTCCACTGGTCGCTGGTGTGTGTGGACGTCCCGCGTCGAGCTATTACTTACTTCGACTCCCAGCGTACCCTAAACCGTCGTTGCCCCAAGGTAAGGGGGCCTTCCAGCGGAGGGGGTCTGGGGCGGGGTTAATAAATGGGACAAAGACGGTTACAGCATCACCTTACTGGTGTACACCAGAGAGAAGCTCCACCAGTCTGAGTGAACTGGGAGGAACCAGTATAGCGGTGCTTATGGCCATTGGTGGATACTTTCTGGCTGTGATCCCTGTGGGGAATTTCCAGGTAGTGGCTAGAAAGCATCCACTGTTGGCATTGTTTTCTCGGTTGTTTTCAATTTTACTCCATGATTGGTGGAGTTCTTCTCGATTTTATGTCATGTAAGGTGACGTCACAACTGCATTATCTCCATTTTATTATTCCTAATCTGTGAGGGAGGGGGACTTAATGGAGAATAGAGGTGTATCTGGGCCAGGGGTAATATGTTTTTCATTTATCTGTTTTTAAATCCCAGTTATGCTCATTATATGTTGACTAGCTCTCCCAGTTCTCAGACTTTGTTCTGCTTTTTCAGCATATTGCAAAGTACCTGCAGGCAGAGGCTGTCAAAAAAGAGCAGAAGGACTTTCTAACTGGGTGGAAAGGCTTCTTCAAAATGGTGAGCGTGGGTTCAGTGTTGGGGCTGCCTCTCAGACAGTCTGTGTGTTTTCTCGTTGCTTATTTGTTTTTTTGTGTTCCAGAACGTGGCCAGGCAGAACAATGACAGCGACTGTGGGGCCTTCGTTCTTCAGGTGGGTCTCAAGTCTGGCTTTCTATTGGTGGAGACTGGCTGCACAACCTGGCCCGGTCTATAAAATATTTCTGTCTTTGTATGGGACACTCAAGTTTGTTGACCCAGTTTTCAACAAATTTCACAATGCTTATCATAAATTTAGTCAATAGTAAGAGAGACCAGAATCCTTGATTTCTATATATTTATTTTGCCAGAAAAAAAATTCAAAATCTTATGGTAGCCACTGGATACAGATTGATACCCACTGCCTCCACACGCCTTTTCTGCTGTAAATTGCATTTCTGTTAGCTGGTACTTGTAGGGAAGCCTATTCATTGCATTCTGGTATTTTCATTAGAGTACCCTAAACAGAATTTTGCTTCAAACTCAGAGGACTGAGGTGCAAAAAGAGCCATGGAAAAGAAGTTTCCAGTAGGAAAGATTGTGTGTGGCAGGCTACATAGAGATTGGTGTGGCAGGCTACATAGAGATTAGTTCTCATTTTGTGAGTTCCTGAGCTATTTTGTGCAGTTTGAGTCGACTGTTATTGACTTGGAAAAAAGGACTGTACGCGGTAGCCCTATGGGAGGGTCTACTGCGTGTCTTACCCTCCTTCTAATTTCTTCTTTTGCTGCCTCCTTTGGTTCTTCTCTTATGAGTTACCTCCTACTGTTTGTGCTTATTTCACCTCCCTGACCTTCCTTTTTCTTCTTTCCTGAATTCCCATTCTTCTTGCACCCTCATGTGTACATTTTTTACTTTACTCTGAAGTGAGCTGCTTGTTTCTTTGTATCAAAGGTGCTCTATAAATAAATTATTATTTTTTTTTTCCCCCTCTCATTCTTCTTCTTATCTAACTGTGCTCCCATGTTTGTTCCAGTACTGCAAGTGTTTAGCCCTGGGACAGCCGTTCAGCTTTGGCCAGCAGGACATGCCAAAGCTGAGGAGACTCATGTACAAAGAACTGTGTCACTGCAAGCTCTCTGTGTGAGACCGGGACAACCAAGCAAGGGAGCGCAAGGAGAGACCCATCCAACCACTTTCACTTCCCATCCATTTTTTTTTTTTTGTAAAGCGTATATATACATTTTCCTTCCCTTCCATTTTTCCCCCCCCCCCCCCCCTACCCTTTCCTTTAAAATCCTTATTTTTTAAATTTGTGGTTGATTGAGGCCAACTGTACTTTTACCCATTGTCTTTAGGGAAAAAGTACAACAGAGGACATTCGTTCTGTGAGGAACTCTGAACTATCACTAGCCAATTTTCCACTGTAGGAACTGCTACAAGAGGCAAGCACTAGAACCACGAACCAAAAACAAAATTGGCAGGGTAACTTTTTTTTTGGCATCTCTTTTCACATGGCCAGTCTTTGCTGTTCTTTTCCTTCCCCTGGCCCAATCTGTAGAGAGAATGAGATTTTTAATTTAATCCAGTTGGCAGACAGACTACTGGGAAAAGTAGAAAAATAGACCTTAGGTGTATAACCCTTGAATTGCCTTTTTTGCCACATTGAACACTGCATAAATGCCTTCTGTCAATGTCCTACTGCCAGACTGTTTCCATTTCATAAAGCAGAGAGATTAAATAAGATGTACTTTATTAAAACCCATGGGGAAATTGGTTTGTCAAACATATAGCTTTAAACAGTCATGGGCCAGCAGTATGACACATGTGGCTTAGATACATAGAAAACTACTAATAATCAGCTATAAACTGAACATGTGATATTCTTTGTAAAATGAACAGCAACAAACATGGCTCTTCATTTTACTTATCTAGAAACTGAAAAAACACATGATTTTTCATGTGATTGGCTGTGTCTGGGGTGGCAACAACAATTCTGCCCATGGCCCTTGTTCTGTTATCTGAACTCTTATGGACCTACAGCTGCACAGTTCTACTTGCCTGGCTTTTCTTTGACTTGACAGGAGTAACCATGGAAAAAGCATTCAGAACCAGAACTTATATCTTGTTCCAGTTCCGAAAGTGGAAAAGCCTCTTCTGTTGGAGGTCGCCAAATAGTTTTTTTTTTTTGTCTTAATGTAACTGATAAGCTGTGTTCACTGCAAAAGATGGTGCATAAAGAAAGAATTACATTTCTTTTTACAAAATAATATCTGAAGAAGTATTGTCATAATGGACCACATCAGCTATATACAGGTTTTTTTTTTTTTTTTTTGTTTTTTTGTTTCCTTTTTATGTCAGTTTTTTGACTATGGCTGCCGTATCCGTAAATTATATGTTGCTGGATTATGGAAAACAATGGCCGAAGATTCAATTGTTTTTTATCTTTTGAATTGCATACGTTGTGGTATAAGTTGCAAAAATAAAAGAACAATTGAGACATGAACTTAACCTTTTACATTATTATTTAAATAAATTATTGGGGTATTGAATGGTTTCTGGGGATATTTTGTCTGTCTTCAGGACTTCCTGGAGTGCAGAGATAATATTAGAAGGAAAAACAAAAAAGCTTAATGGCTACTTTTTTCCCTTTTTGGGCACACCATGCTAACAGGTTTGTGCCAGTGTGTTCTTTATTTGCTTGCTAATTTTGTCCAATTCTCTCACTTTGAGTGAATGTTCAACTAATTTGGTGATATCCATAATATTCTATATGCATGTCCTCATTACGAAATGGCCATGGCATCTTTGGGCAAGTGCAAATCACATCCAACTGCTGCCACCACTTTAATATGATAGACACGTGCCTGATGAACACTTTTGTAATAAAAATTCTGCTCTTTCCAAAAAGTCAAACAACTACAATAAACGACTTGTTTCCAACCAGTGAACCGCTAAATTACACTCCTGTGAAAATTAATTTGGATAACTAATGGTACACACAGACTATAGCAGTAATGTTTTAAATATGATTGGCCAAAATATTTCAATTGCAGTATCTATGAACTTGTTAAATTGGTATTTGATATCTGAATGGTGATAATTAAGAGTAAATTTAAAATATATATATATATATATATTATTTACTTTGTTTCTATAAAGTAAAAAAAAAATTTTTTTTAACAAGAGCCTATTTCCTCTTAAACTGCTGTAGCCAGAAGGATATCCGTTATTAACTGATATTAATGGATTGTGTTTCTTCTGTCAAAAAAATCTCTTCAAACAGATGGAAGTTGCTACAATACTGTAGCTGGTTAGTTTGTCATGTTTTTCTTGCCTTATTGGTTAATTAAATCTTGTAAAGCAAGTTGTAAAATAATCAGGCTTACCTGTTAAAACATTAAGTAGTGATTATTTCATTTTCACATTTACAATTGGGGCAAATGGGCTTGTTACTTAAAAAATGTTTTTAAATGTCTTTTCCCATGGAGCTAATTCCATTGCACATACACTCTTGTGGATACATTATTAGGTACACCAATCTAATACTGGGGAGGACCCCCTTTTGCCTCCAGGGCCTGAATTCTTCACATTGTGGATTCAGCAAGTTCAGGTTCAGGTTTATTTGCATAGCAGGCTTTCAACAAGGTGCTGGAAACATCCCCTAGGGATTTTGGTCTGTGCTGATTTTAGAGCACCACACAGTTCCTGCTAATTTTTGGACACTAATACAAGCTGCAAAGCTCCGATTGCACTTCATCCCAAATGTGCTCTACTGGATTGAGATCGGGGGACTGTGCTGGCCTTTGGAGTCAACTGAATTCAGTCATGCTCATGGAACAAGCTTGAGATGATGACGTTCTGTGACATGGTGTATTATCCTGCTGGAAGTATCCATTTGAAAAAGAGTAGGTTGTGGTCATAAAGGGATGCACGTGTACAACAGCAATGCTTAGGTATGGTGTGGCATTCAAATGATGCTCAATTGGTCTTAAGGGGCCTAATGTGTGCCACAAAAAACATTTCCCACACCATTACACTACCACTAGCCTGGATTGTTGACACAAGGTGAGATGGATCCATTGGATGGATTAATGCTGTTTATGAGTAATTCTGTCCATACCATCTGTATGTACCAGTAGAAATTGAGATTCATCAGACCAGGAAACTTTTTTCCAATATTTAAATGTCCAGTTTTGGTGATCACGTGCTACTGTAGCCTCATCTTCCTGTTTTTAGCTGATAGGAGTGGAACCCAGCATGGTCTTCTGCTGCTGTAGTCCACCTGTTTCAAGGTTCGACCTATTGTGTGTTCAGAGATGTCCTTCTGCACACCACTGTTATAAACTGCTCTTATTTGAGTATTTGCGGTCTTTCTGTTAGCTTGAAGGAGTCTGCCCATTCTCCTCTGACCACTTTTGTTAACAAGGTGGTTTTGCCAACAGAACTATCGCTCACTGGATGTTTTTGTTTATCGCACCATTCTCAGTAAACTCTAGAAAATGCAATAAAATCCCAGGAGGGTAACTATTTAACAGATGCTGGAACCACCACGTCTGGCACAAACAATTATACAATGGTTAAACGTCTTTTATGGTTAAAGAAAGACTTAAATAACTACATTTTATTTCTTTGATTTCTACAAAATGTGTCAAATAAGAATTTTATTCCCATCTACTCGCCAAAGAAATTAATACCTTCTTTACTACAATTACATTCTCACAAATAGGGTTACATAGGAATCTGGAAATAATATTTTGTACTTCGATTTCTGTCGTATTTGCAATGAAGTGAAATGGCCCCAATATCGTCTTTGGAGAACAAACCAATGAAAGAAATCTTCATCCTGTCTGTGTCCAATGAAATTAATCTAGGGGAAACAAAAACGATGAAGCCCGCCCTTTTTATCTTACATGGAGAATTGAAGGCGGTCACTGAATTGTAAGTGACGTGTTGCTACACCAATTAAATCTCAGAATGAGTGGCCCAAAATCTGAATGATGGCGCGCTACTGCAATCAAAAAGCTACTCTGGTGACCACGTTGAACTATATAACACATTTTCACCGCGAACTCACCCTTTGTGATAATGTCGGCAGATTATGAAGAGAGGTAAGGAACGCATTAACTTTTGATTCATTTTACGTTGCATTCTCCTTGGTTGATCGAAATTCGGTGTGTAGGTATATCAGATATGTAAAGATCTTACTCTGAATCCTAATGTTTTCGATAATTTCACACTGCGTATTTGAGTTAATTCTTAAAATGGGATGACTAGCTAGATGGCTAACTGTTAGCTAGCTAGTTACCTAACAGATTTGCATTCTTTAGCTAGATGGCTAACGTGGCTTAGTTGCCTATCCATTATTTCAGTTAATCCTGTTATGTGCTGGTTAACGCTGTCATTCGCTTGGTATCTAACTGTAGCTTGCTAGTTATGTTTTGGCATCTCATCTGCTATTTAGTTAACATGACATTCCAAAATTATCATTACCTAGCTAAATTGCGGGGGAAGCGGCATCTGCCATCTGGGAGATAAAGGAAGAGCGTAATTTCCCGTAGTCTAAGACATTAGCTAGCCCGTTTATAATTGCTTGATGATTAGGTATTGTCAGTTGTGAGCGAATTTGGTTCGATATTTTAGGGTTGCGTTTATAGAACTGCATCTTTTGAAAGTTTTCTCAAGGTAGACTTTGTAGCTACTGTACTGACACAATGTCCGCCGGGTGGGTCTTTTTATGGCTGTCTTACAACACCAATCGGGGGTATTTTGTCGGCCAAAGAATCGAGCTAATTTTATACTCACTGCATTAACGCTGTTCAAGTTCACATTGTCTAACGCTAGTTGCCTAGTGGTAGCGATGTTTTCATAGTTTATTTTGGGAATTGGCCATATGAGCTGTATTATGCAGTTAACGGTTAACCACTTCTGGCTAATACCGTTACGACCACCTTTCGAACAAGCCAACTAGCTAGCTGACGTTAGCTGGGCGACCTCAGTTGGTTCTGAAAATGGCATCGAGTGGAGCACATGGTCTGTAGCTATTGCTTGCGAAACAAAGACAGGCCGCAGACGTAGCTTGTTGTCTTAGTTCCACATCTAAGAAATATCTTCGAGCGATATATTAAAGTTGAAATTTTTGTGTATGGATTTAATAAAGCTCTGACATCTCGTGGAAGGATTTTGGGTAGATGGGTAGCTGCGATGGCGTGGTACGTCGTAAGGTTCCAAATTGGGCCTAGCCAAATCTTGGTACTCCTACTTCCTGTTACGTTAATCCTACTTCCTGTCACGTTACGTTGAGCTGGCTATTTAATTGAAATGCTGTATCCACTTTTCTGTTTCATGCTCCGTATATTTTACGCAGAACCAGAGCACAGTTAATATTTTAATGCAGTTTGTTATCAGTCTACGGAAACGTGGGTGTAACGTTGCATTGAATCGTTTTAATTACGTTTACACGGTTTAGCCGTACTCCTGTGTCTTCAAAACGATTATGAAATTTACTTTTCTTAAGTTAACGTGTCCCCAAAGACATTTGTCCCCATTCAGTTATCCAGCGTTAAGCATTAATGGACAGTTTATATTATTAGTTGGTTTTAACATTTGAGACCAAACGCTTGCTTTGTAAATTCAGTAGGAGGCTAATTGTCGTTCTTTTTTAGACCCAGAGACAATGGCCCCGAGGGCATGGAGCCGGAAGGAGTCATTGAGGTGAGTCCCTGAAAATGAGAATTCTTTTATATTGTTATGTTTGCCCATTGTGGATTGCATACAAAGTGGAAGCTTGCAAATTTGTGCCACATGTGTGTATATAACAATTTTCTGTTGCCAAATGCCAGAATATAGTATCTCCTGTGAAATCTAAATGTTTGTTTTCTGTAAAGTGATGCTGAATTTGAGGCATTAATCATTTGTGCCCTTCATCCCTGTCATTGGGCAAGGCAGAATCTGTGTGTGGTTCTGAGTCTTATATCTGGCAGGGGTATAGGAAGAGATGTCCATATTCATCCCAGCCCACTCCAAACAGTGAGCACTGGCTGGTTCATGCTGTGGGCACAGATAAGCTTTTCTCAAGTTCTTAGTGTAAAGTTCATTGTCCACATTGGCGTTGTATCAGCATTCATAAAAAAAATAATAGTTTTCAAAATGTCAGACTAACCAAACGAGTGCTGAGCTGAATGAAAAGCTGTGGGTGTGACACTGTTATGCATGTCATTGCATTGTGTGACGATTAAATGGGATATCAGGCTCAGGTAATCTCCAGAAAAGTAAAACCAGTTATTCACCCACCCCCACCCATCTGCTTTCCACAACAGAGCAACTGGAACGAGATCGTGGACAGCTTTGATGACATGAACCTGCGTGAGACTTTGCTTAGAGGAATCTACGCCTATGGTTTTGAGAAGCCCTCTGCCATTCAGCAGCGGGCCATTCTCCCTTGTATCAAGGGTAAGTGGCACTGGCGGTAAACCAGCACTGCTTGGCTAATGTAGTAGTTCGCTACTATGGTGGTGCAGCTACCGGTAATGACCATGGTATCTATGATTCTGCATTGTCGTAGGTGGTTGTCTTGTGGTACTGGATGTGCTGTGCAACCCCCCCCCCCTTTTTTTTTTGTTGTGCATGCCTGTTCCAATGATCTGTAAACATCCTTGGGTCTTAATATTATATATTATATAATATAGTTGGGCAAAGGTGGAAGTTTCCTGAAAACATTGATTGCCTGCCTGCTATGTCAAATCAGGCATTTGGATTTATGTGGTTAAACAATGCAGATAAATGGCAATGTTGGTTGTGGGTTGGCCTTTAAGTGGATGTATCCATTAGTAATCATCCTATTAATAATCCTGCCATGATGCAGGAACTGAATTTAAACACACTGGTTCTATTTAACACTGACATTTCTGTGTAGCTGTTTTTAAAATGTGAACCAGATTAGGAATATTTTCCCTTTGCTGTGTGGTTTGTGTAATTGTCACTGTCTTAACTGAAATAAATTAAAAATGAAAATAATCTAGCTATTCATATAAAACTTGCTACTAGCTATTCTTTTTATGGTTTGTTTTACTTTAAGAAATTACAAGCTGATTTGTTTTTGTTTTTACTCTTACTCTATTCTGGGAATTGAGGATACACAGAATCAGTGCTATGATCACAGACAGTTAAAAATGTTGATAGTTTATGGCCATCGTGGTTTTGCTTAAACCTATTACCAGAGGTAGGTGGCAAAAAAAGTTTTGCATTGTCCCCCTGGACTGTCAAGTCAATTTGGTAACCATAATTTCTAGTGGGCAAATTTCTTGAACCTTTAACAAAGTATTTGCTGTATTTAGAATTGTCTGGGTGTTTTCCCACCCAAATAGGTCCATGCATTGCTTTGAAAGGAAATGTATTTGTGTGAAAATTCTCAAGCGTTAAAAGTGCTTTTGAATGAATGCTTATTACAGCATTGAAAGTGAAAACAGTATCATTTTAGGCCAAGACAATAAGCCGTGCATAAATCTGTGTTTTTCTTAAAGGGGGCAGTTCACTGTAGTATGTTTCCACCTACCCAGAGTACTATATGCATCCAGATAGTTTTTCTGAAATTTGACCAGTTTTCTAGATGCAGGTCACCTTGATCACCATGAACACATGACATGTACTAATATACATAAACCTGTGTCACGCGCACAGTGACGTTCAGGCTTTTTTTGTATATTGGTTGCGTCTTGTTTTGATCTAGACACATTGCAGTTTTCCTGTTACATTCATATCTAAACGGTTAATCTGGTGAGAACTTGTTTACTCGAGTAACCTGTCCTACCCTTGTTCATGAATACCTTTAATAGTACTTTCTATTCCCATAATCTGTGAATGGGTTAAAAGGATATTTAACACAATTTTGTGATGACCTTTGTGATCGACAACTACTTCCTTTTTAAGGGTTGTAGTGTCTGAATGGATTTTCCTCCAGGATGTCTATTCCCCAGCAGTCGAGCTCCAGCAGTAAGCATTCTGCTCGTCTTTCTGCAGGGTATGATGTGATTGCACAGGCACAGTCAGGCACAGGGAAGACCGCCACCTTCGCCATCTCGATCCTGCAGCAGATCGACACTGAGCTGAAGGGCACGCAGGCTCTAGTCCTGGCCCCCACCAGAGAGTTGGCTCAGCAGGTAGGTTTATGAAATAAGGTTTCATGAACTAAGGGTAAGATGGTCCTGATGTCACCAACCAGCTCTCCAAATCAAAGCATGGTGGTAGCAACCAGTAGAACAACAGTAATGGTGATGCCAGGACACTTTCTGGGTTGTTTCCTGCCTTCCTGTAGGTATTGGTCAATGGTATTAAAATGGTAATAAGATGGTCTTGACATCTTTTACTAGTGGAAAGCGGAAAGGAGCTGTACCAACCACAGAACACATTAACAATAAGTGGGAGGTTGCCAAAGGTGACTTTCTGGCTGTAATTCTAAGCTCTCGAGGTATTAGCCAGGAAGTGGTGTCCACCAATTGCAGTTCTGTCTTATTAACCAATGTACGTAGCGACTAGTGCAAGTTCTCTCCTTTTCTTTGAGTAAAGTGATGTCACGATTATCTTATCCCTATTTTATTACCTGTGACTCAACCCTGCTTCTTTGTGGTTGCTTTTCGATAATCACTGCCTTCAACCCCCCTGTCACTGGGCAAGGCATTGTCTCAGAGTGGCACTGAGTCTTATATCTGGCAGGGGAAGAGGAAGATGTCCATATTCATCCCAGCCCACTCTGAACAGTGAGCACAGGCTGGTTCATGCTATGGGCACATGTCATCCATCTGCAAATATACAGAACTGTTTTGTAGATGTAATATTCATATTAATTTAAAAGTACGTAATATTACCATGGCAGTTATTTACATAAATGTGGTTAATAACATTCTTAAGTACAGTACAGTTGCTTGTAAATCATGATTCCCACATGTCCTGGAAAACATGGATTTTTTAAATTATTTCAGTCATGGAAAATGAGAAAATAGCTAATGTCCTGTAAATCAATTGTGCTGGAACATGTTTTGTGCAAAGTTAAAGACCAAGAACTTTGTGGTTGCACCCTCCAACTTTCAATTTTACCACCCCCCACACCCCCAGTCCGCATTCAGCTGGTTGTTAACCTGGAGGTGGTGTTCCTCGCCCCTGCAGATTCAGAAGGTGATTCTGGCCCTGGGTGACTACATGGGCGCGTCGTGCCATGCCTGCATCGGGGGAACCAACGTGCGGAACGAGGTGCAGAAGCTGCAGGCGGAGGCACCCAACATAGTGGTGGGGACCCCAGGCCGCGTCTTCGACATGCTTAACCGCAAGTTCCTCTGTGAGTACCGCAGCTTGCCTGTGCGGCGCTGCTCTCACCCCAGTCTGACGGGCCGCCCTGATCCCCCCCCCCCCCCAAAGAATCTGCTCTCAGTTTTGGTACACAGAAAAGATACTGCAATCTTAGTTGAGCGGAGGTCCACAGCTCTCTTGTTTTGTCAAAGGTGTGACATCACAAATGTGATTAGAATGTTCATAACTGAACATTCTAATGCTGATGTAACAGTCATTATGGGTAATTGTGATATGGAGTTCTAGAACACTGACTTCAAATTAAAAAAAAAAAAAAAAAAAACCAAAAACCTACTTTTCAAAAGGTTAATCTGCAACTAGTTCAGGCCCAAGTAACCAGATTAACTGTGTTAACTGTTATCAAATGCTTTACTTGCTTGATTAAGTGCTGAATAAGGACGAAAACTAGCAGACTAGAGCTCTCCAGGACCCGACCCCAGCAGCAGAGGATACCGAGAATTGCGATGAGCAGTAGAGCGGTGGTTTTACTGTCATGCCGATGGTAGAAAATCATTCTAAACTAAACTCCCATTAGTAAACTTGAGAATTTCAGTAAAGTGGGTTTCCAAGTTCTCAATTCCCATTGCTGTAGCCTCTTAGCCGTGTTTCTGTAATGGAACAAAATGAGAATTGAGGATTTTAACACTGCTATCTGTGCATGCGTAACCTTTTGGATTTGTCCATGTAGGAGAGCAAGGCGACTGAAAGGGCGCTTTGCCACACATGCGAGGGTGGTCTGGAAAGGGAACTTGGACTGCCTCGTTGCGAAACTCTACAGGCCGGCAGGTCACAGTTCGTTCATTTTTTATTGGATTTCACTGTGCCTGCTCTCTGCTAGAGGAAATTTGCTGCAAAACTTGCTTTTCACAGCAAGTGCTCTAAAGAATTCTATGCATGAACTCCTGAGCACTACCACCATATGAATGTGGTTGAAGTAGATTGATTGAAATTCTCAAGTTGCTTTATTGATAAGAGCTGTAGTCTGATTTACCATCTTCATTTGGGTATGAAGTAAAGCCACCGTTAATGGGGCATTCTTCTTTGGCTCCAAGCTTCCCCATTAATGATGTGATGGAAGGTTGTATGGGGCATTGCGCATTTCTTGATACCACAATGAGTGCACATTAAAAGCCAGTTCAGATCAAAGTGGTAACAGCAGGCCAGACAAGAATGGGTAGTTTTCACATTTAAAAAAATCTTAAGTGATACAAAAAAATACTACACATTACACCTCAAAACTGGTAAATTGATCAAATTACTGGTTGCATTACAAAGGGAATTGGTTGAGTTGATTTGCTGTAAAGTCTCA
The DNA here is from genome assembly GCF_013347855.1 of Anguilla anguilla. Lineage (NCBI taxonomy): Eukaryota > Metazoa > Chordata > Actinopteri > Anguilliformes > Anguillidae > Anguilla > Anguilla anguilla. The sequence continues at coordinate 29,031,129 of NC_049209.1, forward strand.
ATGCAAGATTTGTTGCATTGAATCCTAGAGATGACAGCAGGCGTACTCAAGCTTGGTAACGCACACCGGGTATTTCTTCTGAAATTACTCACTTGTTGCCTGATGACTGATCTGAACTGGTCTTAAGGTCCCCTGCAGTCTCTTGTCCTCCCCAGGGTAACGGCCGCACAGGCACTAGAGAGAAACCCATTTAAAAATATCTAGAGCCCTGTACAGCTCAGATCTGGACCTGGTGGAATGGATGCAACCAACGTGTGGGGCCATATTTTCATTCCCTTGGAGGAAAGAGCTAGATTTTATTGTTTTTTAAAACTCATTCATTTGCTTTTGTCTTCTCACAGCTGCCAAGTATATTAAGATGTTTGTGCTGGATGAGGCTGATGAGATGCTGAGCAGAGGGTTCAAGGACCAGATCTACGAGATCTTCCAGAAGCTGGCCACGAACACGCAGGTGAGAGAAACCAAGGGTTTCCATCGGTTTACATCACATGAAGGCTGGTTCTGATGGGAGAAGTCATCAGCGGGTTTCACTTGTGGGATATTTTCAGTTTGAAATAATGCTGCATTCCAGACAGAGTCAGATGTGGGAAGTTCCGACTTCTGACCTCAAAAGTGTTCCAGGGATCGGTGCTCAGAGATGGTGTTTAAGCAACAAAAAAAAAAGTCTGAACCAGAGAAGCTGATGCTTGTTGGTGATTAACTGTGGTTATACACCTTTCTCTGTAAGCATAATGTTTTAGTATCCTGCCATATAGGAAATTTTACTCAACAATAGCTTAAAATTGTCTTGACGGTTGTTTACCATTCACGGTGTAGTTCACCATCCATGCCACTGTTTGTCTGACCTCATATGACACCTCTCGCTGAAGTCGGGTTTGTTGAATTCCGCCTGAGTTTCTAGTTGGAACTCCGATATCAAGTTTGGCTATCGGATGTCATATTTGGATATCATTGTTTAGCTTTTAACCTCAAGATTATAGTTTTGAATTGCGCCAAAGTACCATAGAAGTAAAGCTAATGTTACTTTTGACTCCAAATTTTCTATAAAGTGTTTGTAATTGCTTGTCAAACCGTTACTTATCCCTGCCACCAGGTGGTGCTGTTGTCTGCCACAATGCCCCTCGATGTGCTAGAGGTCACCAAGAAGTTCATGCGAGAGCCTGTGCGCATCCTGGTGAAGAAGGAAGAGCTGACGCTGGAGGGTATTCGCCAGTTCTACATCAACGTGGAGAAAGAGGTCAGCTTTCAACCCTCTACTGATGTCTCATGGGCCACCCTGCACATATTCAAACCTTACTATGGTTCACGTTTAACTGTCAGCACCCACAAATTAGAGTAGCTACTTGTCCTCCTCCTCAGTGATCTTGTAAATGGGACATTGCTTAAAAGCGAGTGTCAAAATGAGCATGCTGTCAGATCACTGCCTCCTGGAGCTGAACCAATAGGCATCAGCCTGCTTGTGTACTAATGCACAGTGGGCTATTCCCTGCTAATCCTGGATAACCACTGCTCTCCTCTCAAAGTGCAACCTACAAACCAGCCAAAATGTTTGACCAACAAACGGATGGGTGAAGCCTTATTTTATTTTTTATAAGTGAGACCAAACGAGTTTTACCCACCCCCTGTCACTGGGCAAGGCAGAATCTGTGTGTGGTTCTGAGTCTTATATCTGGCAGGGGTATAGGAAGATATGTCCATATTCATCCCAGCCCACTCTGAACAGTGAGCACAGGCTGGTTCATGCTGTGGACACAGATGTCTGCTGTATAAAAAAATAATAAAAAGCCCTGTTTTTTTTCCTCTTCAGACTTTTCAGAGCCTTTCCCTCAACTCTGGGCAAATCAAATCAATTTGGTTTTGACAATGATTTTTCCCTTGTTTGCTTGTGAAGTCTGCTTCTGGGCTTATGAGGAATACATGCTAAATAATATTAATAGCTTCTGAAGGGATGATCGATCAAGCCATGATACGCAACTTTGTGAAAGGGATTTATGTATCATTCTGTGATACAGCCAGAATGTAGTGATTTTTCCAGTGTGGTATTGAGCAGTGTGTCATAGAACTGGGTAAAATAAATAAAGTTTGGGTTAGTGCTCTTAGGGCAACTGAATGTTTTAGCGGAGCTGTCTACATGGTCACGTCAGCAGTTTACTATGCTCATGTCACCCCGCAAGCTTATTCAGGTAGTTACAAAAAAAAAAACAAAACACTTTTTCAGACAATAGCCTTTATGGTGACCCCCCCAAAAGTGAAACTGCACTTTTGTACGTCGCTTTGGATAAAAGCGTCTGCTAAATGAATGTAATGAACCCTTTGGAGTAGGGGCTTGCATGTAAGAACAAAGGCAAAACTGCACATTGTGTAAAAAGCCTAAATTTTCTAAACCCCTTGCTTTGACTCTTCCTCCTGAGAGAACTAAGAGGCTAAAGCAAGTGACCAGTCAAGCATTCAGGCCTCCGCTACAACTGTCAGTCCGACCTGTAGTTCATACAGATTTATCTTTCACCGGTTAAGGCCCCCTCATCTCGTCAGCCCCTGCCAGTGCTCTGATGCTGGGGCTAATCTCTTCCTGCATGTGTTTTAAGGAGTGGAAGCTGGACACCCTGTGTGACCTGTACGAGACCCTGACCATCACTCAGGCCGTCATCTTCATCAACACCCGGCGGAAGGTCGACTGGCTGACCGAGAAGATGCACGCCAGAGACTTCACCGTCTCTGCCTTGGTAAGAAACGCCACATCCCTTGACTGGTGGGCCTTTTCCTGGTTAATCAGTTAGTACCTGTTTTCAAAACCCAAATGTCTCTGGTGTCTACTAGTATTTGGCTGTATTGCTGAAACTGAGCATAATTTCTCCCGAGGACAACCTCATTGACTGATGTAGGGGATTGGCCTTTAGCTCCCCCCAACCCCACCCCCTGTCACTGGGCAAGGCATTGTCTCTGAGTGGCACTGAGTCTTATATCTGGCAGGGGGAGAGGAAGATGTCCATATTCATCCCAGCCCACTCTGAACAGTGAGCACAGGCTGGTTCATGCTGTGGACACAGACGCCCGTATGCTGACTTGGTGTCTTTGTTGTTTTGGGGTTTGCCTGGACCTGCAGTTGACTTGTGTTTCTGTTGAGCAGCACGGAGACATGGACCAGAAGGAGCGCGACCTGATCATGAGGGAGTTCCGCTCAGGGTCCAGCAGAGTCCTCATCACCACTGACCTGCTGGTGAGCCCGCGCGCACACACACTCACATTCTTACGCACACGCACTCCAAAACAGCGACTATTCTGATGCAAGCTGCCAGTTGGCAGGGAAAGATTTTGTCAGCGATCGTAAGAGCTCTGTGGGCCATGAATTTACCTTGTAGTGTTATGTCTAGTAAAGGAAAGTTAATTTTTTTTTTTTACTGATTAATCCAGAAAAACTGAAGAACCACATCCCTGAGGGTGTGGAAAAATGACAAATTTGGCACCGTTTGACATCCCTGGGGTGCATATAAGCATTTTGGTTAGTTTTGAACCCCCCAAAGTTCCCTGTCCCCTCAGCGTGTCTGTGCTGCAGGAGGAACGTAGATCTTTGGTAGATGAGCTTTGCTGCTCTCCACAGTGACCGGGCCCATCTCACTCCCTCTCACTACTATAAAGCAGCTCACAACCCTTCATTCAGGGGCACACAGTTCTGCTCCTGTCTTCCATTCCAAGCCTGCTTTCATTGGAATATTCCTGCGGTACATTCTAAATGGCTGTAAAGACCAGTGCTGGTCCACCCATGTATCAGACCACACTAATTCCTTTTCATCAAGGGTGCATGTAAGGCTGAATTTATCATAATGTCAGATCAAGTGATTGAATGGTCTAATAGAGCTGGAGCTGGCATGAAATCCCTAAATGGATTGCCCCTAGTTGTGCACTCCTGCCTTAATATATGCCTACAGCAGTGTTGGGATCCTGTTCCTGTGTCTGTTATTGGACTCCAGGAAGATGTATGGTCTGCCATGTCATTCATGTGATCTAACATTTTAGATTTAATTTATTGGCAAGCTCATGAATGATAGCTGAAGACTGTTCTTGTTCTTGAGATTAAATGTTCTGCTTTTATTTAATTTGCATGTGAGCTTGCAGGGGCCTGTACAGTTAAGTGGCAATTTGAATCAGAGTAATTGGTGATAAATGTGCCCCCTAATAAATGTCAAATTTGCGCTGGTTTACTGGAGAGGTTTAGCTTTACACACTAGGTTTTTACTTTAATTGAACTATGCCCCTTAAGAAGTGGCTGCTGACCGTTTAACCAAATGCTAACGTTTGCCGTTTGTCTTACCAGGCCAGAGGAATTGATGTACAGCAGGTGTCCCTGGTCATCAATTACGACCTTCCTACCAACCGTGAAAACTACATTCACAGGTGAGGCCAGATCAGTTTTATGATATGCCTATGTTTTGGTGAAGTCCATATTGAGCCATGTTGAAACAGCCTTGGGGGTGGGGTTGGGGGGGGGAGTGTGCATGTATGTGTTTGGATTTGTTTTTCATTTTTATATATTTACAGTTGACATATTAAATGTTTTTTACCTCAGCTGCCAGACCCTGTTCCTGAAGATTTACCCTCCTGTTGGTTTTCACTCCAACCCTAACAAAACACCCCGTTTGACAGCTAGAGGTCTCATTAAGCTAATGGGTAGAATTGGGTGTGCTTTACAAGGGTTGAAATGAAAACCTACAGGATGGTAGCTCTCCAGGAGCAGTTTATACATTCCTACTTGTCTTTTCAGTACATTTTATATGTACTTGCTAATGATTCCCCCCCCCCCCCCCATGTCTGTTCCTTCAGGATTGGCCGAGGGGGTCGTTTTGGCAGAAAAGGGGTGGCCATCAACATGGTGACTGAAGACGACAAACGCACACTTCGTGACATCGAGAGCTTCTACAACACCACCGTGGAGGAGATGCCCATGAACGTGGCCGACCTGATCTAGAAATGTCCACTGAACCCCCTCACAGGAGATCACGCTCTTGTCCCCCACCCCACCAGACACAAGCATCCTTTAACCTCTCCAAAGACCTCCTCCCTTCTCCAAATTTGTGCTTTGATGCAAATGCAGAAGCCATAAATGTCCCCCTTGGGACTGTGGATTCTATTACACGCTGCTGCCGTTGAATAAAATCCACAGTTCTCTAGGCTGGCATCAGAACCTGGCCAGTGTGTTCATCCATTATTCATTTAGTCACCTTGCCTGTCCAGGATATATTTTTTCTCTCTCCTGAAACTCTTAATCTCCGCCACCCCCTTCCTACGCATTAATATTCCGGAATTTCCAGCACCCGTTGGAGCACTTTGAGCCTCCAGGTGGTGCAAAGAAAATGGACGCCCTTGTAGGCCAGTAAAAGTGGCATCACATCCCCCATATTGGCTCCATGATGGCCGCTCTTCAGTGGTTCCACTGCCCTTCGTTTTCTCTGTTGACTTCCCCAACACTGGTGTGTTACTGTTGCAACTGTCTGGGGGTGTTGTAATGGAGGGGAAAAATGGGGTCATTGCACAATTTTTTTTTTTTTTCAATATACATTATTACATATGAATGTTTTTACAGTATTCAATAAATGATTTAAAAAAATGAACAGTGAGTCAAAGTTTGCTGTGCAGGGTTATAAAGACGAGCAATTTTCAGGCTTGAGCTGTCTCAGTCCCGGTATTGTTTTACCATTAGTTTTTTATTTTTAATCTAAAAAGTTATACCATGCGATTTGTAGATTAAAATTTTCTATTGGGAGTGGGGTGGGACACGAGGGGCAGTGGACCTGCAGAAATGTGGTCATCAGAAGAAAATGCCATTTGAGCTGTGTGTTTACAAGTTTTGTTTTAACTTTAAAAGTATGAAATGGTGACGTGTAGTATTTCTGCTTTTGATATTGTGTAGTCTTAAATAATGTCCCAAGCTAAAAATGGATGAGTTTAAATATTAAATTTAAAATTAAAAAGGACACTGCTCATTACCGCCAGGGGTGCTTTTAGTGGTCTCTTGAGATTTTTAGAGGATGGGGTCCTACATCTGTACTGTGGAAGTGGTGCCAGACTCTGAAAGGTGTTTGGACTCCTGCAGCAAACCCATATAAACATGCACACCGCCTCAATATTCACATATACATCATTTTACAAATTTGCGGGTGGGGTGCAACTTCAATAAAACTGCGAATGAACAAAAACTATGAATTGGTTTGTTTATATAAATGTCACCACCCTTTCTTTTCCCCCCTCTTGATCTGCATACTCCAGTATCTTGCTAGTGCTGTTGTAATACTTGGGTCTTTGGGGGAGAAGAGCAGAGAAACCTGGATCAATAAGTTTTGGGTGATGCAATCTAAATCCCACCAACAATCAGTCTTGGTCTTCAGAATTCTTTTGATTAAACATGTTCTGAACCGATGATGAAAGTGGAACACGAGTACAAAGTAAAATGGGGTGTGTCACCTTGGTAACCTACCTCAATATGACAGGATGTTTAGGGAGGGGTCTCTGCTGTATGGACCAAACCAATTTTGAGTATTACATTTTTTTGTTTTAAAAATGAATGGGAGGGGACAGACTGGGAGTTTCATTGAATTTATTGTGAAAATGTTAGCCTGTTTTTGAGACAGAAGCCATGTATTAATTTTTTTCTACATTGGATTCTGTATAGTATTTATTCAGCGGTCTTAAAATAAAAATGACATCCTCTTGTTCCTTTTTAGAGTTATATTGTTTCTGTAATGTCTGATTTGGTTGAGCACTCTCTGCCTGACTTCCCCCATTTGGTTTTTAAGACCAAATGCTGCAATGGGGCTAACAGGAACTAGCACCTGATGGAGAGAAGTTTCCAAGCGCTGTTTTTTTAGGGTTCCCAATAAGAGCAGTAGTTACCTGGACAGTGGTCAGGCTTCTGTCACAATACCTGCTTCCACTACCTACTTCCTATTAAGCAGGTGAGAAAATATTTGCCAACACTTAATGACGTGTGAAAGCTTTTGAGCTAAAAAAAAAGTAACAGAAGCCAGCGGGTATGGCATGCATCTATTAGTGAAATTAACAAGATAATTGTCAGAAATCAAGCACTTACCCTTTAATGAATAGTACCGCTGTTTCAGTTGGATTATACTCAATATATGCTAGCCTGGTGACATGCTGAGTATCAATTATTTCATTATTTGAATTAGATGTTGGTGGTTGTTTTTGGTGTGTTTTTTTTGTGTGACAATTCTATAAGTGTTACACCATCTCGGTTGTAAGATTTAACCTGGTCAATCAAGGCCATTCCAACTTAATTCAAGAGAACAACGGCTGCATTTCCATCGTCAGGCCAGCCAGGGTGAGCCAAAACCTTGAGTGATGCACCCATATCCTCATGCCAAAGATTCAGACTGTTGGCTCATTCTTGTCTACTGTAGTGGCAAGCATAGGTGCAAGCATCACTCTAAATCCCTCCCACGCAACGGGACTCTCGGTCAGCCGTGTTCTCATTATGGCAAACTTCTGCTCTCTGCATACTCCTGGGTGGGTGGGCAGGGCCAAATGCCACCAGTCTGGCTTTGGAAAGACAGTGGGGATACCCTGGGGCTTCCTGGCCCTTTGCTGAAATTCATGGCTCTTAGTTCCTATTTTGTAGCCCAGGGAAGTCAAGCTCCAGCCCTGGAGGGCCACCATGTCTGCTGGTTTACGCTATTTTTCAGCAAGAGTGATTAAAGTCATTGATTGGCTAAAGAGTCCACACACCTTGTTCTCAATGCCTCAACTGGCTGCTGGTTGAAAGGAAACCACAAATACCTGCAGCCCTCTGAGGACTGGAGGTTGACACCTTTTCTAGTCCAAGGCTCATATCTCCCAAGTGGAAAAGTGGGACAGTTGCACATGAAGTGCTGGTTGGCCGTATTAGAGGCAGGGAGCTTAAGCAAGTGGGAGGCAAGTAAAAGGCCTGCCAAGGTCTTTCTGCCCTGTGACGGATGGCTATGAGGCCACAGGCATTTACATGACAACGGCAGAGGAAAAGGAGAGAGAATGGAGCGGTATTCAATCAGTTTGTCAAGAACTTTCTCAACAACCCCCATCTGTTTTTGTTTTCTGCTGCTATCCTCTTTTTCTCTGTCTTCTTTCTGACCTTACTCAGCTCATTTTGCCTCGTCTTTATTTTTTCCCCCCATCTATCATTTTCAGCCTCTGGGACTTTTTGTTACAAAAAAAACTTATTCTCATATTTTTTCCAATCTGTATTTGATTGCTAGGAACTTTAAAAACAAATTTAAAATATACTTTTCCTTTTTAAGAGGCCCACTCATTTCACACCTTGAAACACACTAATTACAAAATGCAGATGCAAGATTTTCTTTCTTTGCCCATGAAACCTATTGACTTTGTTTTCCTCCTATAAATACAGGCAAAAAGTTTTAATGTTTCAGGGAAGTTACTAATCTAATAAACTCATGTCAATGTTTAAGCTCTCAAACGTATCAATCATGACGAAAGAGTACTATCTACAATCTTACAAATTGTTAATGAAATTCAAGCTTATCTAGAGACACTTGCACCCACTCTTCACATTCATCCCCACAAGAAGAGCAGCACACAATCCAATGGCATACAGTGGCTTCAGAAATTTATTCACCCCCCCCCCCCAATATTTTAATGCATAGAAATATTTTTACCCAACATAATAAATTCAGCTCATTTATGATACAAAAATTATATTCAATATTTTTTTATATAAAAGGTATTTCTAATTTATAAGAGTATTCAAATCCTCACCCTTCCACCCAACAATTACAGATCTGAGTCTTCTTGGGTATTTATGTTCTCTAAATGAGGCCTCAGGTATGACTTAATGTTGGCCTTTTTCATAAGTGACTTCCATCTTTACCCACGCTCCCAAAATCTGTGGAGTACTTAAGAGATTGTTGATCTCTGGACAGTTTCTCCCATTTCAGCCAATGAGCCCTGCAGTTCTGTTAATGTTGTAGCTATTTTCTTGGTCACTTTTCTAGCAATTGTCCATCTCATCCCCGTTTTTCTTGCCCAGTTTGGTATGACAGCCTAATCTTGGGATGTGTCTGGGTTGTGCCATATTTTTCTTTTTTTAACAATCTCAAGTTAAACTTCTCAAGTTCCACAACAGTTCCTCAGCCTTCCTGACATGTCTGATCTGATCTACTGTTTTAGTTGTGGACCTCACAAAGTCTGTGGTATTCTGAAATCACTTTATGACATCTCTCAAGAAAATGGAACACCCCTGGCTCAAATTAGGTTGTTAATACAAAGCAGGTGAATTCTTATCTGAAATCAATTCCAGAATTTATATGATTCAGAGGACATCTATACTTGCACATTTTAATTTGACTTTTCAACACAGCAAAGGGTGTCTTACCAAACTGGGCAAGAGAAACTTGGATGAGAAGGGCAATTGCTAGAAGTAATCAATGAGTGGTGAAAACTTTCTGAAGGAACTGTATCCGTCTCAGTCATTGATCCACAGGAAAAAAAACACATAGATGAACCTGTCCTATAAAATGTAATAACCCTGCCCAGTTAACCTAGTTTTGATATTACAAGACAAGACATAGTTTCACATAGTTCCCCCCCCCCCCCATAAAACAAACAACCATATCTGTTTGTCTATAGCCTATTTTAATAGGATTAAACTAGTAATTATATTCAACTCCATTTTTATTCATTGGTGGGATAGCAATGTTTTGTGATTGTTACCTGGTAAACATGGGTTTATTTTTTAAGTAGATCACAAACATTCACATTTATTGATGCACTTTTACTTGAAAATGCTACTTAGTACTACCTGAAACAAAATTTGTTGAGCTTATCCAGTCCATCGTTGTGCTTAATAGCACCTTATTTAAAATGGAGAAGCTTTGTGATGCCAACAGAAACTAAAATGTCTCACTTAATGTCTCACTAAGTAGGTGTTACTGAGGAGCAAATTAGGTCTGATTTTACGATGGTGGGGGGGGGGGGGGGGGGGGGGCGGCACACATTTTATGTGACACATTAAATCCACCCAGATAAAAAATAGATTTTCTTGTCGGTCTGCTCGTTTTTTCCAGGAATATATCTTTGTGAGTATACACAGAATTATCCAAATGTGTTAACACATCACAGATCCCCCGTCCACTCAACAGACTCTCACTAAAACTTAATTCCCCTCCTTCCGCTCCTGCTACCATGATTGGATTTCCATGGGTTCATTGCTGAACACACTTGTTAAAAGACTTACATATTTGTGGAATGGAAATCTCAACTAACCCTTTATGAGTTTCAGTTGTTTACATCATTATCTGAGAGATAGACACATTCAAATAACCATGAGTAAGCAATTGATTAAACTGAATCAACTTTTTGCAGGTTGTTTCCCCATATAAAGCTCAATTCGAGTTTGATTGTGTTGACCCTCAATTATTAAAAGTACTGTCTGGTTAATTTATCACAGGCAAGATTTATCAGAATATAAGGAGCACCTTATATGCATGAATGCAACCAGTCAGTCAATCATTGCTGATATATTATCAATAAGATAGGCCTACTACAGACATAGACTCATATAGCCTTCTAGTAGTTTTTGATATCCAAAGTTCACATACTTCGTATTCGCATTTGAGCCAATAAAAGGCATTTTCTTACTCAAAATATTTCTTTTCTCGGTTTAGTAAATTATCTGTTTTACGGTAACGTTATTTGAAAACAGCAACAATAATCTGCAAGAAATGAACTTTCCCCCAGTCTAAATCTAATGTTGCCATTCAGATCTCCCTTGATGGCCGGAGGGGGGTACAAATTTTTCTTCCTCCCTCTTCACGAGCTCACCGCGCCCCTCCTTTAGTGATGCAAATGAGTCGAAGCAAGGCCATCGCGGGTGAATGGGTTTGGAGCTGAGAGAAACGCTGGACTATCATTTCTACGAGCTCCAGCAGCACCGAAGAGGACTTTTTGTTGTCCCGCAGTTTAGAAGTTTAAACTGCACAGGAATTTTAGTGACGGCAACCCAATGTCAAACAAATTATCTCTGACAGAGTGAGTTAATCTGATCGAGTTTATGTTTAAGTGTTTTTTGTCTGTGGTAAACACTGAATTTTACAGTTAACTTTCTACCACGAAAGGAGACGCTCAGTATAGTGTAGCCTAGTAGTTGGTAGCCAAAGCTATGAACTCCTTGCGCAGCTGATTAATTTGAGGGTCAAGCTCCACAGAAGTGTTAGAAGCAATATAGGCCTCAGATAGTCTTGTTTGCTGTTTAGTCTTTTTTACCTGTTGAAGTCCCGAGGATGTACAGCATGAACCAATACGAATTAAAATCATCGGGTCCCCAAATCGGCCCGGGGATGACTCCTGTGAACGGGAGCGCGCATGGCGGAGATCAACATGGGGCCAAGACACCTGCATGTCCAACTGGAGGTGATCCCATGGACAAGATTAAGCGGCCCATGAACGCTTTTATGGTGTGGTCGCGTGGCGAACGACGGAAGATGGCCCAGGAGAACCCAAAAATGCACAATTCGGAAATTAGCAAGCGACTCGGGGCGGAATGGAAGCTTCTCACTGACAATGAGAAAAGGCCCTTCATTGACGAGGCCAAACGCCTGCGCGCGCAACACATGAAGGATTATCCCGACTACAAGTACAAGCCTCGTTGCAAGAACAAGCCGCCAATGAAGAAGGACAATCCTATCGGAAAATACCCACTGACGGCAGGCAACCTGTTGACTGCGGCAGGTGCACAGGGACCTGGCGGAAGCCCCCGAATGGAGAGCTACGGATGGGGGTCCGCTGGGGGGTATGCGGGAATACAAAGCATACAGAACGAACCCCTTGGTTATAATCAGCATCTCCAACGCTATGATTTGTCGGCCCTTCAATATCCCACTGCCATGGCAACCGCAAAGACGAATGGCGCCAACTTTTACAGGTGAGCAGCTTTCATTGTTTTGTTTCTAGTGTCTCCATTTGAATTTTAGGCATGTTCTAGATTCATAGTCCATCGATGAATACTATGATTTATGCTTAACTGTAAGACTACTTTGGCTGGGGAAGTAACTGAAATAATATAGGGCAGCATTATTTATATAGCCTACCTTAGCAGTGCACCTGTTCTTATAGATTGCTGAATTATCTAGGCAGTTTATTTTAGGGCACGGTTCAGGTCCATTGCATTTACAATTAACACCGATTTTAAACCACAATAGTCCTTTTCTCCCTCCAAACCTTTAAGTTCATTTTAAAATGCAATATATAATTAATTTTTTTCTCATATATTCAAAGAATGAAACACCAGTGTACAATCTCATATGAAAAACACCTGATTCAGCCACCCAAGGTCTTAACTAAATTATTTGTTGATTCAGGTGTCTTTTTGGGCTAAACCCTTCTCAGATAAAAAATAAAGTATTTCCTGCATTGAAATAACGGGGTCTAATATTGCCACATCTGCCAAGCACATGGAAAATGATTGAATGCCTTATGTTGTTGCTAATAATGGAATAATCAATTATTAATAAGCAATAGTTATTGGTATGGCTGCACTGTATGACTTATTGTATAGCTGTTGATTTGGTTTACATCAAGCAATATACTGATGAGTAATCATGCCCCCCTCCCCCCCACCCCAGCCCCATGTCATACAGCAGCAGCACCCAGCAGCCCAACCCGGTGATGTCCATGGCAAAGGCAGAGCCTGTATCACACTCCCCCACAGCCCCCCCACCTCAACACTGGGGGGCTCTTCAGGGGGATTTACGAGACATGATTAGCATGTATATCCCGGGAGGCGAGACAAACGACTCACAGAGGGGGTACCCTGGAATCCAGCAGCAGTACATTGGAGGGGGCGTGTCCCACCCCCACATGTGATACAGTGAGGCAAGCTGAAAAAATACAGACGGGAATGCTGAGACACCTGTGCAGACGCCTGCCTCGCTCACCTGACCTCTGAAAGACCTCTCTCTGCCCATCTTTATAGGGACCCCTCTGTCTCTTGTTTATATTGATGTGGTGATGTATAAGAGGCGCTTATTGCTGCCAAACAGACCCCTTTGTATGGTCTATGGCAGTGGTTTCCAAATTGCGAGTCAGGACCCACCAGTGGGTCTTGGGAGAGAAATTTTTTGGGAAACTCTGGTTAATGGTCATGGGCCTCATCCAGTCAGGGCGTCTGAGCCACGAGCCACAGGACCAGGGCTTGAACCCATCCAGCCTGATTGTATTTTTTATACTAGAATCTATCCAAGAAATCCTTTGGATTTCTGAAAGTCCTCCCTTCCTGCCTTGATTTTTTATTTGCTTGTTGTAACAATTGAGCTCCCACAAGAGACTCTCTATCAGTAGTTTACTTCCTAATCTCTTCTGTAAAAAAGTGTTTGGTGTAAATTAGACATATTGTGTATTAACTTCTCTTCCACAGTGCTGGTGAGACTCCAGAAATGTTTAGGATGTAGTTTCTTTTCTTTTTAAATGAGTGGCAGTAAGAAGCAGCGAGAACAGTGGTGGAGGCACACTCACCTCATCTTGGTCATCAGGGTTTAAAGTTGGGATCTTTCCCAGCACCTGAATTACTCCTAGTTCTACTGTTCATTACAGTTCCTAATTAAGAATAAAAACACACACTTATACTCCAAAGATCAACAATAATTTTATGCACTCGTGGTGTTTGCCATTTCATCAAAACCAGTCTTCAATAATTCCCAGCCAACCGAAGGTTCCATTGTATTGACTTGAAGACTATCTAAGACAGACAGACACCAACAGACTCCAACAGACACCATTGGCCAAAATATTGTGACCAACCATATTTGTTTTGAGTAGTGTAATGACACGTACATCACTTGATCACATTATTTTTGGAGGAGGTATTCATACAGGCTTTCTTTAGAAGATCATCAGTTTCAGAAACCATTTAACCCGAATCATCAATTATTTTTATACTGTTGCTAAATATGTGGAAGGCGTCAATCATTGTGATTGAGTATACTGTGATGCCATTATTCCTGCACTGAATCATGAAAGAGGGCAGGGATATCAATTTATTGACAGAATTATATTAGACCTGATGATCACTGCTGTTGCACTCAACTAAAATTCTTTTTTTCATGTAAAAATGTATGTCCACCTCTCTGATGTTCAAATCAAAAGGTACTGTCTACTGTAATACTGTAATTTATAATAAACAGTCAGGAGGCAAATGTTTCCATTGTACCTTCAGTCTATTCTTAACATTTCATCATTGTAAAATATGTTCAGAACATTGTGTGTTGATGTATTTACAATCATTTGGTAAAATGTGTAAGAATGATGTTTCTCTCAGTTCTGATAATTAACTCTAGAAGCATATATTAACATTAATAAAGTCATTATAAACCCATACCTGCACCTTATGTTTTAGCGTACATCTTACAAATGACAAATAATGATAAATAGGAACAATGTTAGTTGTAAATGTGATTATCCAGTTGCATTGAAACTCATTAGAGGCACATAAGGTGCCAAGGGTTGGAGGGTTTGAAGAACATTGGATTATATTCAACGTGAGTTGATATTTCCAAATATAAAAAACAGATAAATTGCGCAATTACTGTCATTTCAATATAATTAGTGATCTGTTTTGTCAATAGATTTCTTAAATTATTTGTGAATGAATTTTGCCTTTACCTTCTGTACCACCCTGCTTTGCCTTGTTTCTTGTGACTTTGGTCATTGTTCTTCCTTATTATACAGCTCTCCTGCTGTTTATTCTACTGCTTTGCTTCTGCAGGAAGCAGCTCCTGTAGTTCAGGAGGTCAGTTTTGACTGGTTGCAGACAGTCTTTGTAAGATCGGCTCGTAAAACTTATCAAATCAAGCATATTCTGAGTGATTCTGTTGAAAGTATTTTGAACAATGCGACCACTGAACAATGTATTATTGATTACTGGTATCTGACACAAAACATGGTCTACATGTGCAAAATTTCGACAATGATTGTAACAAACACGTAGGAAACTTGCACATGCTCAATGTATGCATGTAAGTACCTGTGGGCGTTACGACTGGAATTTAAGATCAGTACAAATACAGTAACTAAAATTTCTCATGAAAAATATTGAAAAAAGTAGGAAGAAACTAAGTAGAAAAAAATCCTTGGTAAAGGCACAAAGGAGAGGGAAACTGGTCATCAAGAGGAGACATTCCACACGTCTTCTGTCAAATCAAAAAAAGACAAAAATGATAAAACAACTTGCTGGAGGAAAGTTTCTGCCACACTGCAGGCTCAGCTATAATTTGATGGTGCATCGTCCAGTGCTTTAGTGCACTGAGGCACACACCATCAAGCCAAGTTTTTTTCAGCACCCCCTGGACTGCTTTGTTCTTTCCTCCTAACCCCCCCCCCCCCCCCCACCCCAAATGGACAGAAAAGTAGAGTTTCTTGGTCTCCCTTCTTTTCCCAATCCATCTATAATCCTTTCCCCTGTTCGCTGCTATTCTCATGGAAATGGAGAGCCAGCACAGGCTAATCAGAGGCCTGATGGGGGAAGGGAAAGTAGGGGAGGGGGTCGTGGTTGAATGGCGGGGTGTCTTGAATGGGGTAGTTGTAAACACAGCCTTTGTGGCCGAATGTGGCCCCAGATGTGCACGGTATTGGGCAATCAACTTCTCACACTTGGCAGAGCTTCTGCAGGGAACAGCACTCGGGCCCCTTCCCCTTCCCCATTTTCTACTACAATTATTAAAATTTTCAGCATTCGTAAAATTCTAACAAAGTTTTACACAAGCTCAGAAGGGCTCAAAAAATGTTTAAAAATGTTATGTGAGGGTAAAATGTATTATATAAAATGTATTAGAGTTGATTTAACACTAAATAAATGGCCCCTTTCCAATTCCTGCTTTATATCACATCCATGGCTTTGTTGTATTGGTTTACCAGTGGTTTATCTTCAGTATTTGCTGGAAAGATTTGTTCACTTGTGTTGGTCAAATCCAGAATTGATATAGTTAGCCTTTTAAAGTATTCCTTAAAGCAGCATCTCTTAGTCTTACTTCCAGGAACCCAACATATATTCTGGTTTTCATTCCATTGAACTCTAAATTACAGTCATTTAATTTCAACAAATCATCCACTAAACAGTGATCTGGGTTTAACACAACACAACTCAATCCTAATTAACTGAAAGCACAGCAGAACAAAGTTAATAAAGACCTACCCTTATGAGAACTATTGCCTGTACCAATGTCCATCAGTAGAAAATTTTTTAAAATAACTGTACCATATAATTACCATATAATGTGGTAATCTTATGAAAAATACCTTATAATCCCAAAAGGGATTGTATGAATGTTGGCAAGACATGACATAAATCATTAATGCATTTAACAGAGATGATCTGTGTTTTCAGTCCCACCCTTCCCTTTATTTCAGAATGCTATATTGGCAGTATTAACAAAACAATTGTGTGAATATTAAAAATGCTAATGTTGATTGATGTGTGTCCCACAGTTGGCCCTCCCGGCCCCCTCCTCACCTCCCCCTTTCTCATGGCTCGACCCTCCCCCCACCCACAGCACTTGATTCTTAGCCCCCTCCCCCCAACATTTAGTCATCCTTCTCTCTCCCCTACAAAATGTACAGATAGGTGGAGTAAGAGAGTAGACATAAACATGTGATGAGGGATGATGGACACTTCAAGATCATGTAAATGGGACAATAACAGAGTTCAATGTTCATTCAAAAAACAGCTTAGCACAATTCAAATGAAATGCAAGATGCAAAAATGCATAGAAAGGAAAGGCCAATTATGTTAAGCAATTCACTGGTAACATAAACTTCTAAGTCAAAAATATGCACAATAATAATGTTTCTTTTTTGTGGTGTGGACAGGCGGAGGAAAACTATGTCTGTAACAAGCAAAGTCCACAAGGGAATTCCAACTGGAAAGCTGGAAGGTCCTGAGAGGTTCAATACCGGGGGTGCCATTTTTGGATGTCATGGCAACTCCCGCTCTGATATAGCAGTGAACAAGCACTGGTTCGTACAGCATCATAGAAAATGAAGCCAGAATAATAGGTTGGAACAAAAACCAGGATACACACTAGCTCTCAGGGACTGGAGCTGTGTACTCCTAGTCAACAGAATGACATCACAATAAGCTGTTGTCCCTGTGCCTGGGCAAGTGGGCTATCCTCAGCTACTCATCCTTCTCTTTAACAGAGGGCCTACGATTCCAGTAACACAGGACCTGACCTGCTATGACAGCATTACAGCAGGATGCAATTACACAGGTCAGAGTCATCAGAGAGTCTCCAGTCTCCTGCAGGGGCAAGGGGGGTGGGGGGACATTTCCATTACGTTTCAGCATTTAGACATTCAGCAGACACTGCTATCTAGATAATGTTATGCAATGAGTAGAGCATTTATCAAATTATTAGTGTCATGACAATAGCATGAGTCATTGGATGAACCTATGCAACCATGTTAAGTAACCTAGTAGGTGACAGTAAGAGATTGAGCATGCAGTGCTTTTACCACACAGTGAAATATAACTGTTAATTCAACTTTACCAGAGCTTATACGGGTCCACACATTTTTCTGTGTAGCAAATAAATTTGAGTGCACAGTATGGGTATTCAAACGCAAATTAAATGCTCAGAGTTAAGGATTTTTTGAGCCAAAATGCAGGGCAAAGAGGATGATTTCTGGAAGATAGACAGCGAGTCTGCTGTCCTGACAGTTGTGGAAAGCTCATTGCACCACCAGGGGCCGGAGTGGAGAATATTATGGTTTAATGAAACCCAGAATGCTTCATGCTTTAGCTGTGTATTCTATTCTGGGTTTCATTCCACGTTCGGCTGACCGGTTAGTTCCAGTCAGAACTCTAAGGTTCTACTGTAGTGTAAACTGGACGGACCAGAATGGCGTCTGGTTGTCTACCTGTGCAGAGACGTATATGCGAGCCAGGGAGCCAAAAAAGAGCAGGAAGACGGAAACTGCTGAGAGCTGACCGGTGTGGCCGTTGTGGTAGTTGGTCCCTGACTGAATGAGCTGGAAACACAAAGGGATGTCAGTGAGCTATGATTTGCAATATTAAAGGCACAGCACCATTCTAGACATAGCTTGGACACTTTATTTGAAATACTCTTACCCAGGGGTGGGCAAAGAGGGCTGTATATGCATGATCACACATTTTAACTGGTCTACATTTCTTAATCAGTTGAATTCTTGAATCTGTATATGGAATGCTTTAAACATGGTCTAACCGCCTGGTGTTGCTGTATTTTCTGAGCTAAGGGATCCAGGGTAACTGGTGGATACAGAATCCTGCATGCACACTGGTCCTCCAGGAACTGAATTGTTCACTCCTGCTCTAAAACCATTTGACTCCAGTAAAATCAGTGCAGATTACTTACGATTTTATAAAGAAACATATACTTCCATCAACATTGAGAACACAATTCTTCTTTCACATAAATTCACAATTTGGATAGGAACACGTTTGAAGGCTTTTGGGGATCCGCAGGAATATTTTCAAACTTTTCTGGGGTTTTTTTTTGTATCTTTTTTTACCATTTCAAGTATTTCAAACACATATATGACCCAGGGCTGGACTGTTGCAACGCTACATTAGTACAGTAAAAAATAGTGAAACAGCATGATAATGTTTTCACTAGAACCAAACCCCAATATAACAAAACCTTCAGAAAGTACTTCTGGCTTTTCCACTTACTAAACACCAAAATTTGTTTGAAAATACACTGTATTGCTCCTTCTGTTTTGAAGTGCAGCATTCTGTCATTCATGTCTTATCACTGAACTCTGAATGCTGCCCCATAATTTTTGTTGTCACATACCTGGGAAATTATGACAGCAGGCATATATGAGGACTGCATCGCCATAGCAACTGACCTGGGGGTCAGAGGGGAGATGAGAAGAGACAGCAGGCAGCAGTAGATTAAGATGAACCCAACACCTGCAGTAAAACAAAACAAAACAAAACAAAAAAAAAAACAGAATAAATAGCTGGATCATACTGATACTCTTATGTTTTAATTTCATTTTATTTATTTATATTTTTTCAAGAAACTCCCCCCTTTATCTCCCAATTCAGATTGTATCCCAATATATTTATCTCCCAGCTGTATTAACCAGCCACGCTTAATGCTGAAACCACCAGCATGAATTTGAGAGAGGTCAGATAAGCATATTTTTGCCTCTGAAAAACTGAAAAACACTTATTTTCTCCATAGTCCACAAGTTCAGCTTGCACAGACATGACTAAGTGAAAGACACTGTGGGCACCTGGCTGACCAGCAGGGGTTGCTGGCGATTCATTTGACACTCCCACCGAACAAATCCTTCTCTCTTTGGGTGATGCTACAGCCAATAATCTATCCGTTCTGCAGGGCTGCTGGCCTGTTACGGTCCAGCAATGGCACAGCCTGGGTTCAATCCCAGACCATTGGGCCCATCCAGAACAGTGAACTGGGACAGTGGCTTAACAGGATGCAGCAGCCCATTACCCTTATTTCCATCAGTATGGCTGAACTACTGCCACTTTGATTGCCATAGTTACCAGCAGCATTTGTAATCAGTGTAACAAGAGAGCAGGAGTTGTCTGTGTGACAGTCCATGGTTTTCATGCACAAACATCAGGGCGGCAGTTAGGGTGTCAGATGTAGGCGATCACACAAGAAGGGGGGAGGCCGCAGTCTGTACCTCTGAGGGTGCTTCCTCCAAAGTGCTGGATGAGGAATCCAATGGTCAAATTCTGGATCACTATGAAGAGAGTCTCACCCCAGGCACTGTCCAACACACAACATACAAACACACAACACAGGTATTAAACAAACAACACAGGTATTACATACACACACAAAATCTGGACAATTTTTCTGAGATGGAGCCAAATTAAGATACTAATGAGCCGAAAAGGAATATCAAGGGATAATAACCTTAAAAAGTGCATAAATTAAAATGGAATTGCATCGTTCTTGCGATTTTCTCATTATTTAACAATTTTCTAGATGTAGCATTATTCTTCTAGCCTTGTAATATGTGCTGTTTTTGTCACTGGATAAGTGACTGCCTGTTCACAGTCTGAATGTAATGTAATGTTTAGGCTCCTGAGGTCTTGTCAGACCTGGGTCAAACACATATTTGTTTTAGATTCAAATAATTTTCTGTGCTCTATTGATCTTGCCTGGTGTAATTGAGTCAGCCAATATGACCAGAAGGCAAGATTTTCCACGTTCTGAGAGTACTTCATTGGTTCCGAAACACCAGACAAGAGCAGTAAAGCGTAGAAAAGTATTTGAATCCAAAGTGATTACGTATTTGACCCAGGTCTGGGCCTTGTAGAGAGTTTTGTTCCTTGTACCCGATGGGAAAGTTGAGGCTGATGCAGTAGACCATGCTGCCAGTGATGGCAAACAGCTCGAGGACAGCGGACATGAAGCTCAGGCCTTCAGCACTCCCGGCCTTCAACAGCTTATAGATCTGTGGCAGCTTCACTGCAAACAGGTGCAGAGTGAGGAAGGGGCAGGTGTGGACAGGAAACGAATAGAACAGAGGAATTAACTTTCTGTCTGGGAATAAATACAGGAGAACCACAGCAATAGAGATTTAAGTTATGGCAGATCAATCAACAGATATAAACTGAAAGTAGCTTATGCAATGACGCTCATTGTAGTCATGCAAACTGAAGCAGCAATGCCCCGTATCTAGCTTGTCTACCCTGACCACACACCCTTGCTTTCTACCCATTGTTAACTCAACAGCATCACTGCCTGCAGTGAACCTGCACTGATAAGCCATGGCCAAAACCCAGGGGGAGCAGGAAGAGCAAAGCAGAAGTAATCTATCAGTGTGCATTCAGGATTGTGGGTCTCAATGAGGGAGCTGGGTGGGGGAGGGGGAATGGACAGACATAGTGAGAAGGTAAAAGAGAGAAATGGACAGGACTGGACTGGGGACACAACCAGAAACCCAACAGAATGAAAAACAGAAAATGTAGAAGAGTGCTCCCAGAGGTGGGAAGAGGGGAAACTGAGTAAACTCAGAACAGATAGAGAGGAAGGAGGGAAAAAAGCAACAGAGTGGGATAGAGGGTGGAGAGAAAGTGAGGAAGAAGGAAAGAGACAGTGTTGTGCTTTCTCACCTACAACAGTCCCAAGCATGATCCAAATACCCAGGACTTTACTCAAGACAATATTCAGACATGGCACTATGAAGCAGAGGGACACAGAGTCAAAATCTGCCCATTCCAGTAAATAAAAAATAACAGCCTACTGTAATAATAATGTCCAAAATGAGAATTATGATCATCATTGTGCACAGTACATATTAATTTAAGTCACAGTATTATTTGCTGACATTGTTTTAACAAAACTAACTATTTCACAAGACAACTATTGATTTAAGCAATGAGTATACTTTGATCAAGGTTACAAAATAATTTAAGCCTTCAACTTTTTGCAGTAATTTGGATTATCTCTTCAAACCAGGTTATATGTTGTCATACATCTCTGCCAAGATCATCCCGTTCGCTAAAATTGTGTAATTATTCCCTAATTGAAAGTGCCGCAAAATCATGAGAACTCGTAGAACTGTGTAATCTGCCCCAGACGTCACTTTATTGTTCTTGATAGATAAGAACCTGTGAGGTAATTACAAAAAACTAAAGCCATACCGCTGCTCTGGCAAAACGTTACGCCCCATGATCAGAACCGTAATTATACAAAACCGAGGCTAATTTGTACCCCTATATTTGCAGTCTAAAAGCGGTCGTCTCAAACAACCAGCTGTAATCTCTCTTGATTTGAGATAGCACTGAATCTACGCAAGAGGACCACAATACAACAATGGTAAAGACACAATTTTAAAGCGTTATTTAAATTATTTCTGTCAGACTCCTAATGAGAATACCGGTTATGTAACAAGAGACAACACACGATACCCACAGAATGTTCCACAATATTGACTCAGCAGGGTTTCCCCCAGGTATTAATAGCGAAGCACCTCACGAGCACCTCCGCAAACATCGGAGTAAAATAAGTAAAACTTGTCACGGTCACGATATTTCACAAAACTGGTCGTATAGCATGTTTTCACCAGGTCAGGTGGAAGCTACTACATCGTGTTATTTTAAATAATACGGTTGAGTTTGCGGTAATCCAGTAACTGCGATATCCGACGCGCAAATATTGCGCACGTGATCACCCCTGAAAAAGACGAAGACACGGTTCTTAGAGGCACCAGGTGCCATTGTGCAAACAGCCTTAATAGGCTACACACTCTCAGCGTTGCACTATACTCAACAGACCGGTAACAATCGCACATTTGTATCAATCCATCAATGTCTCTATGTCCCTTTACTCTCATTGTAGGGGTTAGATACTTCACCGTATAGGAAGTTAAAGTTGTGAAAAAACTCGTTGTAACATTTCTCTGGCATAAAATACTTCAACAAAAATTCTTTAAAAGGGTGCATAGTGTCCATCCTCTTAGTGGAATTCTGACGTGGCGCAACATGTGCAGCTAGGAATGTTCTCCCTCTGCTTACAACATCTGGAAACCAGTTATTTAAGTTCCAGAACTTTTTTGTTTATTTAGGTGTATTAGGCAACCGTCAGTA
Organism: Anguilla anguilla; assembly: GCF_013347855.1. Taxonomy (NCBI): domain Eukaryota; kingdom Metazoa; phylum Chordata; class Actinopteri; order Anguilliformes; family Anguillidae; genus Anguilla; species Anguilla anguilla. The sequence continues at coordinate 29,053,738 of NC_049209.1, forward strand.
AGAGGAACTCTCGAACAGTTATTTACAGAACTGCTTACTGATTTATTTTCATTTGTGTTGACATCTCGTAAAGAAGGTTTCATTTTCATTCCAAATAAACAGGTTTCACATGCATATGTAATGGAGCAGTCCCTTTGGCTCCCCAATAGGATAGCACCCAGGTTTTAATTTTGATGCAAGTCAGTATCAGTAGCCAGTGGTGGGAGATGAGAAGGGACGTGACATAACTGAGCCTGGGAAAGTTGTAGATCAGGAGCCACCGATTCTCATGCTGCCGACTATCATGGAAGCAATGCATGGAGTTTTTAATTTTTTTTGTTCCTCCTTAATTTGGTGCCCCCAAGACTAGGACCAGCCCTGAACCCAGGTGGTAAGAGAAGTCATGTTATTCTGAACGATGCAAATGCATAATCAGAATTTTGCAGGCACTCCGATCCACATCCACTGTTCACCTTACTGTCCCCTCCCTAGAGAGGCCCTCCTCTCAGTCATGTCTTTTCTCTATCCTGGTTACCCAGTGGTGGACTTCTCCAATACAACCAGGGCAACAGAGTCACTGTCCATCTTTTTCTGCGTACTAAAAGCACACCAGTTTAAGCTGATACCTGGTGCACATACTTCTGAGGTTTACTAGCACTATCTATGCTAAATCAAGAAGACCTGGTGATTCATTTTTGTCCCCTGTATGGGAAATGAGTCTCTGTTCTTAATCTGAAGAATCATTAATTCTATAATGAAACCTACACTATGAGGGACATTTAATAAAAATAAATTGTATTTTTGAGAATATTTTCATTACAACATGTTTTTGTCATCCATGACGTTTGTATTATGTCAAAGAAATTAAAATTATTAATGTTATTTTTTCCCCTGCCATGTCTCAGCAGGCTATTCACTGACAGTAAAAAATTCAGTGTTAATTAGATCACATTACATTCATCTGGCAGACATGCTAGGCAGTGCAGCTCACAGTGTAGGAGAAACAAAGATGCATTCAAAAATGATTAAATGAGCAATCGCGCCAGACTTAGCTTAGAACATTCCTAGGCCAGTAAGTAAAGATGCAACATCACTAAAGCACTGGTGCAATCAACTGCACTAATCAAGAATCAAATAACACATTCTAAATTCATACAGAATACTTCCATAACAAGCCCAAAGAAGAGAGACATAAAACCGTAAACAGTATAACCAACCAAATCAAAATTTACCATAATGTAAATTGGTGGAATTGCTATGGGGTGCATATGCGAAACAAGATACAGTCTGATGAAGTGGCTCTTCAGTCTACATCAGCAGATAGCCAATACTTCTGCTGTCCTGCCCTCTTCAGGAAGTTCATCGCGCTACTGTGGGGCCAATACAGATAGGCAATTTCACTGGAAGAAACAACTGCGCAAGGAAGGGAGAGCCAATTGCCCCGTGGTTACAGAACAAAGATCTGGCTGCGCTTCAGGCTATAATGATTGATCGGATAATTCCACAGTGGAAAACGGAACTATATCAAAGAAAATTTTATTTTATTTACTCTATTGTGCTCAATCAGAGTTATTTGTACACTGAGGGGGGAAGTAATAACAATGTCTCCCTGCTCACTTTAAGAAGCACATTTTAACCATTGTTGGTGTTGGAAAGTGTAAAAATAATTAGAATGACAAAAAAGTAATTGTGTGTGTGTGTGTGTGTGTGTGTGTGGGTGAGAGAGAGAGAGAGAGAGAGAGAGAGAGAGAGATTCATTCTGTTATAGTGCCAATATAGGAGTGTATTTTATAGCTGAAGCAGTACCAGGAACAAAGTAATAAAAGTTACCATGTTGATGCAACGGACTGTAAAATCCAGTTGATATCGATTAACACACCTCATGAACAAGGATCAGCCTGTTCTCTCTTTTTTTATTTTTATGCTGGCTGCCATATAAGCTCTGTTCATTATTGCCCTGTCACGCAGAAACATTTAAGTTAGAAGGAGCACTTAAGTCAGAAAAATGAATGTGTATTTATGCATTTTATGTTTTGGGCACTGTTAAACATATTTTCATTGGATTTTTTCAGTAGTGGAATTAAACCTGGCATTTTAAATGAAAGGAACAATTTTTTAAAGAAATGGAAGAATAATCAGTCATTAAAATGAAATGGTAATATCTAGTCACCTCAGCCTAGCCACTATGTTTCACTGGGGTCATTGTCCTCATAAAGGTGATGCAGTGGCCCTGCACTATACCACTCTAGTAAATAATGCCACTATTGCCCGCAGTCATAAATTCCTCATGCACAAACATCAACTGGTGTGTTGTCCCATGCTTTGTGCCATCCATCAGCTCTCTGACTTGGGGAAAATGCTTTTAAATGCAATACTCAAATCTTGAAAAAAGGGAAATTTGCATTGTTATGCCTAACAATATTAAAACAGTATCAACTACAGTCAACAAGAATTGATCTAATAGTTTGTTTTATCTACCAGTGAAACCAAGGTGTGGTTTTTGGGTGGAAAAATTTGGCATGACTAGTTCAGTATATTCATGTTTCTTGATAATAATTCATTGGAATTTTATGATATGTGTGTGTGCGTGTGTGTGTGGATGTGGGTGTGTGGGTGAGTGGGTGTTGGGTGGGTCTGGGGTTGCCAATAAAGACAGATATGGATTTTCTAGGATGTCATGTTACTCAATCCTTGAAATCATTAAACTCACAAGTTAAGAAATTCCATCTGTTGAATACTTGTGACAAACCCATACCATGTACATCTTTGACTTCAGCTTTCACCCTGAAACTGAATAGTTGTAAGTTCAGGCAACAGGCCAGACATGCTAAAGGCTTCTCCAGGTGTCCTTCACAATAACAGTTGGACTAAATGGATATCGGTCACCCATGTCTTTTCAAAGCGTTATTTGTACTCCAAACTGCTCCTTTCTTCAGAGCCATACATGACCCAAAAGCTGTCCAAAAAAGCTTCCATTATTAGCCACATTTTTAGTTTTTTTGAGAACATTGAGACATGGTAATACAGTATGTACAGTAACGTGAAAGATTCAATAAACTACCATAGTCTATATTTACATTACATGCAAGCAATTTACATGTTGAATTTCAACGCAAGGCTGCAGTTTACTGATGTGTAGCACAGGTGTGTAGTGTTATTTATATATATATATTCATTTCAATGCCATTAATCCAGTGCACTTTGTACTATTGATGTCTGGAGCCTGTTACTTTTTATGTGGTTAATCTATGAGATTCAGTTATGTTTCACCACCATCATTTATCACCACCTGATCAATGGTCCCACATGTCTTGTTGTTGATATAATTTGGATGGCACCATTCAGAAAGAGGTAAGAGACCCATACAACAAAATATCCCTACTGTTAAATCAACTCTTAACAGAGTTTATATTAGTCCGATCGGGACTAAATGTACTCTGAGTTAAAAGTACTGAGAGGTTTATCTAGACCACAGGTGTCAAACTCCAGTCCTGGAGGGCCGCGGTGTCTTCTGGTTTTTGACGTGTTCCTAAGCCATTGATTGGCTAAGAAATCCACACACCTTGTTCTCAATTTGGCAGCTGATTGAAAGGAAAACACAAAAACCCGCAGACACTGTGGAACCCTTGCAATTCACACCCCTGGTGTGCGTCACCGCGGATTGTGGCCAACAGCCCTGAAGGGCAACACACAATTGGGCTGTGGTGTTTTCCAGAGAGAGGGATTCAGTCAATGTGAATGATTGAATCCGCTGTCTCATCACTTACCAGTGACCCCTGCTGGCCAATCCGGCAGCCACAGTCTGCTGGCACATGCTACAAATAAAGCATCTTCCTCCGAATCATGTCAGCGTGAAAGATGGCTTAAAACGCTTTAAAGGAGTGCAGGCACTTGGCTTCTCTTGAATTGATAGAGGAGGCTGCAGAGTTGAGCGAGGCTGATGAGTACAACTAGGCAATGAGTATCTCTATCAGAGTTGATTTAACACTGAACATTTTACTGCTCAGTAAACATGTAGAGTAGACAAAATCCACTGAGAGATAGATACAGAGACCCAGATACATAGACAAAGTCACATAAAGACCTTTCTGCTCCTATTTTCTGCATTAGTGAGGAGAGTTACCTGAACCACCCGAATCTCTGGAGTCTCTGCATGAAGCCTGACAATGTAGTGGAGTTCAACCTGGGTCTGTTCTCCATACTGTTGGTGGCCAGCAGCCTGGAGATTGTACTGTGTGCCTTCCAGATGGTCAACGGACTCTTTGGCTGCCTGTGCGGGACCTGCAGAGACAAAGGGGTAAAATAAAAAACTCTGAAAATGTATTTTGACAAGAAAGAAAAATGTTGTAAGCACATCGTAAATACTGATGAGGCAGCAAGGTTTTGTTTAAAACATAATGGGTGGAGCTAAAATAAGCTGTCAATCATTTAATTGTTTTTGTAAAATAAAAATAATTGGTTGAATTAAAACCAGCGAGTCAAAGATAGCAGACAGTGGCTCCAGCCATCTTGGGTGTTGTGAAGCCTGATTCTGTCACTAATCTAAAACACTTGTTATGACAGCTGCAGGCATGAACAAAAACCAACAGTGGAGAGGCTCTGGAATGAAGTTATATATGGCTTGTTGCTGATGGACTGGCGTCACCTGCTGGACAGACAGAAGCACCTCCCTTATAATCTTTGTATCTTTGGCAGTTGTTGATTTTTAATAAGATCCAGTGATGGTATTTATTTCATCCTTGAGGATGCTTTATTATATGCCTGTACTTATCTCTTCAGTTTCACAACAGAGATTTCTTATTTTGATTTCTTTTTGTTGCTATTTTTATATCTAAGACTTTTCAGATACATACATGAATATAATACACTGCCATAAATTATATGTATGGACGTTTTGGAAAATGTAAATTATATTTCACAGAAATACTTTTTTTTTTTTTTTTTAACTTGCCATCTCTCAAAACATTAGAAAATAATTAAACAAATCATTAAATAAAACAGATTTTCTACACATAACCTCCTGATCACCAAGGCACCAGAGGTTCCAGTGTGATGGCTCAGATGTTCTAAATAATACAAATGACTTGTAATTTCTGTGGAGTTTCAAAACTATAAGTGTAACAATTATGCATTATAATAGTCACATTCCAAGCTGCTATACAATTAACAATGCCCTAACATAGATATCACACAAATAATTATTGAGAATATTTTTTGGACCATAGAAATAGCCACAGTAATAACAATGCATCAAATAATATGTAGTATGTATGCGAGTAGGTTTCACTGTATAAATATTTGAAAGAATCAATATTTCTCATAGTCCACAAAACTAATATTTTTTATGCTTTAATATTACATTGATGTGGAACGGGCAGAAATTCAAGAGTTGAATCAACATTGATAAGAGTAGACTTTACTCCTGATGGACTCAACAAGGAAAAGGGTAATTTGTAATTACTTGAAAGTCATTCAAGAGGAAAGCGAATGCTCCAAGATGTGTACTAGGAGACGTACTCCAGTCTGACAGTACACATTATCCTTCCATCTGAACTGATCAGATGGACTGATAATGGATTTTTGTAAATGTCAGTCTTTATGAATGCTAGTAATACGACAATTCTGATATATTTTTGTAAGCACAGACATACGGAAAAAAGAAACAAACAATGCAAGTTTGTAACAAACTTTGTTATTTTTGTGCAGTTTTCCAAGAAATTATCATTCCAGTAAAGTACCTGAACTTCATGCTTTGAGCAAATGTTTTGCAAACTAGACTAGTAATAAACCAATATAATTTTTTCACAAAACATGCCAGCCTCTTCCCAAATTTTTATTTGATCATAACTACTGCACATTGGATTGGAGGAGAATTAACTCATGTTTTAGTGTTGCAGAAGGGTAAGACTGAAAATACACAACAGCAATATTGCACAAACTGTCTACTTAAAGTTGAGAAATGGTTGTGGCTGGTTAAAACCATGAAACTAAACATTTGGCGGTTAACATCACTAAAACAGCCCCAATTTTAATAGAGTTGCAGTATATTGGAGACTAAAAATACTGGATCTATAATTCTACCCATACAGAATACACAATATTCAGACTATAAACCTTGCATGCAGCAAGGCAGATCAGTTGAAATGAATCTCTGATTCATTTTAACCTAGAGGAGTAAGATTGACCCAGACTCCTAAATCCAGGAACAAATGTCCACAAATAAATCAAAAATACAAAAGGATGATAAATTAGCTAAAAGTGTGGTCCTGAATGTTTGTCCTGGGCCGGTGGGGAGGGGGAGAAGGATGAAGTGTGGGCACAGGTCAGCTGTCAAACTGTTGCATCATCATCTTGCGGCTGGCCTCGTAGGCCAGGAAGAGCGCGCCATTGGCCGGGAACGTCCGGATCATGGTGGGGGTAAGACCCGAGTACAGCACTTTCACACCTGCGTTAAAGGAAAGATTCACCCAAAAATGTCATAGTGTGTTTTTTGCTATCTGCAAACACCAATACAATATTGGAGGACGTAGGCTCCAAGAGGATCCTTGCTCCTGTATTACATGAAAAGTATGTGTTTGTTGACATTCAGCCTCTTGCCATTATAATAACAACTTCAACACTAATCATTAATATATGTTCGGGTAATCTGAAATTTGATTCTTTGTCATCATGTTCCTACCTTCATCTTGAAAGAGAATGTACTTTACATCTCTTGCCTAAAGCTCCCATAACGGACTTTGAAGTAATTGTCTATCATATCTAAGATATTGGTGAAGTGCATGATAAGAATTGCATAACAATGCCAAAATGGAAGACCAGTTTTGCTAAACACAACAGAATTTGAAAAAGGTTTTGATTTATAAAAACAAAATAAGTTATGTTCGGTATAAATGACTACCACAATAAGCATAAGTAACAACATATGGTCTGAACTGAGGGAGGAGAGGAGATGAACAGCCTGCTGTAGTAGCACTGTTGTGTCCCTGCTGGACCACGGCCTTCTGTGTCCTCACCTTCCGTCCGCATGACGCCCATGAAAGTCTTGAAGAAGCCGGCCTGCCGTCCTGTCATGGACAGGACCTGGATTCGGGACTTGACGCAGTCCATGGGGTACACCACCAGCCAGAGGCATGCGCCCCCAAACCCTCCGCTGAACATAATCGGGACCACACCTGAGAGACACAACTCGCATCATCACACGTACACAAAACCATTGAAAAAACCATTGAAAGGATTCATTTTTAAAACAGCTATTTTTGTCGGCAATATATAGGTTGGGACTTAAAAATGTATTCAAATAAAAATTCAATAAAGGTCAAACCACAAGATAACTGGATAACTGAATAGTCTCCAGAGATGCACTGAAAAAAGCTGAAGTCGATATTGACATCATAACTCAGTTAGCTGTGGCGATGCTGAGAAAATAAGACTTTTTGCTGCTATATGAAGAGCCTCTACACATACATCAGCATTAAAATGCCTCTCAGTCTGCACTCAGAATTCAAAATCTGGTTCAGATGTTATATTGATTCATATTATATTGAACATCCAATGTTAAATTGAATGTAACAATAACACAATTTGTGGGCCCTGGGAAAAATGTAACCACGGATGACACATACTTATTTCTTCATTCTGTGGAATTAAGTTTTTGGGAGATCTCAAAAGTGATGCATAACCTTCTGTGAGGTCTGCGTGGTCTGACATCTGTATGGCCCACCCAGATTACCCAGAATTCAATTGCCAATCCAGCTGTGCAGGAATGGGTGGGTGTTTGACTGCCACTGATCAGCTTGGCTTTGAAGTCACCAATATGCAAATTCTTACCCCAAGCAGTGGTGGTAAGGGAGGGGGAATTTGCATGCTGATGGTACTGTATGCATAAAAGCCCTGTAAGGACATTGTAATGATGTTGTAAGTGTAAACGCATATCCTGGAGGTAGCCATGCTGACCTACAGAGGGCACAATGGAAACAGAACTTTTGACTGCAGAATGAAAGGCCAATTCTTCCTGACGACTCATGCATATGAGAGAATGAAAACCAACCCTTGGCCTGGCCCTGCTAAACAATGAATACACAAAATTTCAAGCAAAGGTTGCAGACTCCTCCTCCACCATGTGTTTTCCACCATACAACAGTTCACATCGTAAATACTGATTAAATATTGAGCATGGAAAGAAACCTAACTGGAAGCGTGAGTGCCCTTGATGCTGGCAATCGGAAACAGCAGTGACGGTGGGCACAGTACCTATGTCATCCTTGCTCTTGCCCATGTACTCTGCGAAGGCAGAACGGCTGAGCTCATAGGCCCCGAAGAAGCAGAAGTACCCAGGCACCTCCCGGGCAATGGTGGTGGTGAGACCCTGGAAGAAACCCAGCGGTCCCTCGTTCCGCAGCACCGACCGCATCACTGACCATAGCGTACTGGGGAAAGGGGCATACATTACCTTACATTACCTCACATTACGGCCATTTAGTCAGAGTGACTCACACAACTTTCTTTGGTTTTTTGTGCATTTTTACACAGCTAAAGACTAAAAGCCAAAAGCAGGATATATACTGAAGCAGTAAGTAGGTTGCTCAAGTATGCAAAAGCAGTGTCCTACCCGGGCTTTAGTTTACAAGGCCAGTTCCTAAGCCATTATACTACACGGCCACACAGGGGAAACAAAAAAAGCGAACATTTAAACATTCTTCGGGAATCTAATCTTATCCACTAAGCGATAGGATTGGATTTCCCCCGTCCAAAATGTATCTGTTATCTATTATCAAAGTTAAACTGATCCTAGATCAGGGCCCATATTCATAAAGTGTCTCAGAGTAGGAGTGTTGATCAAAGATCAAGTTTCCCTTGTCCATATCCTAACCTTACCAACTATGAGGTAAAAGGGAGAATACATTTACAGTAATGTTCAAAAATACAAATAACTTGCAGTTCCCAAAGACTAGAGCTGTCAATACTGTGTTAACAGCGGGGAAGGGGAAATATCAGGGCAGTTATCTGTTATCTCTCTCTCTCTGGGTCCCTGGCTCAGGTTTGTGAGGGAAGGCAGACTAGGGTAACAGGTTTACTAGTTTATCTGTAAACCTACATCAAACTACTGAGGGCAGCGGGTCTGTACCTCTTTTGTAAGTAGCAGATATAAGCCCCTGCTTCCAGATGTCAGGAAAGCATCCCAAATTTAGTCAAACAATATTTATTACAATACTAGTTTCGTTAGCTTCCATACAAAAATTAACTGTTTTAACCCCCACCCTCTCTCTCTCCCTCCCTCCTTGCACACTCACTTCTTCTGCCCAGTCGTAATCTTGCCTGATGCCTCCATCTCGTGCATGGCCTGTAGACGGCACTTGACCAACTCTGTGGGGCACAGCACCAGTGAAGAGAAGATGGATGCCACTGACCCTGCACATGCCTTTTGCATGTCACTGTGAGAGAGGGAGAGAGGGAGAGAGACAAAAAGCAGGGGTCAAAACAGTAAACAGAAGACTTCTGTATGCAAAACAAAATAAAAAAAACTTTTGGATAATAAATGCTAAAAGGGGACATACTAATGAACCACACATTGCCAGCGACAGAAGTTGCAAATTCAAATAAAACACAGCAATATTACCATCTCTTGACAATATATGTGAAAATGTACATGATTTTCATATTTCAGATACTCCAATATACTTTGCTGTGAAATACTGCATCTTTTTTCTAAAAATGAAACCATTTACAATATATTGCAGTATATTTCATTTTCATAAGTGGAGAAGCAAACCAAAACACATTCTCTATCTCAGTACCTCTAACACCACAGAATACAGAACAATTACTATAGCTTGTCTGTTCAGTGGAGACCACTGTAACTGTACAGGCCTCATGAACATTACGCAGAAATTCCATGCTGGGATGGGACAGTGTGTTGTTGTATGTAAACTCATATGTAAACTCAAACTGTCTATTCAAACCAAGTTGTTAGGGCTGCAAAGAGACTGTTAAGAATGTAGAGATGTCCGATTTAAGTCATGGCCGGTCAGGACCTATATGAGTGAGTGTATGTGTATGTTTGCGGTGAAAGTGTTCAGTGAACATCCAGTAGAGAATGTGACATCTCACCTGGAGAAACAATTGGAGTGTGATTAGTTCCCTTGGCTGAGCAACTTGGTTTTTAGCTCAGTGGCCTAATTGTATTTTGTGGGGTGTAGTGCAGCTGACGAGGGGTGTAGGTTTGAAACTCGCAGCAGACTTATCCCCATGACACGCTGACTCCCTGTGAGAGCTGGAAAAACATGCCTCGAGGCGACCCTCAGCCATAGCTGACTACACTATAGCCAATGATTACCAATACTGGGAACACTCCTCCCAACAACCACCTTGGGGTAAATCCTGAGGCGAATCCCCCCTAATAAGCCCCTCCTCACCTGAGTGCAGCCCCACCAGGGGCCCCAGACAGCATGCGCACCACCTCCTGGCAGAAGCCGTAGCTCATGAACAGCACAGAGTTTTCAGCAATGTTGGCCATTAGAGCTGGTGTGGTGCCCTGGTACAGACCCCGCAGCCCGTCCTGCCTGTACGTGGCCAGGAAGCAGTGCACGAAACCCCTGTACAGCGAGGGAAAGGTCTGCATTTTCACCTTTGCGGTGTCCAAGGGCTGACCGCTGAACACGCAGGCTGTGCCTCCTGTGGGATTATGGGAAACAAGACAAGAGACCATAGAGACGGGAGGTAAAGGGGCAGTCAGAGAGAAGGGGGGATGAAAAAATAGAGAAAGATTAACCTCACTTCTCTGAAGAATAAGGTGTTCTGTTGTGAATGTTACAATAAAGAACCATTTCTGAAGCTTATCATTCTCTGTATCCTCCTCTGCCTATTTCACGTGGGATTGTAAACAAATGAAGTTCAAAATTGTTTGTACTTAAATTCAATCAACAGAATTCAATTTGCTTACATACAATGTACTGAACAGCCACACACAAACACTTTCAAACCCCACATCCTTTTGTTCAAAGATTTCCAGGGCATGATGTGTCTTATTCCCGTTATTTTACATTTTGGAGAAAATGTTATAGCCTGATCAGTTCATTGATACAGAACAACCCAGTCAACTTCTTACTCCAAGACGAAAACTGACTTGAGTGCTTTTACAACTTTTTGTCCTTACCAACTGGGTAAGCAAGGGGACAATTACGCAGCCCTCATTGGTGAAATACAACTCTAAATGTTTGCCAAGGATCCCTCAGAATGGGCTTTTGAGAGGAAATGAAGCGTAACACTGTCTGCATGTTCAGCCGTTGAGCACAAAAAGCCATCAGCTGGGAAGAGCGCCGACCTCAGCAATTCACTGAGGGGACAGCTGTAGTCGCCGCTCCTGTTGCTGATACTACTTTTTCTACAGATATATTTTTATTTTTAAAAAATCATTATTCGTTTGGTCTGAACATCAGGAGAATGGGCGTGACTGATATTTAATCTGTCAAATACCAAATCCTAGTACAGGGAGAAAGCAGACAGAGAAGCCGTCACAGCTCAGAGGGCTCTGTGCCAGGGGACTGACCCCTGCCCACTCAGGGGGACTCGAACATGCCCTGAGTCAGCCGTCCTACGGACTGCACCACATTTCTTGCCGGTCAAAAATGTTCTCTCTCTATCTACAAAGGGTCAACTGAAGTGATAATGTAATTGGGATATAACTCCTCTTCTTATCACTTAAGTTAATGTCAATGTCTTGAAGAGGAGAATATCTGTGCAATATCAACAAACAAATTGTTTTCTTTATATTTACGAAGTCTTATCGAGAGTATTTAATACATAACTGATGGTCTAGAGCAGCGGTTTTGATCCATGGACCCCAACCCAAGCTGAAAGACATCTTGGGGACCCCACCACAAAGTAAAAGGGCAGTATTTAAACAAAGGTTTTACTGAGCTTGCATAACCCTCCCCCCTATGATCACAAACCAACTGAGACCGCAGCCCAAAGTGTGTGTGTGTGGGGGTGGGGGGGGGTTGCACATGCAGACTGGGAGAGGAGAATGTGATTGTAGACCGGCAGAGGGGAAATGGCGATCATTGACCACGGTTGGGGGGGAGGGTTGAAAGTGTGATCACAGATCCCTATTGTTACCCGCTTGTTCAACTCAGGGTCTAGCTTCGTGTTTTAGTTTAGATAATTGGTTCTTAAGGTGAGAATCAACATATTAAAAGGTTCCCCTTTATATACAAGGAAAATATATTACCATGTCTGAGGGTTTAGAGACTACAGTGAGAATGTGATGTATATGTTACCTATGGCTCCTGCAGAGAGGTCGATCACAGCCTGCACCACAGGGTGAGGAGCCATGGTCATGGGGGTTAGGAATGTCTTCCTGTGGAATTCTGGGTAACTGACCACTCCTCTTCAAACTCACCCTGAGGGCTGAACTGCTCCTGCAAGAAAACCATAAACCGGTGTTACAGGGTAAGTTACATTACTCATTTTTGTAGGGATGGGGGGGAACAAACAAACCAGAATCCCCCAACAAATCCCCTCAATGCGTTGAAACTGCTACTCAGCATGTTTTTTTTTCCAATCTGAAGCAAAACACCTATTAAAGCTTACATGCTTATTCACTTACTTTACAACATACACTTCACAACAAACCCATAACATAACACTCCCTTAAAATGTCAAATACATTTTTAGATCCTCTTGCCAATAGTTATTTTCACAGCTTACTTAAAATATATATTCTGTATATAATCAATTTAAACACCTAGACTGAAACAATTCTGTGATGTATTGTGCCTTATTCAAGGGCACAACAGCTGTGCCCTACCTGGGAATCAAAAATACAACCTTTCATTTGCTATCTCAGTGCTCACTTCCACTTAACCGGGGAGCACGCGTTATATAGTTACTGAAGGGAAGTCTTGCAAATTCACATGGAAAACAAAAGAACTTTCACCTGGGCACATAACCATACAAATCTACTTTTCCCAGAATAGCCTTCACCGAAGTATAGCATGTGATGTATCACAACCAAGAACAAACTACTGGTTAATAAGTTAATTCCAATATGATATGCACTTCAGGGTTGCATTTTTAGCTAAAAAGCATGTGGTTGCGAGACTAAAAAGTGTTTTGCAAGTTAAAATAGCTCATCAGTGTCGGTATGACGCGGGCGTACTCCAGTTCACATACAGACAATTTCATTTATAAAAATAGACAACTGACAACGAACGGAATTCACGTTAAGTTGCAAGTGCTCTAGTTGTATAAGTAGATAACTAGTTAACTTATCCGCCTACGGCAAACAGTCATCCTTTCTTTAGGATCTTCGATTTGTTAGAAAAACAATTGGACTGTATATTTATCATTTTTGATATAAGTTTCCTCCTTCAGCCTGAGAAGTTCGACGCGAGGAATTAAATGGCTCAGTGGTGCAACAACATGCACCCGGTAAGGACACACCACGCGAGATAGATATATCGATTACTTGAAACGCAAAAAGTCAAAGGAACATGACCTGATAATGCCGAACATAAGGCAGTATTATGGTTTCGGTCTACTACTGCCAAAGGATTACGAACATACATTGAAAATACATCATTTAATTTTCAAAGAATTTCGACCATTACATCATCTCTGAACCCGACGTAAAGAAAACCCTAGCTAGCTACTGTTAGCTAGCCTCCCGTTACTTTCTTTAAATTAAATTATAAGGATACTCACTTACTTGAAATCTTACCTACAGAATTCAGCGTACGGATACGTCCTTCCAATGCATTATTAAAGCTAGAAAAAAAACCCAATCTTGCTAGCTAAGCACATGGTGATGCTATGATGATGACTACGTTGGCATCCTCTGCACACATCTGCTCTCTTATGGAGAGTCACTAGGCAAGACTAAGGTCTTAATGCCAGTAGGGTTCATGGTTCAATCTACAATTAACCGTGCTATTAAATAAATAGGATAAAGAAATTAATGGGAAACGATCTAATTTGCTCTGTCGTTTCTTTCACATTTATTGTGAGAACAAAAGCTATTGATATCTTGATAACTTGAACTCACTATGTCTTACTGAATTTATGTCCAGAGTTTTAGTTTTATGCGAGTTTTATATGTGGGCTAACATTAGTTTTGCATGTGTTATAGGCTACTATAACATTCGTTTTATGTGTTATAGGCTACTATTATTACATTTTGACACTTGCGCACGATTCGTTATATAAAATACATTGACTAATTAAATTATTCATAGACATTGACATGGAAGATATTTCTCTATTACAATGAAAATTGCTTTGGAGAGCTTACAATTCCATTGTCACCAAGTTTGTATGCCTATGATTACTTGCAGTCGTTTCAACAGCTGCTTAATTAGTGTTTCTGTAGTTTACCAATAGCTATGTGAAAGCTATGGACTACAGCTACGTAAATATAAGAAATATAATTAGGCCATATTACGTTTTAACTTAATTTCATTGCGTGTCTGTAAATGTTCATAGCGGATTTAAGGTACGACAGTCTTCCCTGTAGCATTGTGTGACACGGAACTCATTTTGATTCAGTGTTTCCATATCGGGATGTTTCCAAGTTGCTCCAGAGAACAGACAAGCGTGCCCGTGCGACTTTGAAAGGGCAGCAATGTTCAGAAGATTGGTGTTAGTGGTTTCGCAGGGTCGAAATACAATTTTGTTTGCCGAAGAAGGCGGCTTATTTTGTCCGACCACTCTTCCCATTCACAGGTGAGATTACAAAAGTTATCTGCAATATTCAGTTGACTATAACCTGCTAGCTAACTTGACGACGAGCTAAGAAGCCGGCTATTATTAATTGGCTATCTTGGCTTTTCGCTAAATAGCCACGTTAATTATAACAGGTAACGTTAGATATGATACATACGTCAGACGTTCACGAAAATTCTGATGTTTAAACGAGTGTTCGAAAGATAAAATAATGCGTTCTGTTCGACGCTGGCTAACTTGCAGACTTTTTTCATACTTTAAAGCCTAATGTATTTTCTGAGGGTCATATTTGTATCAAACCCCTTTCACGGGCACTTGCTTATTTCTTTCAAGGTAACACAATAAATGCGTTAATTTAGTGGTGCGTGGTGTTGGGACATTGGTCAGGCCTTACGCCAGGCCCTGATTTCCACAAATTGTGCAGTGGTAAAGCGTAAGTGTAAATGTGTAGTGTCTTGGGAAATTACAAATGAAGAGCACCATTAAAGTGCTACAGAGGCATGATTATTCTGTCTCATCTGTATAGAGCTGCAGTCCCAGGGGGACAGAAGTCCCTGGGCACCAGTGTAGCTGTCCGCAGTGAAATCAAAGATGGCCCTGAGCTTCCCGAACAAGAGCAGAAGGAAGATGGTGGAGAGAAAGACAAATCAGGGAAGGAGAATCTTTTGGAGCTCCTTGGGTCAATGAAGGTCAAGGTCACCAGCAAGAAGAAGGTCTGGGACTCGAAGGTGAAACGCAAGGAGCCAATGCCACGGCCAGCCCCGACAGAGATGGAGAGCACCACAAGCATGTTCCAGAAGGCCATGGCTGATTTACCACCACAAAGGTTTCCCATTTATTTGCAAATTCATGTTGGCGCACATGCCTCACACTGCTTTGCAGCTAAAACCCCGTTGTCTGACAAGAGATGGTAGGATGGAAATTGAGGAGCGTGTCATTTGCTGAGTAGATTGGAGGCAATGTAATTGTTAGGCCAAAATCCAGTTAATTACTGAAACAAGTAATTACAATTCATTATCACAAGTAATGATTTACTTTACTAACAATTTATAACAGATCTGGGTCAAATACAACTTTGTTTTGGCTTCAAATACTTTTCTACACTTTACTAAGTTTGTCTGGTGTATTGGAACCTATGGCATTCACTCTAAAAGTGCAAACCCCACCTTTTGGTCCTATTGACAGGCTCTGTTGCACCAGGCAAGATCAACAGGGCACAGAAAAGTATTTGAATTCAAAACAAATACGTATTTGACCCAGGTCTGATTTATTACAAATAGCTATATCAGTGCCAGGTAGAGGGTATGAGTTGACACTGAAGAAGGCTAACTAGTTGAGCAGCATTAATGCAACTTTTTTTTGCATTTTCAAAAATGTTCATTTTTACAATAAAAATGTGAGGCCTTCACCTGCCCAAACTACTATTTTTTGGGAATTTATTTTTAATTTTTTTGCTTATACCTAATAAAGCACTTAAGATTATATTGTACTGACTACTATCTGCTGTGACACTGAAGATTTGGCATTTTTAATGGCATTTGCTGTTTGCTTAAACCTTTGTGTGTGCACTTTTTCCAAGTTTGCCTGGATATAAGAATCTGCTGACTTTGTAAATGTAAACGTCTCATTTTCTCAATGTAGTAAAGTGAAAGGTTTGTGGAGGTTGTAAGCTGCTGCTCCATTAGCTGCACTTTCTCTGTTCTGCTGTTGGGCTGAGTCTGTGTGTTGTTGTGGGCGGGTGCGTTTAAGTGTGTTTATGTGCGTTTGTTTTAAAGCGAGGAGAGCCTGAGCCCAGACCTGGTGGCAGCAGCTTCAGCTGCGGCTTCCTCCTTGCCTAATCCTCAGAAGGCCAAGTCGGAGCTCTTGAAGCAGTTGAGGAGGCATGAGGCCCTCCCTGAAGCCCAGAGAAAAGGGGATGGGAACAGCATTGGGTGAGTATGGCTCTAAAAGAACACCCAGGACCACCACCCCCTTTTAGGCTAGTAACAGTTAAACACTATACATCATATTGATTAGCTGCTTAAAGCTTTAACTGTCAGTTTGTAATTGTATCCAGTATAATTGTAAAACATTTTAATATTTGATGCAGTAATATCTTAATATCTGTATCTATAAGTTTTATTGCCTTATAAAAGAAAAAGAAGATCCGGAAAAAGTTTTGTTACTTTAACTAAGCATTGTATTCTTGAGCGCATTATGCCTATGTGAATGTTTTAATTTAAAAAAACTGTGGCTTGCTGTATTTCTACGCAGTAGCCAATTTGAAAATAGTTCTTATTAGTAGTAAAACAGTTGAAAATAGCATTTATAGCTACCCTAAATCTGAAAACAGCTTATCAGCGAAAAAAAACAGGGACTCTCTTTTATTGATCAGTTATCTGCTGTCGTTAGTTTGTGCTTGAAAACAAAATGAAATATCCCATTAAAATGTCTAATTAAGAACATTGAACTGGTTGTTACAATAAATAGAGTTGTGGTTGGAATCTAAACCACTAAAGCCAGGACCAAGTTTGAGAACCCCTGCTCTCTGGTGTATTTGTCTGACAAGAAACATTAGTATCAGAGTGTGTATCTGATAGCTGATGTTTTTGTCATTCATAGAAGCATCATAGCGGACATGAAGGTGGGGAAACGGACTAACTTCAGACAGAATGACAGGCCAGCCAATCAGATTCGCTTTGATGATGATGGGCGAGGATATACCTACGACAGGAGTTTGACCAGTGAGTCTGAGGGTGCTGGCAGGAGGTAAGAAATCTACTGTTATTTTATGTGAAATTAGTGTGATCTAAGGAGATAACTCACAAGCCTAAAAATGGTATTTTATCTATTTTATCAGGACTTGGAAATTGATATTTCATGTTATGGATATTTTGGCATCTTTATTTAAACAACAGTCAGCTTCCTTTTTCTGTTAGGGAAAGTTCTTCTCCCTACCTTGCCTGACCTTTTTCATATTATTTATAGGAAGGGCCTGTTTGGGGAGAAAAGACTCAACATTTTCTCTCCAGTCAGTGAGAAGACTGAGCCTGAGTCTGCTGTGACTGGTAAGAAATGGGACTTTGCACATGTGTAAAACTGCAGGTTCTCCAGGAAGCACCAGCCTCAGTCTGATGTGCTTGTTTGCCAAGGGGGGTGTATGAGGGCCTAAAATCCATGGAGAGGTTCCAACCTTTATGTCAACTACTCATTGATGCAGCATGAAAGGAGCCAATTAAAGGAACCAATTTAAAATGTTGCCAGATTCAAAGCCCTTATTTCAGTAAGGCAATAAAAACAGGATTAAACAAGAAATAAAACCAAAAACAGTAATAAAACAAAACAAAGCTCAATTAAAGGCTTAATGTTTTAAGTTGTAATTTAAAAACTGGGACTAAAGGGGGATCTCTGATAAAAATAGTTTTTTTTGGTATTTTGGAGCATAACACCCTTTTCCCTGATTTTAAAACATATTGAGAAATAGAGTAGTCCAGCAGTGGATGACCTCTCTCGGGTTGGTAATGTCTGAGTGTATATATTCAGTTGCCATCCCAAGTTTTGCCTTAACAAATAATACAATTTAAAATCAATTCAGTGGATGTCAGCAAAGTACAATAACTACCCAAAAGCCCCTGACTAGGCCTTCTGTATATCTGATCTGTACCCTGTGTTTACAGTCCCCACACTCTCCCTTTGGGACCTGGAATTAGCCAATCAGATCGCTTCGGCAACAAATACCCTGCCCCGCAATGGCTTTGAGGAGATGATCCAGTGGACCAAGGATGGCAAGTTGTGGGAATATCCAATCGACAACGAGGCCGGTGAGTTTTAGCACACCATCATGAACACAGTGATTTTTGCATTGAAGAATAGGCTAAAATGTAAAATGTAGTCTGCACTTTAACCTCGTTTTCATGCTTCGTTTTCAAATCCAATGTGCTGGAGTGCAGAGCCAAAACAACCAAAAAATATATATCACTCTCCAAATACTGACAGACTGCATTGTAAGTTACTTTGCAGGTGGCAGAGAGGCAAGAGCCACACTAAAACCATATAAACTTAAAAGATGAACTACTATTCTGTGCTAAAACATTCGTGCAAATTCATATTTTGAATGCATTTATTTGAAACTCTGACTCATCTAGGCATGCCCATCCATCTTTCCTATCACTGCTATTGGTTTTCTCCTATTCTGTTCATTTTCATTCCTTCTTTTTGCAGGGTGTGGGTCAGTCCCATTTCAATTCCATCAAATCAGGATGTGAAATGGGTTATGTTATTGCACTATGAATCAAAGATGTTCCTGTATTATGAAATGTGTTTATGTTCTTTATGGTATTTTTTCAGTTCGTGAATTTAGTTTCCATTTAAAATCAAAATTTCTTTCCTGAAATGAAGTGTAATTGAGCTCTAAACACTGTTTCCCCCCCCCCCCCCGCCTTTCTGCCCCTTCAGGTCTAGAGGAGGAGGCCAGCGTGCCGTTCCACGAGCACATCTTTCTGGAGAAGCACCTGGAGGAGGGGTTCCCCTCCCAGGGCCCCGTACGTCATTTCATGGAGCTGGTGGTGGTGGGCCTGTCGAAGAACCCCCACCTGACCGCGAGGGAGAAGGTGGAGCACATCGCCTGGTTCCGCCAGTACTTCGAACAGAAGGAGGACGTCCTCAGAGAGGCCGAAGCCTATCTCAACTGACCGGACAGGAGGCGGGTGTAGTCCTCTTCTGGTTTTCATCACTGAAAGCGCCTTTTAAATCGGAGCAGACCTACATTCCCCAGTTCGCCACAGAACCAAAGTCCAGAGACGGGTATCACCAATCCTAGTTAAGTCTCCTTCTCCAACAGAGAGACAGACGCCTCAAATGCAGTGAGTCAGTTGAGAAATGGACCAGTGTGGTCTGTAAAGATAATGCATACATTTAAATGTAAATATGGGTTTTCAGCGTCTGCAGTTGGCATAAATGTGAGCGGAACCACAGCATTCACGAGGGGTTTAATGGAAGAGCTACAGTTAAGCAGTGAAGCAGGCTTGCACTGTTCTGTGGATGTGGTGGATGTTAAGTGTTTATATTGTACAGTGAATGAGTCTCAGAGCCTTAACTTGATGTATTTGTGAATACCCACAACTTCTTTAATTGTCCTTAATTGCATTACCTTGGCATTGGGATTAGGGTACGACTCATTTGAAGAGCTGCTGTCTTGACCAAACAGATTTTCAGTTCGATGCACAGCATCACGTGTACGTTACACATCCAAGTCTCATGTTACTGTGGTTGATTATGGTCGGAAAGAACAGTTATTTTCGATTAAGTGCATCGTTAAAAGTGTTTCTTTTTGACTTCACATTGTTTGCTTGGAAACAGGCAGTCAGTTTGCAAAAAATATTGTCAGCGAAAAATATTTGGCTCGCTTCTTACTGTTAATTATTTGGCTTTCATTCCATCACCTTTGTATTGGGGGGGAGGGGGGTTTCCTCACAAACAAAGGTAGAAAAGGGAGAGGGACAAAACAAATATATCTTTCTGTTCAAAGGGTAGCTGCCTAGATTATTGTAAAGAGCACATAAGAATGTGTTGCTGTACGGTATATTTGCAGACAGGATAATGGTTTTCCTGTACTAATACCAAAAGGGGCCGTTCTGTCCAGGCCCTGTGTAATTCACAGGAGCTGTTGCAAAATGGGTTCAGCACAAGTTAAGTGTGTTCAAGTGTGTTCGGATTTACCGTAATGCGGCTTTTAACAGGAAAAATCTGTATTTTGTGAAAAAGAAAATGCATTTAACCAAGAGGCTGGATTCAAAATTAGAAAAAAAAATAGGTTTGTGATTCCAGACCTAATAAATGAAATTCTGTTGGTTGCCAAATTAAACCATTTGTCTTTTTTCAATGCCTCTTGGAAAGAAAAGAGTTGGATATTTTAGACCAGTTTTGTTTGTCTAATTTTAATTTTAATATAACGGACACAGCAGCACATTGAAAAAAGAAAAAACGTGTCACAGTTTTGTATTGGATTTCTGGGAAAGTGAACAGTGGATTAGGGGTTATAGAAAGGCAATACAACAAAAAAAAACTGAATAGCTCAGTATGTGAACATTTAATAGACTTGATTTCCATGTACTCCCCTAGCATTGTAAAATACTAAATTGTCACTAATAAAACTAGGCTTGTAGTAATACATTTTTGAAGGGGCTGAAATCATGTTTAATTTTCTCCTCATATTGAGCATGCTAACCCAAGAGTATTTGTTCAAAATGGGCAAAGCTGAAGAAATACTGGCGGCATCCTCATAACTGAAGTAAAGAAAACTAATTGAACATTTAATACTGGGTAATCAAACCTCATTGTGCCCAGTAACGCAGATTGGACACAGGGTGGCGACGTTGTCCAGGAAGTATATAACATCAGAAGCTGTAGAGCAGAAGTTTCTTGATTCACGATTGTTACATACATTTCCTGAAACTATGCCAGATCAAAACTTAAAACTCAAAACAGTCTACTGTTGCTGGAAAACTTACAAAATCTCGCCCCTCAAATTGATATTGCTTTCATTTATTACACACAGGTGTAACAAATGATGCACTATTATGGAAATCAAGGTAAAATCAGTGTGCTTTTGCTTTTAAAGTGTTGTAATAAACAACTAATGTACTACAGTGTGCTACTCGGATAGAAGAATACACGGTGAGATTGTTTTTATTGTTCTGTTGTTACAAATTACAATACTGTAGGCAGAATGTGACAAAAAGAAACCAGAAAAAAAACTTCAATGGTACTGGAAGACAAAAACAAAGAATAAAACGCATCATTCAAGTTTCTGTCGGCTCTTGATCAGGCCACAGGCTTATTCACATCACAGTTGATGTTTTCCCTGGCCAAGCAGTGGCAGAAATACCATGTGACATTTCCATGCCTGGAATAACTTCGCTGGTATAGCCCCACGTGCCTACTGCATTGTTTAAAGTAGGGGCACACTGTTGTGAGGGTTGGGGTTGTACACCTTCCATCGCCATGCTGAGAAAAACCTCACCTATAAGGTTTAGGAAAGGTGAATACGGAGAAAGAAAGATGAAAAGACCTGGTTTTCATTGAACCAGCTGTGGATCAGAGCAGCCCTGTGGAAATTCTTCTCCCAAATGACAACGTACATAGGCTGCGTTGATCCGTGTTAGGTGGGGTGTGATCATTGCAGAAAGCATCTAGTGTGGACTTTGTTGATGGAAGACTTGGGCCATGTCCAAATCAGCGCACTTGCTTACTATTGAGTATACTTGTTGAGTACACTGTGCTGGATAAGAAAGTTATTAAATAGGCAGAACTTTCTAGTGCACTTAAAATTCAGTTCCATTTTTGAGGCCATTGTTTTAGGGATGCTTAGCATCTATCCTGTTAAGTGTCTGTCTGCCCCTGTTGGACAGCACTGTTTCTCTATGTCAATGCAGTTTGTGAACATAATGTTGTCATAATTTGTTGATACTGTTCCCCTTGTCACATTAAATAATTTAGCATTTTTGTGGCCAATGCACGTGCAATTCAAACACCCAACTATTTGGCCTCATTGGAACTCTGTTAAATGCCTTCTGTTTCTGTTGAAACTCACATTCTGTATCATGCTAACTGGCAAACTTGTTTATAGCTGACACATACTGATAATTGACATTCAACTTAATATGCCTCACCCGTTTAGCTGCCTTTGTAATTGTGATTTAATTATTTCCATTAAAAAAATTATGGAAAATATTATTCCATCCCCAAACTTGGACATACTGATAGTGCAGCTAGTTCCCTCTTTCCATGTTCCTCTCAAACGCTACAACATACACTTCCTTTGTCCTAACCCAGATTAATTTTTTTAAGTTCTTTTATTTGTACTAAAGCTCCTTAATTCTAATTGAATACTTGAATAAATAAAGCAATTGGTGTCTGCCCTGTGAGGATGAGTATGGTCAATTTATGATTGAAGTTAACCTTTTCAATGGCAGTGTTTTTCACGTGAACACATTTCTTTTATGAAGATTGAAGAGATGTGTGTGATATACAAAATGGTAAATTGTTTTGAACCGTCTTTCTTTTTGCACGTTCACTTTGGTTTGATTACGCTTTCGTTCGCGAGTGTGCGATGCTTTTTGAAGACAACGAATAGCTACTCCCAGGCATATCTTAGACATCATGTAAACAACATTCGCCTTACAGAGAAGTCGAGCGACTACAGTGACAGCATTGTGTCGAGCTTAAGTGAACACAACCGCTTATTTCAAGGGTTGTATAATTACACTGGTGTGGAGATTGGTTACGACACACAGATTCCGCTTGCAAGGCAGTCTAGACATCGCTATTTATTTGTGTAGATTAAGCCCTGGTGATACATTTATGTACGCTGTAAAATATCCAGTGTTAATTCAACTACCAGTGTCAATTTAACTCTTAACTGATAATATTTGGTCCCCCTCTGGAATGTGGGACAAAATGTTATCTATTGAGGGTTGAATTAACACTAGACATTTTACTGTGTGATCTGTCTTTACCGCAACAAGAGCTGAGCTGATGTAATGTTATTATGGACCAAACTGAGGACCATACATGTTGTGGTTATTCAGTGTCGACTGCCCCCCCCCCCCCCCAAAAAAACAAAAACAAATGGAAGATTAATCGTCATTGATTTCAGATGTGACTGTAAGATATGTAATTAAAAGTATAAACAATTAGCTGACCTGTGAATACATTTAAAGTAGTGTGTCATGCCTTTGCAGTATTGCGGATGCGGTGACAGTTGCTGAAACGGCCATTACAGCTATAAAAAAAAGAATCTCGGCCCCATAACACGTCGTATTTCGCGTTTCCTCTTGGTTCTGATTCAAACAAACTAACAGCTCAGCTGTCAGAAAGTTCATATACCTGATCTGTTTTAATTTATCGCTTTCATATTTGTTTGGCAGAAAGCGCGCGTGTCTTTTTTTTATTGAAACAATCCCCTAAGAATTCCGATCTCTACAAACTTGTTAGCAAGCAAATTGATATAGTTGATACAGTTTACCCGAGGAGTGAATCAGAAAAAGGTAGTTGTAAAAAAGCAGGACGCTGTTTACTTTTCGATACACGGCTATCATTGGCGGTCGAAGAATGCCATTCAAAGTGTGGGTGGAACTAGCTGTCTTACTGCCTACTGGTCGTCCTAGCACCTTATAACTCAGATTGGCGTCCAACAAACTACGTCTGCCGGTGACAGACATGGTACGAAGTGAACACCGCTGGTGTACTTGCTAAAACTGGACTGTAAAACAACGGCGGCAAACAAAACTACGGAAAGATACGATAGTTCGAAAGGATCTGCTTTATTTAGTTGGCTGTTAGAGCGAAGTTATTTAAATACACTCACCGGTGTCTCGCCTCGTATGTCTTGTTTGGACAGTAGAACTGTTGTTGCTTATGCCGCTAAGTAGCTATGCAGAAAGGTAGCTAGACGGCTAGAAGTTCACGCAGTAGCTAAGTTGTTTTTTCCATTTCTTTACATTTCAGTTTTTTATGAATAATCGAAGGCATATGTGACCGTTTTATTTCTTACTTCTCTTACTTTTGCTTGCAACATGGCAGAAGCATCGCAGCAACAATTGGTAGAGATCGACCCGGATTTTGAGCCGCTTTCACGGCCCCGTTCATGTACCTGGCCCCTTCCTCGTCCAGAATTTAACGACCCCGCGAACTCTAATACATCCTCGCCGGTACCCTCTGTGAAGCAGGAGCCGGGGGCAAATGTCGATTTCATCAATAACCTGAGTTTGTTAGAAGAGACCGAAGACTACCCAGAACAGAAAACTCTCGCATTGTGCAATGATTTTCAGTGCCGGGAGAACTGCATCCACCAACAGACACAGCATCAGCAGCGGCAACAGCAGCTCCCCAGCCCCCAGATCCCGCACCAGCAACAGGTGCCACCGCTGTCTTCTCCCATTGGCACAACTTCCTCGGTCGCCGCCGCCGCAGCTCAGAGGAAGAGCAGCTCATCTCGTCGTAATGCCTGGGGAAATATGTCTTACGCTGATCTCATTACCAAGGCGATAGAGAACTCCCCGGAGAAGCGGCTGACCTTGTCACAGATCTACGACTGGATGGTGAAGAGCGTACCTTATTTTAAGGACAAGGGTGACAGCAACAGCTCTGCTGGTTGGAAGGTAAGAGCTGTGCGACACGGTTCCCAGAGGGAATACCGCTCAGTCCGAATGCAGTCTCAGGGAATAGCTTTATAACATTAGCATACCATCCCGAGATAAAGTTTTCGTTGCTTTGTTTATTTGCAGAAACCGCTTAATTGCTTTATGGTTTCATGCATTTTAACGAGGATTGTGTATACAGTACAACGAAGCAAGCGTCAGCTATGGTATTACCTAAAATGACCTTACAGGTGGAGAGAAAATATTAGCAGTGGGAGACATAAACATGGCACGCTGTGCTTTACAGTTGATTTTCGTTTGTTTATGTATCGCCGAAGCAACCGCTATTATGTAAGAGCATCAGCTTTCTGCTGTATGAAACATGTATGTTGTTTTCATATGCTTTCTCGCTGTTTTAAAAACAACAGCGATCGAGAGGGTTATGGTATCGTTTATTTTAAAATGTAGCAGGAACGTAACCGATGGATAAATACTCTGGTCTGTCGCAGTTGCGGCAAACGCACTTGTCTGGAACTTGGCGGCCGGAGGTGAAGTGGGAGTAGGCTACCTGCAAATGCTGCCGCCACTGTGGATCGTGCGCATTGGTGCGTAATTGCGCGCGATGTCCCAGTATGCTCGGTTGTTTCGTTTCAGACCCGTAAGGGTACCGTCTATTTTGCATACTTGTGTGCCATTGCCCTTGAGTTATTGTTATTCCCTGCGCACATGTACGTACAGTATTATGTGTATCTCTGGCAGTTATCTTTCTCCATTAATCAATGTTGAAGATCTGCAGCCGAACACATGGGGGCATAACTGTGGTGAGAGTGTCATCTTAAATTGCATATTTACTTGCATGATTCTTGCTTTACTAAACTGCATAAGGTGACAATATAGGAGAGTATATTGGCCAGTTACCAGCATGTGAGAGAAATGATGCCATTTCCATTCCCCTTTCTCCTGTCAACATATGCACAGAGGTGCTGTTAGATTAATGTAGCTGAAATTGGGTAACAGTGTGTAAACAGCTGCGATGATCAGTAACCAAACACTGAAATATGTAGTTGATATGAACCTAGATGGAGTAGCAACTTTATTTAGAACAAAATAAATGTTCTTAATCTGTATCTGTTTGACAAGATTCTGAAGGCAATGCCAACATTTGGTGAGAAAAGCAGTTTATCTAATCAGTTTGAAAAACTGTATGATTGATTAAAAAATGATTGAAGCTTGAATGTGTTATGCAGCATTTGTGGTTGCTGGATTCAGTGCTAATCAGTCACACTTGTTATTTGCATCAGTGTGTAGATTCTGTGCTCATTTATTGAATATCAAATGAATGTTTTACAGTTTTGTACATGTTTTTGGGGTATTAATAAAATGAATGACACTGACTTAAGTGCCACATCTCATTAGTCAGGAAGCTAGCTGGACTCAGATGATTAGGTTCAACCTGTTGAACATCAGCCATGGTGAGAATCAAGAAAGAAAAACCGACAGGACACAATATGAACTGCTTAGCATGAACACAAAGACATGCCACTGGAATGTGAGAGGCTTTAATTAGCCAGTTTTGTATCACTCTGCACCTGGGATGTCCACAACCATTTAGAATCTCACAAGATGTTATGTTACATGTATATGCAGTGCTTCCTGTTGGCTATATCTCATTATATGATGAGTTATAGCAAACAATGAGGTACTTGCATGAAAAAAGGGTTTTAAAATGAGAAATTTCACAGGGAATTTTTCACAAGCAAGTTTTTGCCTGTCTGGTTATGAAAGTTCGTCTAAATTTGCTATTATACAATATTGCGTACATATTTGGTTATATTTCCGCAATGTCCCACTTTTGTGGAGAGATTGTTAAAATGATCGTGAAACTGAAAAGGTTATACAAGTTTGTGGTTTTCTTCTGAAAATGGGGGATTTTGTGCGACTGCCTGAACGGCGCGTGGATCAAAGCGGGGCTCCTCGGCAGGGGCTGGCCCTGGCGTTCGCCGTCTCTTGCAGCAGGGTTTTTCCACGCCGGCTTCTGGCAGCTCGTGAGATGAGAGCTGAGGCGACATGTCCTGGCTGCCTACCTCTCTGTCTCTCATTCGGCAGTGAGAAAAAGCCCCGACTCCTCTGCGCCAGCGCGAAACAAGATTTTTCGTCCTCCCGCTCTGTGCGTGCGTTAGCAGTGTGCGGTTACGGTTGCCATTTGCTTAGCTCAAAAGGGCCGTTGTGGGTGCAAGTTTTCTTATTTAGCCCAGCAGTAAGGCACCAGAATCGTATTTATCATTGTCTCGTCGAAGACCGCGATAAGTTAATTAGCTGAATCGGGTGTCATAGTGCGAGGTTAAAATGAGAAACTGCGCCCACACCGGCCCTTTTCGAATAAGATTGGACACCCTTGTGCTTGTGAGACCAGATTTGAGCAGGCCCACCTTTGTGCATGAGGATGAAGATGCTTCTGGGAATATTTTCTGCACAGGCCTTTGTTTTGATTTCAAGCCAGTTTAGTTACAATGACACCTTGCGCACAGCCACCTGCAGTGCTACCTTGATTCACGACCATAGTGTGCGCTCTCATTACACTGTGCATCAAAATTAAGAACTTGGGCAAATTAAAATGGGGCAGTGAAGTCAAAGTCAAGGCTCTGATTGCAGTCCCTTGCCCTGGGTTTGTGCACTGTCTTTTATCAGCTCATTTGTCTGAACTGGAAAATGGCCTGAGGTGGTTTTCACTGAAATATTTTTTAAGGATGAGACGACCCCTTGGTGGGTTCACAACATGTTGCATTCCATGTGCTTAAGGCTACTGTACACCTAAACTGGGCTCCTGCAGCTTCATTTTCAGTTAGAGTTAAGGGTCTGATAAGATGTTTGGATGCAATGTGTAAATAATAACATATTGGCTGCACGTACTTGGTAATTATAACTAGAAACATAAAATAATCCTTTACAAGTAATTGTACTGAACAGAGACCAAAACGTGACAGGTCTTAGGAGAGAATGGGATTTATGGGTAGGCGTGAATTCCATTAAGAGGATAATTATCTCTGCTGGAGTGCTTTGATTAATGCATGTCAGGGACTTTCTCGCCGCGGCTCATTCAGAGTTTTAGTAACAGTTGAGAATGTGCTGTGAATGAAGAGTGCGGAGGAGAGGAGGTTTTTACTCCCACGACTGACCAATAACAGCCCTGCTCCACACAGAATGCTGAAAAAGTCTATCATTGTCATCCTACACTGGCATTATTTCAATCTCAGTAATTACTTTACCGTTATGAATGTGTCAGGAGCGTAACACCCACATTATGGGGAAGAAGTGTCTGAAAAAAAAAATGTAGGTTTACTAGGAGAGAGATGGAGAAAAGTTGATGAAAGCCTTTTTACCCTTTAACTGCCTAACGCAAAACACAAGACCTGAAGCCCCTATATGTTTCTGCTACGCACATGCAACTGAAAATCAGCATGACCGTATGATTTTCATGGCCAATTCCAAGTGTTTCCACACAGCTGTTTTTCTTAAGTAGGCCCAGGTGGATGAAACATTTGCTTCTTGATATATTTGTGCATCAGGGCAAGACATTACCATGCTTTTTACGAGTGCACTGGGCCAGAAGACATGTGTGAGGGGAAAGTCGTAAAAAGATATTTTCTTTTTCTTGAATCTCTGCAGCTGTCAGGGTGCTTCAGTGTCTTTGCTAATCAGAGAGGAGAGCTTTGTTGTCAGAGATCTTGTTAAGATGCTGCTAGTAATTGGAAGTATGTAGTGCTGGTGGATTGCTATCATGACCACAGCGGATCATGGGACTTGAGGTATAGTAGTTTGGCTCCTGATTTTAAGATAGCTTCTGTATCCTGAGAGGTCTTGTGGTGTCTGGTAAAAAAAGTTTGTCTGTGGCTTTTTCAGTGATGTACTACATAGACACATACTAGCCAAGACTTTAGAAATTATGTGTTAGCCTGCATAACTTACATACCTGTATACATCATTTCTTTAGTGTTAGTGACTCGATAGGAACTAATTGATACTTATAGGAAGTCGGATCTAGTTACTTTCACAGTGGTTCCAAAATGATCTTGGAGTACTTGTCATTACAGAGAAGGAGGGGATACCGGAGAGGTGTTTTTACAAGGTGCTTGTCACAGTTTACGCACGCTCGACACCATAACGTCTGTAGTGACGCAATGGAGTCGCCATTCTTTGCAGTCGAAGGATTTTTCTGTGGTGTCTCAGAACTGACGTTGTTACTTGGCGGGATCCGAGGCTTAATAGCAGTCTGGTGCATTCCTTGACTGTCTCAAAGAGAGATTGAGAAAGATAGCAAGAGGGACTTTTACCACCTCCCAAAAACAACACGTGAACATATCAGACGCTATGCATGGAAACTTCACTTATTTAACTTTCTTTCATGGTCTGCTTCACTACAAGTACCTCTGCCTGCTACTCACGATTCAGCCCTTTGCCCCTTTTCTTAATTCCCTCTTCATTCTCTTTTTCTCACTTGCTTTCCTTCAGCCTCTCTTTCACTCTCCCTCTCTCTTTTTTATTCTGTGTCATTGTCTCACCTGACTTGTGAAAAAGTTAATTAAGTGTTGTGATGACTTGCAGCGGCTTATTTGCCATTCTACCTGGTGTTATAGACACAAGACCCATAAATGGCATCAAAAATCCTTAGGTTACCATGACATTGAGCGGACAACTGTAGGACGTACCCCAAAAACAATTTATGATGGAACATTAATGGGAAATTATTCAAATTTTGTAAAATAAATATTTTGTTCCCTTTTATAAATGCAGACTCATTTTGTAAGTTGGTCATTAAAGACAAGTTTGCGTCATGGCCAGAGTCAAATTCAGCGAAGTCTTAGTCAAGTCGCAAGTGACATTTTCCGCATCTCGAGTGTGACTCAGGTCGGAGTCGTGCACTCAAATCCCCATCTGTGTGTCTCACACCCTCTCTCGCTCTCTCTGCCTCCCTCACTCTTTCTATATCGTCCTCTCTGTCTCTTTTTCTCTGTCTCTCTCTGTCCGTGTATGGAATGTGTGTGCTGATCTGGAGTATTGTCTCTTTCGGCCAGATTTTCGGTGACCTCCTGGGAACCGTGCCCGCTCAGGGTGGCATGCTTCTCCCATTCGGTCCTGGGTGTGTGAGCAGGCCAGAGGCCATTTGGGTTCTTTGTCTCCAGCCAGTCTGTGGCCGTGTTGTGGGGGAGTCTGCCTGGTGCTGCACAGAGCAGTGAGGGGTAGCGGGGGGATGATGGAGAGGGTGAGGTTTTTTTTGCTGTAGTGCATTCAAAATGGCAAAGTCACAACACAAAAAGGAAATTGAAGGTTGGGTCCTGTCTTGTGTGCGTCTTTGAATACTGGAGTACTGGAGTAATGGCTGTCCTGGCAGATACTGTGCTTCTGTTTCCCAGGGCTACAGGGCTGCTT
Organism: Anguilla anguilla; assembly: GCF_013347855.1. Classification (NCBI taxonomy): domain Eukaryota; kingdom Metazoa; phylum Chordata; class Actinopteri; order Anguilliformes; family Anguillidae; genus Anguilla; species Anguilla anguilla. Next base: position 29,083,980 of record NC_049209.1, read on the forward strand.
TACTGGGACAGTACTTGTAGTCTAAATTATGGGCCCACTTTCAAGCTACTCTGGACAAATCCCGTTCTAAAGCTATTTCTGATATCTTCAATTATCTGTGTTTGGGAACCTAAACAATAGCCTTGTAATATTGAAATTGTGGAAAATATTTTTCCCAATTTGGTGAAGGGATGGGAGTGCACGAGTGTATGCTTGACTGAAATAACTGAAATGGCATCATTGTGTGGGTGTCTTTTAATGCAGGATTTGAGAAAAGGTGAATGCAGCTGCCTATTGGCAAGTAAACTGTTGCGGAACTAAGTAGGAGATGGAAAAACGTATGTCAGACTTTGAGATGGATGGACATTAAAGCCATTAAGTGCATTTATGCTTCACTAAAACCGGGTTTATTATGTTTTTATTTGCCCTTCCTGAAAAGTGAGGAATGTTCAGATCACCCAGGAATTTTGCTGCAAATATCCACGTGTGTGTAATATGCTGTTCAAGTCTCTGTACCTCGCTCTGTCTTTCGTGGGTGCGTCTGGGCCTAGCCGTTGCTGGAGCCTGCGGCACAGGGATCGGCAGGCTTTAAGTCAGAGTGATGCAGTAGTGCTCGTGTGTGGGAGGGTTGAAAAATATGCTTTTAAAAAATTAAAAAATAATAAATAAATAATATGAATATAAATATAAATATAAATAATAAGAGAAGAAGACATTCCCATTAAAAGCAGCAGCATGATGTTTTAAGAAAGGGTAATAATGAGTTCTTAAAGAGCTGACATGACTTGATTGTTCTTATGGTATTGGGCAGATTGTTCCAGTCAGAAGAAGCTTTGAATTTCAAGGTACGTCCGCCAATTTCTTTATTAGTTTTGGGAACAAAAAAGAAAGGTTGCTGAGTATGTCTATGAGAGTATGAAGATATGTATGGTATTAGGTGTTGTTTTAGGTAAGAGGGATAATCAAAATGGATATATTTGAAAATGCAGTGGAGCCAATGGTAATGTTATCCGGATGGTCTGTATCGATGGAGATCCACGTGATATCACTTACAGTACGTCTACGCAAGCATGCAGGGTACACCCATGGTGTGACTGTAGTCGCTGTGGTTTTACTGGATTACCCCAGTGTACCTAGTTTCTGTTTCCCTGCGTCACCGCAAATATTTTGCCATCGGCCTCAATCCTAGCAAACAATCGCTATTAGGGGGGTGCTCTTTGAAGTACTGGATCAATTCCTCTGGCCCAGCAATTCCACACGCACAACCCCCCCCCCCCCAATAGTTCTGAGCTTCAGAGCAAAGAATTGTGCCTGACAAGGACATCACAAAACAAACAGAGTTTGTACATACTGCCGGCTTTCTGGAACATGGGACGTGGTGGGCCAGGGAGTACAAACAGACACAATCAGGGGGTGGAAGGGAGTGACTTGCAGGTTATTGGCATTCAAAGGCACTCATTGACTCCTGCGACTAGGCTGGGGTGCGGTGACCCCAAGGAGAGGTCAAGCGTGAGCTCAACTTAAGTTCCTCACACACGCGCATGTGCACACACACACACACGCAGAACATACACCTTTAGTATGCACTCACCATATGATAACAAAGCAGTGTTTATGAGGACCATACAGGGACAGGTGATAAGGGTTCTTTTTTATGCGCTTTGCTCTCACCTTTGTGGCTCCAGTCTCTAGATAAACACACTTTTCACATGTTGCCCTAGTAACGGAACAAAGCGATGCAACAGCACATTTTGCAGGTCCGCTCTAAACAGAAGAAAGCTACACGCCAGCCAAACACGATCAGATCTAGCCATGAAAACTTTTCCTGCTGGTACTTGGATCACAGCAGAGAGGAGCATCAGTGTTTTTATTTTTATTTTTTTCCAGGGACTGACCGGGCGTAACCTCCGTGCCAGAGAACTTTCCTTCACAACATGTTATTGCCTGTAAAAAAGTGGCATGTGCATTTGGACTGAAATTGCATTTCTCAGAACCCACTTCCCCCCATTCCTCTCCCCCCCCTGCCAAACAAGGGTTCTTACAGGTCTTAACCTTCGTGTGTCTTCAGCGGGTGAATCACTCACTGAAATAATTGTTTTGCCATTATTTTTAGCAGTCAGAGCATTCTTTAGTCAGACTTGCCAGGATTCCTGTCCTACTCGTGTTTCCCTGGCCGCTGCAAGGCGGCAAAGACGTATTGGAGTTCAGATAAGGTGACAATTATTAAATGTGTTACGTAACAAATCATTTACTGCTGAAAAAAAAAATCATTTACTGCTGAAAAAAAAGCAGTGGTCTGCAACCACTTGTCAGTCAGGGGAACTCCAAGGTGCTATGCAGTAGAGACAGGGAATCCAGCAGACTGTGGATGTCATGTGAGCCCTGTGTTTGAAACCTCGCTAACAACCAACAGTCGGCTGCTCGGGCTGACCGATAAACAGAGCTGAAAAAAGAAGCTTTTGAAAAGATATATATCTGCATTTGTTTCTGACATTCCCTCCGAGCTGCTGTAAAGGACCTTTGACTTAATCTTTTCTCTCCGTTGATAAAAAACAGATGTGGGGGGGACAGGCAAGAACCCGTGGCGTTCATTTCTCTTTGAACAGCCTGCTGGACCCCACACGCCACGAAGAACAGTTTAGCTTCCCGAACAAGAGCAAGTCACGCTCGTGTTTGGATGCCTTTTTGTAGTGAAAGAATGGTGATGAGACGCAATCTGACCTGCTTAACCGGGATCAGAGCAGAAGAACATTTACAAACAATGGCAGAAGTTTTGGTGTTGGCCAAAACTGTTGGCTTTCCCTAAGCGGCTGTATACCCTGACAGACATATATAATACAATACAAAAAAGGGGTACAAATCTAAACATGTCATATTTATGTACATTTTAGTGCACACTTTCTATTTATTTGCTGAATTTAACCATTTGGAAAAAAAAGAAACCGTAAATATTGCATGTGCAAAAGTGTAGGCACCTTTCCAGTTGACTTTTTGAGGTCTCAAAACTTGATTGACTCATTAGGCCTGAAATTAAGCCAGATAAAGATAACTCCACAGCTTAGTAAATGCTTTGACCTTTCTGAACTCTCTGAGTGTCATGCTTAGTCCCAACAACCATGAGCCCGTCTAAGCAGCTGTCTGAGGACTTGAAAATAAAGATAATTGACTCCTACAAAGCAGGGGAAATCTATGAGAAGATATCTAAATGTTTCCAGTGTGGAATTTCCACTGAAATAAAAATTTAGGTTAAGGGGATATCAAGGCTAGATCTGAACTGCTCACAGATTGGTCAGTTATGCATGGCAAAACCAACATATAATTGCAAAGAAACTGCAGAAAGGTTTAGATGACACCAGAGTAGTGGTGCACTGGTCCACTGTGCTGTGTTGCTTGCAGAAACAAATTTGCGTGGAAGATTCAGAAGGAAACCTTTCCTGCAATCTCATTGCAAAAGTCAATGTCTGAAGTATGCAACACAACACTTAGATAAGCCAGAGACTTTTTGGAGCAAAGTGGACTGATGAAACTAAATTTGAACTCTTTGGCCACGGCCACCAAAGATACATTTGGAGAAAAACAGGGGAAGCATTTGAAGAAAATAACACCTTGCCAACAGTTAAACATTGGGTGGATCAATAATGCTTTGGGGATATGTGGCAGCCAGTGGCAAGGAAATATTGGGTGTGTGAAAGGAAGAATTCAACTAAATATCAAGTCCTTTGGATATTTCCAGAAAGTCTGTTACAAGAAAAGCTGGCTACAAGAAATGTTTGGAAGCTGTAATTTCTGGAGGTGTTACTAGGAACTGAGTGACAGGGTGTCTGACCTTTTGCAAATGCCACACTTACTGTTAAATTCTTTTCAATCTGTTAAATTCAGCAAAATTTCATAAATATGTCTTCATATATAAAACGTATTATGTTTCAGTTTTTTCCTTGAAGAGGTTGCCTTAGCTTCGAAAAAAGTTAAAAGACAAACAATTTGACCAGGAGTGCCCACAACTTCGCACATCACTCTAAGTAATCTGCAATATCCAGCTCTATAAATGAAAAGAAATGCTGTGTAAATTGATCTGGATTAGAGTGTCTACTATATGGCTAAAATGTAAAAAACATGTACATGTAAATATATGAGAGAAAGGAACAGGGCCAATTTCCAGACCACACAGCCAAACAAGACAGATGGCCAAAACATTAACGGGAGTGTGGTGGCATGTGCTGTAATAAGTGGTTTCATCGCTCTGCTTAACAGTCATTGTAGTCCCTAAGCATGAGGGAATTCCTAGCATGCACAAACATAGCTTTTTTTGGCAGGGTTATCTTCAACTTTTGATTTTTCTTACTCTCTAAAGTGTTGTCAGATTCTTGTTGACATAAAATACTTGGCATTAGTTTGAAGGTGGTGCTGTGAGTTCTCAGATGGGCATGTGTGTTTGACAGTTTTTTGCTCTTTTGCCTCTCTTTTTAGAAAGTCTCCCTCTCTCTTTTTGAGACAAGGGTTGCCAACCTCAAATCATAACCTACCATATTCATGTGGTCATATGGTCACTGTATACTACAAATGCTTAATTTTTTGTAAATATCCAGCATTACTGTAAGTAGGATTAAATGTTCTATAATATTATTGTGATAACGTTGCCCAGAAAGAAACATTTTGAACAATCATTTTTATTCTGAAAAAGAAGTGGGTCCGAAGAGCTCCTGGAAGAGTCCGACAGATTTTGTTCTGAATTCTCATGGTACTTGAAAGTACCCATGATGCCATGGATCTCAACAACATTCCTAGAGTCTCTGGAAGCAAAGCAGCCCCACAGTGTTGCATATCCACCACCATGCTTCACAGCGGGAACTGGCGACCCTACAATGCAGCCAACTTCAGCAATTTTCCAACTGTGATTTCTTGGAGGATTGTTTTGCTCTCAAACCATCCTTCACATAGTTTGTGGGGCAAAATATTCTTGCATCCTCTTCCAGGCAGGTTCATCACAGCTCCATTTGTTTTTCTTAACTTCTTAATTGTTCCCCTTATAGTGGAGATGGGTATTTCCAGGCATTGAGGAGTTTTTTAAATAACCATTAGGCCTACCTGATTTGTTATGGTCAACAATGTTTTGTCTCATTTCATTTGTGTCTTCTCTGACCTCCCCCATGCTGATGGACATGCCATGCCAACATGAGTTTGGCATGTGTGTTAACTTATATTTATACCCCAGTGAAACAGAGAGTTGTGGATGATCAGTTCCTGAAGACTCGGATGAACTTAAGAAAATGTTAAATATAAATGACAATATACTTGTAATAGACTGCGTTCATATGAATTTCTAGGGATGCCAATAATTGTGACATTCATGTTTTCTGAGAAAACTATTTATTTCTTTATTTAAGTGCAAGATCAAGCTTGCACTTAAAAAAAATTTTCATAATTTTTTAAATTTTTTGCTCAGCTTTGCAAAGGGTGCCATCAGTTCCGGAGGGCACAATATATCGAATGCTCTGACTTGATGGCCTACTATCCACTGAATGTGCATCAGTGGTAGGCTGCAAAACTAGTTTGCACTTAATTACAACAATGTTGAGAAGAGTAAGGTGTGAGGGTACGTCAGCTCATTATGAAGGAACTTCACTGGGGAAAAACAAACAAAAATTCTCTTTGTGGTCTTAAATATGTTCTAAATTCTTCGAGGTAAATTTTCCTCTTAACATCCATTGGGGGTTGGGCATGCAAATTATTTTTAGGTGGTCAGTCAATGAAATGTTCCTGGGACTGCTTGACAATAACAGGAGACGACGCAAACACTTCAATCAGTTCAGCCCGGGATTGGGGAAAAGCGTCAAACATCCTCCATTCCAGAGCCATGAGCTCATTTCCCAGCATCCTCTTCTCCTCTCATGCTTCAACAGTGGAGGCTATCACTCAGCCTCCTGCCATGGACTCAACAACTGTCGCCGAGGAAGCAGAACATTTTTTTTTTGCTTTGGTTTTCCAGTCCTGTTTTCGTGCTGTTGAAAGGAGAAGACAAAAGGTGCTTAGAAAAAAGAAGAGAAAGTCAAACATTCTGCTCGTCTGACCATGTACAATGTGCCCACATTACTCGACCTTCGGGAGAGCATTGAATATTAGAATGTTGGTGAAATGATATGTGGCTAGACTAGAGGAGTGTGTGACTTTCTTCTCTTGCGTTTGTGTAGGCACAGTTTGTAAGCACCTAATCGAACTTCACTGTGTGGCTGTACTTTCTTTTACTTGAAGGGCGTGTGTACAAAACCTACCAGTTCGGGTAGCTGAGCAGCACTGCACACTGACTTGGCTTTGCTGTGGTGGCAGCTCACTTCAAATAATACTATGTGATTCTGAAAGAGACAAGGCACGGTGGGGTGCCAAGTGAAGTAGGACAGACAAGCTCGTACAAGACCTTTAAAAGCATTTGTAGAATGCGAAGATATGGGGTGGGGAGTATGGGGGTGTGTGCATTGATTCTTCTCTTTCAGGAGGAACTGGGAGAACAGAAGGTTTACTTTGCTCTCTTTCTGTTTATCCGTCTGTCTGTTTGTCCTCCTGGGTGCTGCGAGATGGGAGCACAGCTCCAAATGGAGGACATCATATCTGACTCATCCAGTTAGTGCTGGAATGACTGTGGTGATGGAAGTGAGTTGGGTTGGCATTTGCCAAACAGTCCCCTATGAGCCCGGATGTCCTATATTTCAGACAGAAAATGTTTTTTTCACGTATGGGAGGGCCTTTGTTCTGTGTTTTCCTCTGCTAATTTTACCTGACATAGATGAGTTACTATTACATGCTCGTGTGGGGGAAATATTGTTGGTGGTAGAAAGCAAAGTCTCATACCGAGACCAGGAAGTGAGCTTCAGAAACGAAGTCCGGTCTTGGCTTCTTGCATGCAGCACATAGGAAGTCAGTTTAATATCCGATATGTTCTCAATCAGGTGACTATGTATTTAAGATTCTTTGGACAGGGAGTTGGAGAAGGCTGTTCCTTCCGCTCCATACATTGACCAATCGACGCATCAATTGCATTGTTCATCATTTGTTTAATCTTTCTTGTTATGACAATGATACAGATATGGATACAATATAGAGTTAGGGTTGTCAGATTCCTGGTTTTTGATGGGAATGTCCGGTCAGATTATTTGTCCAGGTCCGGTTTGCGGTCCCGAACAGACAATAGGATGTCCAGTCTGAGTAATTAATTGAAAAACTTAACCGTTAGTTTGTAATGAGTTCACGTGTGAACCACCCTGGTCTGTGATTCGTTTCAATTAACCAGTGGGTAGAATAGGAGGGGACAATTCCATTCACAGGAATTGGCACAGGCAAGGCTGGAGGGGGGCAGTGCTGGAGGGGGGAGTTGTATAGGTGTAGGCCTCTCATGCCTCTTTCTTTTGGCCCCCATTGGGTTTCCAACCTTCAGCACAGATGCGCAAACTCTCTCTCGCACACTCACACTGGAATGCATACAGTCAAACATAATTGGTTGAACTGTACTAAAGTTTATGAGCATCCTCGCCCGCGTCAAAATGGCTTCTTTTTCTTGAAATGGGCAAGACCGATAACAGCAGCTGTGCCATGTCATAACTGCTTGAGTTATTTTTACTCCTTCCTGTAAAAACAGGAGCCCCATCTCCACAATGTACTGTGATGCATTTCCTGCTGAGTGGCTGGAAAATAGCGCCGTTTGTTGACATCGCCACCCTGAAATGCAGCAGGCCCGGAGGAAGGAGGGAGCAGGGGGAATGTTCTCCTCCTTTGTGGACGCCAGGGGCCATGGCTGGGTATTGCCACTGGCTGATCTTAGTCTCCACCTTAGACCCACAGCACCATGGGATACCTGTTTTGAGGTCATTTGGGTGTGTGTGTGCGTGTGTGCATTTGTGTATGCCCATGAGCATAAGTGTGAGCCTTAAGTATGCAGTCACCAAAGGATTTGTACACATGTGTGCATCCAGTCTTGATATAGCATACACTCAAACACTCTGCTCTATGCATTCTTACATTCTCTCACTCTTACTCACATTCATATTCCTGCCTGTGTCAGACTCACAGAAAGAGAACTTGCCTTGCATTGTAGTGAAAGGACTGAAATATGTGAATAGATAATGCCGGAACACTTGCTGTAATATTAGTTAGAAAATAGTTTATAAGAAGTGCCTTAATTAAAAGAAAAAACATGCTTTTGTTCTGATTTTGGCAATAGGTAGAATAATACCACTGATAGCATTTACGTATACTGCCTGTCTCCTTCCTTAACGACTTCATTGTCTACTGCTTTGCTATGTGCATGTACATGTATATAAATAACTAGGGTAAAAAGTCTAAACACAGACTGAACAGCAGGCACGTCTAATAAAATTCACATTAATAATTCTGAATATATGTCTTCAAGCAAAATTCCATAATGTTAATTTTTGCCTATATGAATCACACATTCTTTTATGTGCCAGGAGCTTCCAAGTGGGTGGTAAGAACGCATAAAAAAATTCAGCACTTTAGAAGCATTTAATCATTCATTTTGTGTTCTAGGTTTTTTTAAGTTCCTGGCTATTCTCTTGTATTCTCTTCATCAGTGTCATGAAGTTGTTGCTGATGTTGTTGCTTTGTTCCCCTGAAAAAACCCATCCCTATCAGCCAGTGACCGTACAACAAAGTACCAGAAATATGTAGGTTTGTTAATATGGGATGTAGTAGTGGAATCAGAAGGCAAATACATTTGTGTTACGGTTGCCATGGCTACGACTTCAGCTTGAGCCTATGTCTGTCAGGGTCAGTGGCTTTAAGGGCAGGTGAAGTGGGAGCGTATTCTTATCTGGTGTCACAGACGTCTGCTCTCCTCTAGACCCTCTCTCTTTCGGGGGTGAAAGTGTGCCACATGTATGCACGTTTTCATGTTTTGGAGCACCCCTTGTCTGTCATTTCTTTACGTGATATCTTCAACCAACTGGCACCAAAGGTGGCAAGTGGCCCCACAGGCTGGTGTCCAATTGGCTGTGGAATCGCCGTGGGATGGAAGGGTTTTAGTTGTGCAGAGTAAACCCCTGCCTCACTGCGTAAGAGCGCCTCCGCTGGTCTGTATGGGGCCTGCAGTCTGCCAGCATCAGCTGCGTATGTATTGCAGCCCTTTAGCATGATGACTGTGCAGCTCAGCTGGTGCACTGTCGGGTGATAAAGAAGCAGAGGCTGCCTGGACATGTTTCTGAGCATGTGCGTGCTCTGTTCTGCGTGATTATGTGGGATGATGCAGGGAAGGGTGAAAATACATTGAAACTCATCACATACCTCCCACATAAACATGTTTCTTAACTACAGTCAAAATGGTGGAGCTGTAGGTTGCTTTGCGGGTGGTGCAGACGTAGGAAACATACAAAAAAGTAGTAGAAACCCGCAACCCTTATTTAAAGTAATGTGTTGGAAATTCTGCCCATCCCTGCTTACAGATACTATTGTGAATTCCCAGTAGTGGAAAAAAAAATTATATATATATATATATATATATGGTGAAAAAAACCCAATTCTGACTGATAATAATGATAATATTTTGTAATGATAACTGAGGTAGTAATAACAGGCTGGGTGGGTGGGTGCTGTTTTTTAAGCCTGGTGATAACACTCCTCCACCTCCAGATCAGGGCCTCCCAGGCAGCCCTGTCACTTCCTGTACCCCCACCCCACTCCACCCCACCCCACACTGAGGTTATTTATCCCCCCTGTCTGACTGCGCCAGCTGGGCGTTCCAGCCGTTTGCCCTGGCAGTGCGCCCCCCCCCCCCCCCCCACCCTCGTCCCAGATGGAGCGATGACTCCCCAGGGCCGGGGCGCCATCAGCCCGCAGGGCATCACCTCGCCTGCCGCCTTACTGGCACCTGCCGTTTTTCTCAGCGGACTGTGACCTGGGGCCCCTCCCACTTGCACTGGGCTGCAAACGCCACAAATCCTGCGCTACTCTTTCCTGTGCAAGTGCATTTGACAAGCAGAGTTTTCTTTTATGTGCGTTAAACGCATTAAACGTAACGGCCTTCAGATGAAATCTTTTATATACTGGTTGGTGTTGGTGGTACAGCGGTGTAAATAGTATGTTCTCATTGAAATAGAAAAAAACCAATCATTTCCCTCAAGGGATTTTTTCACTTAAAATTTCAGTGATACAGACTGAAAGACTCACATCATGCATAATATGTTGCCTGAAAATAAATGGGTATGATATACTTAGTCTTATTGAAACTTCTCTGAATTTAAAATGAGTCCCAAATCCCCACTGTAAATGTACGCATAACTGACCTGTTGACCTTATGCAAAACCCCAAACCTAAACCTTAAAATCTAGCCTATTAACAATCTAATTATCTGGAATAGTGGAGAATATTTGACCTTCTAATGTAAGGCTGTACCAAGCTTTTAACCTACAATTATCATCTAATAACAGTGAGAGATGCTATTATTTCTCACATTTTCCAAAATATTCATATGAGGGGGCTGGGTGTTGAAAGGACTCGGCATTATTACGATTAAGTAAGTTTCAGATTACCTTGATGGACCCTGAAGGCTTTTCTGAATCTCTCTCTCTCTCTCTATTTCTGTTTTAGACCAAGACTGCTTTGACGTTGGTCTCAGACTGCACAGGGCTATATTTAGCAGCGTTCTATGATGTAATTTCTGGCTCTTCCTCTGAAGTGTTTTTGGTCTTGGTGCTCAAAGACACCTTGCTTATTTATTTCATTCATTTAGCAGACACTCTTATCCAGAGGCACTTACTATCCAGAAGAGACATAAGTATGTTCACCATAATATGAGCTAAAGTGCCAGACCTGGCTATAACAACATGCCCAGAAGAGTGAGTGTACATGTAACATTGTCAGGTTTGGCACGATTACACAAATGCATCAGCTGAATGCACTTATATTCTCATACATTGTATAATACCATGTACAAGAGCATCAGCTAAATGCATGTAATCTAATGTAACGTAAGGCGAAAAGAGGTGGGACCAAGTATAGAGCCTTGGGGGACTCCTGTAGGTAGGTCTTGGTCATGAAACAAGCCACTATGCCAGGAAACCATAAAAGACCATATCAAAATGTACTGTAGGACTTAGTCCACTTAAGAGCAGTAACCCAGATCATAAGTATGGTCAGGGTGGGGACGGGTGGGGGTGGGGGTGGTGAGGGGTATGGTCTATGGTGTTGAAAGTAAATGGTAAATGGACTGCATTTCTATAGCGCTTTTATCCAAAGCGCTTTACAATTGATGCCTCTCATTCGCCAGAGCAGTTAGGGGTTAGGTGTCTTGCTCAAGGACACTTCGACATGCCCAGGGTGGGGTTTGAACCGGCAACCCTCCGACTGCCAGACAATCGCTCTTACCTCCTGAGCTATGTCGCCCCTGAAAAGTGGCAGAGTATCCCAGTAGAATTGGAACAGAAGGGAGGAAAGATGCTCTAGCTGACAGAAGTGCTTCAGTGATGGAGAGAAAGCCAGTGTGTGTTGTGTGGAGTGACCAGCCTTGGCCGTCTACAAGGGGTCGAGAAGGTTATCCTGTAACTGGAAGTAAGATAATTGGTTAGAGCAATAGAGAGACTGATTGATTAATACTGGGCAATGGAAGGATGTAGACTGACTTGGCTGTCCTTGAAGGCTGTGGGCACATTGCCTGTGTGCAGTGATGAGTTGACCATGGAAGAAATGAATAGGAGAATAGCAGTTCAGATAAAAGATGGGGTGAGGGAATGGGGTCCAGGGAACAGGCAGTTAGTGAATGTGATGTCAGCTGGTGCAATATGCCAAAAATGGGATGTTGATAGAGGGAGAAAACTTGCAAAGATAAGGTAGGTAAGAGGAGCAGAGTGAGTGGGTAGAGTGAGATGGTAGGAAAGTGGAGTGAGGGGAGGGCTGTGGCTTCTCAAAAGAGCTGTGGATGTCTGCAGTCTTCCTGCTGAAGTTGTCTGCAAAGTCATTTGCAGAGAGGAGGGGGTGATGGGGGGGGGGGGGGGGGGGGGGGGCAGAAAAGTGAAGAGGAGGTGGAAAACAGTTTGCCTAAGCTTGAATTTCGGATTGAAAAAGGGGACTTTAGCAGACGTAACGCTGCAGGAGAAGGTTGAGAGGAGCGCTTTGCAGGTGGACTGGTCTGTAGGGGTGCTGGCTTTCCTCCATTTTCGTTCCGCAGCCTGAATCATTGTCCTGTTGCTGCAGGGCATGTCCATAAGCCATGGACTGGGAGGAGGGGACATGTAAGTTTAGAGATAGAGAAAGATTGGGTAACATTCTGATTACTGTTACCCTGAGGAATATGATAGAATATCATAAACTTTATTTATATAGCACATTTCAAACACTTGAGTACCCATTCGATGTGCTTTACAGGAAAAATTACAGAAGTAAATCAGACATAAGAAGACGAAAATTGAACAGTAAAATATAAATAAAATAACTGTAATAAAAAATACTAAGAACGATAAAAAAATTGGTTCACAAATTTCTTTCCATAGAAACCTTCCTTTATCGCTGGCTCTGCTAAAGGAAATCCATATCCCTGCTGTAATGCTGTGCTGTAGTGCGTATAGTAGCTCATTTCTGATCTGTGCGCTGTGTGTGCGTGTATGTGTGTTTGTATGTCTGTGCATTTGTTTTTGTGTGTTTAAGTGTGTGTGTGTGTTTGTGTGTATGTTTGTGAGAGTGAGAGAGATGCTATACCTCAGACACTGCCTCAAACTTGGAATGTACTACTTACCTGAATGTATTCCTTCTGTACTACTTGCAATGCAGAGGATGTCCTACTGCTGGTCACTCTGGCGAGCTCTTTGGGCCTAAAGGCAGAACCACGCAGGGCCTGGTGGCTTCACCAGCAGATTAAGGTTGAGCCTCTGTCTCCCCCTCATGGGGTTGGGTTTATTTGATCTTGATAAAAAGTGAATGGAGTGGCAAAAATCTCTTTTTACTGGCTCTGTGTATGGTGGCCATACAGGCCTGGCTGTGGGCAGGCCCCAGGTTGTTACACTGTAAAATGTCCAGTGTTAATTTAACACTAACAGAGTTCATATGAGTCCAATAGGCACCACATGTAATCTATTAGATTTAAAAGTACTCTGTAAGAGTTGATTTAAAACCGAACATGTTACTGTGTACATGTCAGAGAGGGAGAGAGGGCAAGGGTGCCGTGTAAATGCTAAACGAAAAAGGGAGGGTTAGAAGAGTGCCACTCGTATCTGTGAGGGCTGATGGGGGAGGAGCTAGGAGTTTTGGCAGAAGTTGTAGGAGAGGCTGGGCTGGAGGGCTGGCAGGTAGGGTGAGGGTGGAGAAGAGGAGAGGTCAGCTGATTGGCCGCGGTGCAGAGAGGCACTCTGGTCTCTCCTGCGGTATGGTGAGGGGGTCCCTGGCACCCTGGTTTCTCCTGCGGTATGGTGAGGGGGTCCCTGGCACCCTGGTCTCTCCTGCGGTATGGTGAGGGGGTCCCTGGCACGCTGGTCTCTCCTGTGGTATGGTGAGGGGGTCCCTGGCATGCTGGTCTCTCCTGCGGTATGGTGAGGGGGTCCCTGGCATGCTGGTCTCTCCTGCGGTATGGTGAGGGGGTCCCTGGCATGCTGGTCTCTCCTGCGGTATGGTGAGGGGGTCCCTGGCATGCTGCTCTCTCCTGCGGTATGGTGAGGGGGTCCCTGGCACGCTGGTCTCTCCTGCGGTATGGTGAGGGGGTCCCTGGCACGCTGGTCTCTCCTGCGGTATGGTGAGGGGGGTCCCTGGCATGCTGGTCTCTCCTGCGGTGTAGTGAGGGGGTCCCTGACACGCTGGTCTCTCCTGCGGTATGGTGAGGGGGTCCCTGGCACGCTGGTCTCTCCTGCGGTATGGTGAGGGGGGTCCCTGGCATGCTGGGCCCCCCCCCTCGGTATGGTGAGGGGGTCCCTGGCACGCTGGTCTCTCCTGCGGTATGGTGAGGGGGTCCCTGGCACGCTGGTCTCTCCTGCGGTATGGTGAGGGGGTCCCTGGCATGCTGGTCTCTCCTGCGGTATGGTGAGGGGGTCCCTGGCAAACTGGAATCTCTGGCATCCCGGCTGTCTCACTGTGCCCAGGACAGAATAGCATAATCCCTCGCTGCCCCACGGGTCTCCAGACTGCTGCGCTAACAAGATAGCCCACTGCAAATAATGAAGGAGAAGACTGACTAATCCTAAGAGTGCCTTTTTTGTCATTTAGAAGATGCTTTTGCAGCCAAAGCAACTTGGAGCAGGTGTATTTATCATGGCTGGAGGAACCCCCATTGGAGGCAGAGAGGGATGAAGTTACAGTAAAATCAGTGCCAGCATAAAGATACTTGCCGTAACACGCAAAACAGGGTGCCGCAGGACCAGCTCTATGTGGATCCCCTGAAGAACTTTTGTGCGCATGGTGTTAAATTATGCTCAGTCATATTTAGTTTAGTTTAGTTTTTTGTGTGGTGTTGTGTCACTGGTGAGAAGAGCTGGAACCTCCCAAAATTTCTTCTAGACCATGAGACAGAGGGTCTGTGTGTGTGTGCATGCGACTGTGCGTGCGTGCGAGTAAATGCCTGTGTTATGTGTGTTTGTATGTTTCTGAAGGGGTTCTGGGCAACAGATCCAGCAGTCATAGCCCTGCCCAGGCTGTGCTACACAGACACTGTGTGTGTGTGTGTGTGTGTGTGTGTGTGTGTGGACTTGGGGTTACAGGAGAGAGACACTGGGCCTTTATCCCAGAGTGAGCCAGGGTGAGGTGGCTGTGGTACAGCTTGACCCTTTACTGCTTTAAAGCTCAGTGGAAGCTCACTGGGTGACCACTGTACCTTTATTCACTGGTGAAAACATGTGAAAACCTAAGATATATTCAATCTCACAGACTAACAGTCAGAAAAAAAGAGATTTAACACACTGTAGCATATACATAGGTCATAATAGTACACAGCATGAAGACCAGTGAAATGGGTGTAAAAAAACTCCAATAAAACATGGATATTGGAACTTAGATATTGTTGTCAAGGAACTGAGAAAATGCTGTGGTAACATTCTCCATAAGATGTTTTGTACCGCTCTTCATTCTCTCTTGTTTTGCTTACTCGAGCCCGGGTGCTATGATTAGGAAGCGTAGGATTTGTGAGTTGTGTAAATCCTCTGATTTCCCTCCGTGCCGCCCCTCTGGGGCTGGCGGCTCCAGTGTTTTGCATACGAGCGGCTGGCAGGTGGGGGGTCGGCCGTATCAGCACAGGCCAGCACTTCCTGTGCACATACAATGGAGGGAGGAAGTCTGCTAATAGTGCTGCACTTGGCTCCATCGCCCGGTCTTTTGCCCCTGGTGGACCTGATACAGTGACTCTGAGGTTTCAGGGAGTATGAAAACACACACACACCCACGCACTCAATACAGTCACACACGCACTCACACACACTCACATACACATACAGTCACACACACACGCACTCACACACACATACACGCACGCACACACACACACATAAACACACACACACAAAGAAGAATGCAGTGATTAGCACCTAGTAGTCTCTACTTTGGACTGCAGTCTGGTTTTCCAGTACATGTGTGCCTCTTGTTACTTTCAGCCCCCCTGCTTACTGTATATCAGTTTACTTCACATAATCTCAGATATGTGTCTGACATGAGCATGTTTATCCGCATCAAAGGCAAACCAGTGGGTGCCAGCGCGCCACTTTGAATGGCAATGACATGTTCCCTTTTTGAGTTGCCCACCTTGTCATCGCAACGCTTGCTTGTGTAAACCTAGCGCTGTTCTGACAAAAAATGTGCCCAAGTTTACTGGCTTAAACATTTCGCAGATAAATAACACCTGGGTAGATTTAAAGTTTCTTTTGTATCTTTCCCGTCTCTGATGCGGCCTTCTTGAATGTGAGAGGGAGAGATTTTTCAGATATGGGCACAAAAACAAAAAAGCAAAAGAGTGAAACCCCCCCCTCCTCCCCCCCCCATTGCCCTGCTAGTCTCTCCTGAACTGCTGAAACTCCGGAGAGGAAGTCCTGAGGTCGGCCAGGCCACAGGGCCTGTGTTGGAAGCATGCCACTCACATTCCACAAAAACAAGCCTGCTCCTTTCAATACTCGGAGCAAGGGGAAGGAAAATGTGGTGTGAAGCAGGGAAGAAAATGCACAAATCAAAAACAGTCAAGATTACAATACGGCTTAATTCTTAGTGCGTTCAGTTTTCTTTATTGTATGTGCAGCTCCGGGCCAAACAGGATTAATGTTCAGAAACCTTTGGTGGTGGGATTCATCATACATTGATATTGCATGTATTCTGCTTTTCTATCATTTAATAATTTAAAGTTTAGATGAAAATGAATGGGATATCATATATTCTAGAATCGCAATAAGGTGTGGTGTGTGTCTACCTCAGTCACATAACGACGACCATTTTCTTTTCTTGAAATTAGAGTAATAATGGTTTTATTCAAGGAAGACTGGCTTAACCATTAATGACATTAAGCCTCTGTAAGTAGTTTTATGTAATTTAAATTATGGATTTTTTTCTTAGATTATGTAACAACGTGAATTAGATCATTTACTGGTGCAGCTATTACAAAATGGCATTTAAACCCCTCTTAAAATGAATTTTCCAAATTGTGGCTTTGGATCATTCAGGCTCAGTTGTTGCTAGCAGAGGCAATTCCATTCCAACTTCAATTCCATTACCATCATTGGTTTCTTTTTTGTATTTTATAAAGAATTGTACAAGTAATAGAGTTTGAAACAAAAAAGTTGTTTAAAAAAAAAATAAAAGTATATTATAAGGACACATGTACCACAGTTGGGATTGGCAGAAAGATGTTCCTGTATGTTGTTAGAGGGAAAAAATCCACTGAAAAACTGAAGGTCACAAATGAGGTCTTAAAGTTTAGATCCTTGGTGTGACATTGCTATTATGTCAGTATATCCAGTGTTTGTGTGTCTCTGTATCTCAGTGAAATAGACAAAATTATAGTGGAGTGATATCTCCGTAAAAATTTGGGTTGGGGGCACAATGGTCCCCTCTTGTACACTGAAATTGGATTGTGGGATGTGCTCACAAATGCTGTTTTAAAGTTGCTAATTATGTGTTCTTTTTTGAGTTCTCTTCTCCCCTCCTTCCACCGAGCGAGCGGCTCTCTGCTGTCCTAAATCAAATTATTGGGACTTGACGTCAGTGTGTGACAAAGGGGCTTCTTTGTGCCTGCTGTGGACCATGGTGCATCTGTGATCAGTTATGATCCAGTTCACTCATGGTTGGGGCTGGGAGAGAGAGATGGACAGAGATGGAGAGAGTGAGGGACAGTAAGTTTGTAAACTGATGAATAAACTGAAATAGTCTGATATGATCTTTTATAATCTGATTGATTAGATGGTATTTTACAGTGTGCAGTCCTTGAAACTCTTCTCATCTATCATTGTTTAATAAAGCATTTAGGGCTATAACATATCTATTACATTGTTAATTACATATAAATAATTCAAAGAAGCTTATAGATCTCAGAAAGTTAAATCGTTCATTCATGTTAAGATAGATAACACCTAGCTGGCTTCATTTCCACAGAGTAGGACTTCACCTTGTTTCTACACGGATATGTTGATAATTGATGAGAATATGAATCATTTATGAATAAAACCGCTTGACTTTAGAATAAGAAGTGGCATTAAAGGGGAACGTCTAGGTTTTACCTTTTGCCTCTCATCACTGTATTTATGACAAATTTATTAATTGACCTTTTTAAAAGTAGGTCAGTAAATATCACACACCGTTGATCACGATAACTTATCAAACAGCAAACACAGTAAGTGGAAAACGGCAGCAGGGTTTGCGTTGGCTCCTGGCGTCCTTCCATGCAGATATTTAGCCTTTCATTGCATTTCTTAAAGGGAGATTTGCTCAAACTCTGCACTGTCCACACATATGGCTTAAGCAGGGCAGGCTAGAACAGAACAACATTGTGCCATCGAGGCAGGGATTAACTCTGCTGAGTCACCATTGTATGAAATGTGCTTTTATCAGAGCAGAGGTTTGGAAACTGATTGTTTAATCTGCTGCTATCATAGGGGGTTTATTTTAAGCTTTTGACTTGATTAAACCAAACAGAATGTCTTCATGGGTTATCCTTGCAATGTATACTGTACTGGGTAAATCAAAGCCCTGATTGGGTGCTCTAATGCAGGGGTCATTTGTTGTCGTCGCCCAGTATTTTGAAGGTTTTTATAGTTTTCTTTAAATCAGCTGCCAATTTAGGCTTTGGAAACAAGACCCTTTAGCCTACCAATAACTTTAATGATCTGTCTTTTAATTAGTAAGGCACTGCAGCCCTGGAGGACTGGAGTGTGGCATCCCTGCCAGATGCCTGTGTGTTGGTGATGTCTGTGGATGTCTGCTGTTGGTAAGAGCGTGGATTTCCCCCTTGGGGGTTACTAAAGCAGATGCAGGGGCTTACCACGCAGGACTAAAACCCTCAAACTGGCAGGGCTAAAAAGACTGAAAGCATATTACGAACCAAAAGCATAACAAATGGCTGTTTCTTTCTTTATTGTGCGTATTGGGTGAAAAAAAGACTTTTTTCAAAGATTGTTGTCAGGAATGTTAGTGTGGAACTGTTACTGGTGTCTGAAGTGATTAGAATGTTTCAGGGGAAGTATCTGACCCAGGTGTCAGTCCCGGCAGAGAGATTCATTGGTCGGGAGGCGCTTGCGCAGCTGAGCACAGCGATGCCTTCCAGACTCCGCCCCCCTGCCTCAGGCCCAGCGCCAGACCCTGCTCCCCGGGGCTCCTCTCTCGTCCGTGGCATGCCTGTCACGCTGACACGGCTCCAGCCGGTCTGCTGAGGCTGCAGAGGCTGCGTCTCTACGGCCACGCGAACGCCTCCCCCCCCCCCCGTCGCACTCTCTTCTCCCTCGCTCCCTCTCGCTATCCCCTCGCTCTCTCTCTTTCACTCACTTAGTCACTCTTCCGTTCGCTCTCCTCCGTTCTGTTTCTCTAGCTCTACCTCTGTTTCTCCCCCTCCCACCCAGTTAGAGGCCGGTGTGAAGTGTGGGGTAAGAAGAGATGCAGGAAGTGCACGGCAGGAAGTGGTTAGCTTATTGAATCTGTCATTGTGAGCGTATCATTGCAAATTTTGTCACCCATTTCTCATTTTTTCTCTTTCCTCCATCCCAGCCCAAAGTCTGCATCTGCAAACCAGCATCTGGGTGAATAGCTGTAGACTGGGTTCAGCCCTGAGTTGCTTTTCCCTCTACTGATGGATGAGAACTCTCTACATTTGCATTACACCTCCATTTTATGCCTTTATTAACTCTTTTGTAGAGACAGAGAGAGATAGAGAGAGAGAGGTGCTACTTATGCTGTTTTGACACGTGGCGCCTGCTCAGTGCTCTTTGTCTGTCTGTTGACCAGCAGACCGTCTTACCCAGAACGCACCTGCCTGTCAGCGTCTTGTTTATTCACTCCGGCTCTCTGCAGTTACCGAGAAAGGCAAGCTTCACTTGTCACAGTGCAGCAGCACCTGTGCACAGGCTTGGCTGTGTGAGTGTGGGGGTCGGGTGGGGGGTTTGGCCCAGGGGGGTGGGGGCGGGGGGTGGGGGGGGCGGTTGGCCACATTTTGAGTTGAATCATTCTGAGGGTTGGTACTCCACTGTGCTTTCAGTGCTTTTGAGCATGGGCCATTATCTATAGCCTGATATTGAAGAGATTTTCATTCATAGAAAAGCACAGATGGTTCTTTTTTCCATGGTAATAGAGTTCACATCAGTACACAGTTCTGCACAGTAAGATAGATTCCATTGATCAACAGGCAACTGGTAACCTGTGTTTATGCAGTGGCGAGCAAAGGAGCCAATCACTACTGGTTACCTGCTGTTAGGCAGTGGTAATCTGAGGTGCTGAGCCAATCACGACCAGTGGACTGAAAGAGAGAGAGAGAGAGAGGGGAGAGAGAGAGAGAGTGAGAGAGGGGAGAGAGAGAGAGAGAGAGAGAGAGAGGGAGAGAGAGAGAGAGAGAGAGAGCCATGTTTTCTGCTTTTAAGCAGAAGGAGTGCTCTTAAGCACTCATTCTGCTTTCTCTAATGGCAGCCTTGGCCCTCCCAGCCTGACTCACTTCTCTCTGGCTCCTGCTGAATGCCAGCTTTCATTTGCAGTCTCGGGACTCCAGAAAACTGTGCGCTGTTATTGAAATTAAGCCTGCCTTATTTGCAGGTAGACGTTTGCGCTGTCAGCTCGCTGAAAGGGGCAGTGTGGAGGTGAAGGCATGGCTCGGGGAGGACTGGGGCGGGGCCAGAGGCGATGCAGAGGAGTAACCCCCTGAGACAGGATACAGATGGGGGTCACAGCCGCGGACTTGTTGACAGAGATGGAGTGGCGAGACTAACAGCAACTGCTCTCCTAAATATAACCTCTCATCACCGGCGGTGCGTAGGGCAGCCCAACAGGCGTAAACACAGACTTAACGGACAAAGAAACAGACTTGTACTTGGGCGTGCTGTGCTTGCAGCCGTTGGGGCACCTGTGTGTAGGGCCCTGGGTTGTTTTGAGAAGCACTTCATGGTTGAGTGTCTCCTTCAAGCTGACAAATGTCAACAAGCACTTGTGACCCCCTCCCCAATTATGATGTTATTTTCTTGTATAATATAGCACATAAAACATTATATCTGTAGATGTGTACCATACCGTATCCAGCATTAAAAGAGCCTGAAGTTCACGTAAAGCAAACAATGGATGAGTGACTTGTATCACACTTTTAAGACATTAAAGATTTTGCACATACAGCCTACAGACAGGGTACATTTAAAAGTGCTGTGACCTGACACTGAAGCTGTACTTCGGCTCTCTAAGGCCTGCTGAGACAGTGAGACTTGTAATGACAGCCTCTTTAACCTCCTGTTAGCCACATAGCTCTGGGTCTCTTTCCCTTTCCATATTTGCTGAGTGTCCGTTTTCTAGAGACGTACGCAAGCTACAGGATAGACAGGCTGAGTCAGAATGAACATCCTTTCAGGTGTGATTTTGTCAAGGAAGCTGGGGGCAGTTTCGGTCTGGGGAAAAAGGGGACAGCACCTAATTTATATATTTTTTGCATTGCTCTGCTGTCCTTTACATAGGCTGCTCTTTCAGAGTTCAGGTTGCGAGGAACCGCTCGCTGCACTCCACCTCCTCCGGACTCCTCCTCCTCAGCGTGTGAGAGGGTGAAAGGGCAAGAGGTTAAAGACCGTTATTACATTACCGTGACGCCTCCAAGGGCTGGCGAAAGTGGTGACCCAGATACACTCTTCACCAAAGAGCAAGGATTTTCAGAGAGGGGGCGGCAGGTCTAAGAGAAAGGTCTATGGTGGTTTTCAGGTTCGACCTCAGCTTACTCAAACTGACTGCTGAAGGTGGGGGGTGGGGTTTCGGTTGACGTGCGATCGGGTTTGCGTGCAGCACGGTCTGCAGACTGGCTCCTGCCTCTGAGCCTGTCTGTGGCGATGAGGAGAAGGGGAAGGGAGGGGGGGGGGAAGCACGCCAGAGCTACAGCCCGCTGTGTCCTCTGCTGCCCGGCAGGCCCCACTGCACGTGACCTCCGGAGGTCAGGCACAGGGACGCACGCAACGGCAGCCACGCGTGTACACGCAGACACGCGTGCATGCATATACAAACGTGCACATGCTCACGTGCACATGCATACACACACAAGCGCGTGCACAGTCGTTCAGAAACAGAAGCGAACGGACGTGCATTCATGTGTATCGACATATATAATCATACACACACAAGTCTCGTTCACACAAACTCAGAGTCACTCAAGTCACAAACTCAGATGCACACATGCAAAAGACAGTCATTCAGAAATGTCCCCATGATGCACACTTCTGTGAGCAAAGACAGGAAATTGGGGTGGAAAAATACAGTTTCTCTTCTTCTCATTTACTTTTTTCGAAATGTCAAGGTTCAGTGTTGTGAGCTATGATTAAGGGAGGGGGGGGCGGAGGGGGGAGCCAATAACTTCAAATACTTCAGACTTTACCAACTCCACTTAAGAGTGAGTAATTTCCTGCTTTGCATGTTTCACTCTTGAAGTGAAAAAAGCGACTCTTCCAAAATGAGAATGAAAAAGAGCGAACGAATGAGCGTAAAAGACGGGCAGGCCCGAAAGCACAGTGTTTTCTCAGAGCTGGAGGCTTTCCCCCCCTTGGTGGTGGTTTGGGGGGAAATATGAGCAGTCATGGGTAAGGCCTGTTGGCAGCCTGTGCTGTGACAAGCCCAGGCTAGTGGATCCAGGAGACTTTCATTAGCGATGTCAGCCCTGGAGCGGGCAGACACCCGCAGAGCAGGCTGTGTCTCTATGAGCCAGACAGCCTGCAAACGTCACGTCTGTAGGCCTCTCTCCCCCCTCACCCCGCCCCTCCCCTCCCCTCCCCTTCCCTCCACCCCCCTGGCCTGTTTGCATCTGTCTGTCCGCATCTGTGGGGAAGCCATGTTCAGTGCTCGGAGTAAACTCGGTGACCCTGTCTACTAGTGAGAAAAAAATCACTCAGAGCTCTCCTTTGTGCCCTCCCACTCCCCCCCTCTCTCTCTCTCTCTCTCTCTCTCTCTCTCTCTCTCTCGCTTTTTGCTCTTTCCTTCCCTCTGTCACACGCACAAACACAGCTACAGCTAGATCCAGAGTTAAACTCCGTATCTCCACCAGAGGAAGAACACCATTCTGTTGTTACACTCCTGGACCGTTTTAGCATTAAGTAGCTGTTTTCCACCCCTTTTCTCTCTGGTTAACAGTTAAACAATTTAACAAATTTAATCTGAAAGACAGTCTTTGGGTGAGCAGGGCTAATGTAACATCTGAAAGATTTGTGTTTTCATTGGATTTTATCTTTTCCTATTTCCTATGTACAGTAAATTTTAGATTTGTAATCAAATAATACACAAGTGCACACAGCTTTTTTAAGTGCATTTTTATACACTTTGGTTTCACCATGTAGAAAATTACAGCACTTTTTATACATAGCCTCCCTATTTTAGGGCACCATTATGTTTGGGACATATTAATGTTATGTAAATGAAAGTAGTCATTGTGAGGGAGGGGGGAGTTGCGGAGGACCACACGCAACTGAACAGGGAATCGAAAAGCTTATCCCCGAGGAGATAAGCCACTGAGGCTAGAGGAAACGAGGATGGGAAAAAATAAAACAGACTGACAGGAGTGAAAACTCAAACTCAAACTCCCTGTCTTAAAAAAAGCCTTAAAAAATGGCCAATCAAAAAACAACCCTGTGAGAACAAGGGCGAGAAACAGAGAAACAAAAACACTGAGCACAGCTCAGGAACGAAAAATAGTTGGGATATAAACCAGGGAAACCCAACGTAACTGAGTCGCAGCTCAGACCCAAAACAAAAAGGAAAACTTGGGGGTCGAACACCGAGATACCCAAGAACCTAAGACGCAGCTTAGGAAAATGAAAAGGTAAAGCCCTAATGGTCTACCGGCATGAAGCCCAGAGGGGGAAACACTTCTTGAGAAGCGAGAGAACAGGAGGTTTTTTAAACAGGCTCTGAAATACCTTACTGGCTCAATGAGAACGTAAGTTGACACTGAAGCAAGGACTGAAAGTCAGACAGTGTCTTACATAGCCTTGCCTGACGCAGGTGGCCGAAATCACGGCATAGGGAGGAATAATTGGAAACAGGTGCATCCAATAAGGTAATAATCAGGCCAGGAGGCCAAAAAACAGAACTGCACCCCAAACTCATGACAGTCATGTTTAGTACTTTGTTGCATACCCTTTGCATGTCATGACTGCTTGAAGTCTGTGAATCATAGAATTCACCAGGTGCTGAGTATCTTCTCTGGTGATGCTCTGCCAGGTCTGTACTGCAGCCATCTTCAGCTCCTGCATGTTTCGGTGGCTAGTTGCCTTAATTTTCCTCTTAAGAAACTGTTAAATGTTAAATTGGATTCAGGATGGATGAATGTCAGTCAAGAATTTTTTTTTTTTTGGCTTTGAGACCCTCCTTTGTTACTTTGTATTTGGGATCATTGTCTTGCTGTAGGATGAAGTACCTTCAATAAGTTTAGAGGCATCTTCTTGAACTTGAGCAGATAAGATGCTTCTGTACACTTCCGAATTAATTCTGCTGCGGCTACCAGCAGGTACATCAAGGACGCCAGTATCTGTGGGAGCCATACACGACCACACCATAACACCCCCATGTTTCATAGATGAGGAGGGGGTGCTTTGGATTTTGGGCTGTTCATTTCAGCCTCCAGACTTTGCTCTTGCTATTGCTCCGATACAAGTGAATCTTGGTCTCATCTGTCCAGAAGACATTTATGTAACTTACTCTTAATATATATGTAGTAACTAGGATCCAGACCAGACTGATTGATTAATATTAGTAGGGAAGCTGCAATCCAGGGTTGATTCTAGGTGTAGGCGATGACAAGGACGGCCGCCTAGGGTGCCATCAGTCTTCCTTGGGGGCGTATTAACATGCTGTATCACTATACACTGTACCATGCGCAATCACTAGAACGCAAACGCCACTGTTTAGCCCCAGAGCCAAACCCAGGGAGCCTGGACGAAGGGGTAGACCTGTCCCAGCTGTAAACTCTTTGCCGTCAGCCTTCCAGCTCTTTCCCCCTTCTTCCCCTCCTAACCACTCTTCCTGTCTGACAGGAAGTAAGCTCTGCCTCCTCTGTCAGTCGTTTCATCTGGCCACTTCCTCATTCTTGGTTAAGCTGTGGACTTCCTGGCTGTCATGTTAGGAAAAGCTTTGCTCTCTGTAGGCCTGTTAGAGAGTGTTCTGATATCAGTGTCTGGGTTTATGGTGTGTGCGTGTGTGTGTATGTATGTGTCTGTTTGTCTCTGTGTCTGTGTAAAGGAGGTTCTGACCTTTTTTCATACTTAATAATTCAATAATTCATATTGAGTGAAAGGGTGGTTATTCATGGGTTGAGAAATATACTGTATATGCATGTAAATGCAACTATAGGTTTTAGTCAAACATGAAATTAAAGCTCCTTTTTTTGCATTTCAGTATCAAGTTTATGTATTCATTCAGAATGGGTCATGACGAACATGTTTGGAGGAACTAATCAAAACAAATTGTAGATGTGAGATTTTACTTCTCTGCAGTAATACCCAAGGGATACATGCCAAGCACTGGTTATCATGACCATATTCCTTCAGTTAATTCAATCATCAATTTTAATGAGCACTTTCATTATTCATGCCCTTACCTCTCTGTATGGTATGTGGTAATGCTTAATTAAAGTGCTCTTAATTATGCCTGGTGTCAGTCAGAAAGCATACGCTTGCTTTTCATCTGAATTCTACAGCCAGGGAAGATTTTCATTCCAAGACTGTCACAGTATATTGCAGTTGTTTTATGTGGGTCCAACAGCCATTCTCCATGAAAAATGAAAAACAGGACTGGCTGTAGGCTAGCGCACCCTGACTGCATACTCTTCAGAGGAGATGCATGCTGGATGGACACACAAGCAGCAGTGGGCACAATTTTTTTTAAAAAAGAGATGTGGTTAAAAATGGCATTTTTCACTGGAAATGACTGTTTGACTCTTATAAAGTGGCATTTTGAACCAGTTAAAAAAAAAACCTCTGCATAGTAGTTTTTTTGCCCATCCAGGGTGTATGTGCTCTAAAGCCTGTGCAGGTTACAGCCAATTATGTGCAGCCCTTCAGGGCTGTTGGCCACAGTCTGCTCTGACTCAGCCAGGATTTTCTACCACAATGAAGGAGGTGCTATTACACTGAGGGCCAGTGCATGAGCAGGATACTCTACTTGCTAGCCCGAAGTGGCATTTATCTTAATGAGCCCTTGTATCCATATGGCCCACTGAAGTCCATGGCTGTGAGTAATGATTTTGCATCAAAATCATAATATTGGTCTGTCAGTATAAGACTGTGGTTATAATATACTCTTTGCATCGAATGGTTGGTTGCAGTGTTAGGCAATGTTCCTGCACAGAGCTGTGAGACAGAAAGCAAAGCTAGCTTTTCCAGTCCCAAGTACATTAAAGCAGCATTAAAAGCTATTCTATTCTGTAACGTAACGGTTCACTGTGTGAACACCGTAGCACTGTGTTTGGCAAACGGCGCTAGCGCTCTCCCTCAGAGGCCGTTGGCCGTCGAGCTCGGATGCCACGCCAGCACTTTCGCTAACGCGCAAACGGAGTCACAGTTCATTAGAGGCGCTCTTGTCTTGCCACGCCACCACCACACGCTTACGCTATTCGCTATAACCTCTGTGTTGGAAGACGACAGCAGGGCGTTCAGCGGTGCTGCACGGCACAGTAGGAAGCGTTTGTGACTTGAGTGCTTTTCTTTTTTCACTCTTCAGCTGCTTTCATATTGACCCTCTTGGTGTTACTGTCACCATGATTACATTTGGATATATGACTTTTTATTTGACTTTTTCCTGATTACTCCTGATTAATCAGACAATACTGATTTTCAGACCCCAAGTGTATCAGCCAGAGCCTTGCGTGTTGGAGTATCGTAAGCACACACACAAAAATCTTTTGCACTGTTCGCTACCTGCATGAGAGAATGTTCAGCAATAAAGCCAAAAACTATTGGAACACACCGACATGTAGGTTCTTAAATCAGCATGGTCCGATTTTCTGACAAATCACATCCCTGAGTACGAACAGGTGAAAAGTGCCATCACCTTAATAAACCCGACCACTTCTGTTAATACCAGTGAATGACCACCTCCATGGTCATAGTCATGTGCTGTTGGGAACAGAGGGCACAAGATTACCGCCTCGTATGGGAATTACCCAGTGAATCGTGCCACTGCACATTTAAATGTGCACTAGTTTGCACTTGTGGCCTCTTTCTCTTCCATGTTACTCTCTACTCCAGTGTAAAGAAAAAAGTAGAAGATTCTATCTTCCAGTTACTGTACTTTCACAAAACTTAGCTGCCTACATCTTGAACGCAACTAAATTAAATTGTATTAAAACAAAACATTCTGGCCAGGCAGCCATGGTTACAATATTTTATAGTTACAAGCATCAACTTCTGACTAATATGCATGTCATGTTCAGCTGATCACACCATTGCGTAAAATGCAAAGATGCATTGCTGCATCTTTGCCTGGAATGCACTGTTCGCTCTGAAGTTTTTGTGAGGATCTGCAACATTTTGGAGAATGTTTGTTGCTGGGTATAACCGGCATCGATGTCACACTGTATACAGTCACCCAGTCACCAGCCAGGAAAACAGCACCCTGTAGCTGAATGCTCAGTACAACACCATATCAGTATATTTGACATTTTTCTTGTCTTGAAGCTGGCCCTGGCTGGTGTAAATGGCTGGATTAGCATGGTGAATGTCCTTGTTCGGTTGACTGAAATGGAACCATTGCAACATGTTAAATACTGGTGTTATCACAGCAAGGGGCTGTGGCGTACAGACCTTATAATCACACTGAAGTGATTGTTATGGGCCTTTCTGTCCCAAGTGCATCCAGACAGGCCACAAGAATCCTCTCCATAAGTCCTGCTGGCTACCATCCCTGTTGATGAATGGGTGAATTTAATTTCCCTCAGTACTGAGGTGACTAAGTAATAGTGTTTAATGCAGCAGTCGCATAATGCACATATCAGGGTAGTGTTGTGATGGTTGAATGGTTTGACCATCTGTGAGCGTAATTACGACTCTGCAGAACTCTGCGGTTCTGCCGTCACATATTCACTGACTCTGGGAAGTTGCAGACTCAGCCACTTGTTTTCGGAAATTCCCTGGTTGGCTTTAAAAAAAAAAAAAAGAAAAAAATCTTTTCTGTGTCTGTCACAACCTGTGTCTGTCACAGCACCATGCTTCTTGTATAGATCATGTCTAGACCAAATTACTGTGCCTGTGAAACACTTGCTGACCCATGACATTACATTACGATCACGTAACAAATGCTCTTATCCGGAGCGTCTTACACAAGTGGGACAGAAGGTCCGTTTATAATCAATAATGAATCAGCGTTTCATAAAATAACATTTGATTAAGCAGTCCCTTTAGCTGGTCAATAGGCTTGCACCAAGGTTTTGAATTTAATGCAATCCGATATCAGTAGCCAACAGAAGTATAAAGATTTTGATAAAGCATCTTCTGATAAATACATTTTTTACCCAAGTAAGCTAGTTGGACTGGTAAGTCCAGGATAAATAAATGAAAATTGTCTAGTTACAGTACCACACAACTGAATACTGTGACTCTGCATGGACAGGTCTGCAACCTCTGAAAAAGAGCATTCCATGCCTGTACAGAACACTGTAGGATAACCAAGTAAAGCGCTCTCCACTGTTGCTCCTCTCCTGTAAAGTACGGCCGAGTTGAGCAGGCTCCCAGAGTGTGTGACTTCATGGATTTGTTCCTCCTCTCTGACTCCCCCTTTCCCTGGTGGAGGAAGGCGCAGAGGGTGTGTGCGTTCTTGTGGAGGAAGCTTGTGGTCTGTGTTAATTTTCTTTAATAAGAGGCTTTTTGGAAACAAAGGGAATTCTTCCTTTCCCTTTCTGTCCTTCTTCATTTTTGTCTCTGCCAAAATTAAACTTTTTCATTCATCTTGTGTTCTGCCTAAACACTGGTTGTCTATCCACTCTCCTCCTCTTGGCTAAAGAGGGGCGTAAAAAGAAAATGGGGTGTAAACAGAGAAAGTACAGAGGATAATTGTTTCTCTGTTTTCAGTGGATGGGATTTTAATATGTATTTCTCAATGCTATGTCCTAGAAAGTGGGTGGGTTTATGGCTCTGAACCACACGGCTTTCTCCAGCTTTACAGTGGAGAAGAACCTGGAACTCGAGGCTGCACGTGCACTAATGACTCCCTTGTCTTATGTCAAAGGTGGAACACAGTACCCCAGCCTATAATAACATGTGATGCTTCCAGAAGTTGCTTGGTGTCCGCCAAGCGTTACTGCGGTACCTGCTCCTCGGGTGCCGAGCCCAGGGTGTTCCAGCACAGGACTGGGCCCTTCTTGGCTGTAGGCAGCCAGGCACTGCCAATATGCACACTGGAGATCACAGAAGTGAGGAAGTGAGTCACACAATGGACTCCGGTACTGAAGTACTTAATTTCTGCACTCGTCGACCTATCAGGTCCTCATCTTTAATCCTCATCTTTTTCAATGTTACATTTTGGTGGTACTTTTTTCTGTTGGGAACCGACTTCATTTGAATTTTTTTACTCTGTGCTCAGGACTAACCTAGAGTGAAAGCTAGGGAGAAGGGGAAGGGTTGGAGAGTTTGATTTGCCTGTGTCTCAGAGGGACAGGCATTTTTACTCTGAGGATTTGTAAATGCTTGGAAACTTGAATGCAACTGTGAAGTCTATAATACATACACGGAATGAAAGTTGCAGGCATGAACATTGCAGGCAACCGTAATCACTGTCTGAAAATGTTCTGTGGTTTTACAAGATATCCCAATGAATCAAAAGTATATAAATCAAATTTTTAATGCTTGTGTTTACGAGTCAGAGAGATGTGGTTTTCAACTCTGCCAGAGGTTACTGGAGCACTGCATGCATGTCTTCTGTACGGGCTCCAAACTGGCCTGCGAATGTGTACTTTCAAGTACTTGGAGCTGCCTTTCTTCCATACAGTCTTATTAAGCAAAATAAATCCCTTATACTCCCTTAGATTGAAAATAAAGCCTTATATCTTGTGACTGTTCTATAATTTATGAGAGAAAATAGACTGTGCTTTTTGCGGTCTATGGTCAACACAGCCAGCTCGTTTCTAACCATTATTAATGCTCCCTGTTAACTGAGCTACATGACAAGCAAGCTAACAAACAAAAATAATCACTATCACTTGTTGTCAATTTTTATACACATTAAAAGACCTGGAATGAAACTTGTCCTCATCATAGCTAGATTACATTTATTGCAGCAGCACATCAAAATACTAATTGATCACATTCAATGGCGTATCATTATCCATTTCAGCTCTCTCCCTTTCTTCACCTGCAATGATGACTGCTACAGTTGAAACTTCTCTACATCTCCCTTCACAAACAGAGCTTGTGTGGGTGGAAACCAAGTTTTAGAATGTAGAGGGGATGGAAAGCCAAGTATTTTTGGTTTCCTCACTAATGGGCGTTAAAACGGGAAAACAGAGATCTTTCCTGATAATTTATATTGGCAAATATTTTTTATTCATCATAACATTTTATTTTGGCGGTTGTACTGGCCAGTTACGGTATGATTCTTGAAGCGGTTACCACGTCTGAGTCCCCCCGGTGATTATGCCCTTGCTGGAAGTACATTGCTTCATAGTATGGGCTGTATCAGGTTTCTTTTAATTATAGCAAGCAAACTCTTATACAGTGTTTCCATATTTCAGATATCAATGAAACAGACCCACCATGTTCTGTTTTGTGGAGATTTATTGTAAAATGCTTCATTGGTGAATTATACAGTGAATATGGATTTAGCTGCTAACATGTCTGTAGGAGGGAAAAACGTTTATGTAGCTTAATTTGTTTTGGTGAGATTCTGAGAAAAAAAATTGTTTTGGTTCTCGTTTTCTGTGTTTGTGAGACTCAGAATATCAAGCTGTGCAGAGAGGTGGCACGTGCATAGCAGCAGGAAAAACGCACAATGGCCCGTCGATGTGTTGTTTTGGTTCCAGTTTTTGGAGGGAAACCTTGGGGATCTCTTACTGTCCCAGGAAGGGCCTACAATATTCTCACAGGGCATTTTCCCTGTCTACATTCTTTGTGCGGGATGTTTTCCTCCTTACCTCTCTATGCTAAGTGAGAATTTGAAGAATACTTTCTTTGTTCCCTCTTATTTTCTCCCTTTTTTATATGTTTGAGGGTTAGGGTGGGTGGATGCTAAACTATGTGTTGAACAGGAAGCCTGAGTGTGACTGTTGTGAGGAGGGATTAGGTGAATTTATGATGGCCCCAGCTGTAGATATACAACGCATACACTCACACGCGAACACCTTGAGTCACCTGTTTGTTTTGTTGATAAGAGATTTGAAAAGGATGATGTTTCAGTGCTGTTACCAGAAAGGCACAAAAGCCTCACTGGGGATGATTGCTTATTGTTTTTGTCGCACATTGTGATTTTTAAGGTTTTGATTAATATGCAGTTGACATCACAGCATTACCAAGACAGTCAGCAGCTCCACCTAGGACATTTCTCATTCTCGCATTGTTAGTTCTCTTGGAAAAATAAGATGATTAATATGGTTGATTCATAGAAACCAAGTGCAAAGAATCAGAGGAAAGAATTGGGGATTGAGTGCTTGATATATCTCTAATATACTTATAATTGTAACCTGTTAGAGACAAAGACACCAAAGTCCTGTATAGGCTTCATAAAATAATAATATAGGCTACATGTATAGTTAAATCACAGTCTTTAGTATAACAGATATGGCTTGCTTTTCCTTTCATATTTTTCTTGTCAATGTAGCTATAAAATTTTGCAGACAACTTTTCATTGGGTTTAATTTTCATTTTGACCTATTTTAAGCTATGTTTATGGACCATGTAGACTGCCACTTGTTTAGTGTTTTTATGGGTATTTTATGTATTTATATATGATGCTATGGTATGTTAAATTATATTTTATTCACTGCTAAGATACAAAAATGGGGTCCAGGTCTGACAGCACTTTTCTGGCTAGGATTTCAGAATTTGGGTGAGAAAAGAACCTGGTCAACTGTGGTCAGTACATAGTTATAGGGTTTTTGCAGTAGGGCTCCTTGTATCTGTTGTATTTAACAAAAATGAATTGAAATTTTGAAAGAATTTTTTTGTTTTAATTTTTATTTACCATTTCTGTGCAGTTGCTGTAAGGGTCTTATGCTGTTATGGGCTTTTGCACCCAAGAACTTCTTGAACTCTATTGCTGTTGTAATTGGACTGGTTATCTTTAATTGACTTATTTAGAAATGCACAAGTGCTGTTCAGTGCTCTCTTGTTTTGTCTGTTTTTAGCTGAATGTTTGTGAACATTTACACCTGCCAGAATTATACTGTCCATAGCTGTGATCTACTTCCAGTATGGGCAGTCAATTCATTTTGATAATTTCTCAATGAAGCTTTGTTGTGTAAGAAAAGTAAGTATTATTTGGTCTTGGACTTACAAGTGCACCATTAATATAGTATTGTATGTGACATGGCAAATACTTAAATAAATATTTAAATAAAGCCACCCTCTACCCCCCCCCCCCCCCCCCACCTGAACTGCCCCTTCTATTTTTCCAAGGGAATTGTAGTCAGGGTACAAGTGAAAAAGGCTGGGTAGACAAATATCATTAGTGGAGGATGTGTGTGTATATACATTCGGCATATTGTGAGTCTCAAGTTGTTTATTTTGATTGTGCTCAAACGTCTCCTTCATAAAAAAAATGACAAATTGCTTTTTTCCCTCTGAACTCAATAGGCCATGTCTCCACCATTTATCCCAATTTAAACCCCCTAGTGTGTAACTCCCTGTCCTGGCGTTTATGTAACGCACTCCACAAATGTTTTCCTGCTTGGGGAAATTGGTTTTTATTGTTGGCAACGTTAGCGTTGCGTGGCCCGAGATGCCCCCTGACGCACACACCCACATTTCTCTCTGTGACAGCTTAAGAAAAGATTTGGATTCGGCTCAAGAAATCAAACAATCGCTATGCTTTAGGCCACACGAGCCCATTTCGTTTCCTGGAAAAGGCTTGGTGTGATACGTACATTGGATGATTGTCTCATAGCGTACACCAGTGTTACTCAAGGCTTATGGCCACATATGGGCAATATGGGCCACATGTACCCAGCCAACCAGAATGTGTCACATTGGCCTCAATGGAGAAAATAAATCTGCACACACTTTTTCCCACACTGTAGAAACACAGTAATGTTGAAATTCTCTAAATCCTGTTCACTGACATTTGAGTAATCATTATACATGTTTTATATATCCATGTAGTAGGTATTTATTGTACAGTTAAATGAAAACTTACTTTTGGATTTAACTGTTTAGGGTGTAACAGTACACATATTTATAACAAACCAAACAATCGCAATCTTGCTTTAATTCACTTGCAGAACTTGCTTTTTGTGCGGAACTTAATTTCAAAACTCTGAGTTCCCCCTAGGGACTTAGTGTTAATGTGCCTTATTTTGTTCAGCAGGAAATTATGGATATTTAGCCACTGTTTACATTTTCATAATAAATAAAAAGATTTTATATTTTGTATTTCGTATTTTTTTGCTGTTCCAAAAACGTACCTGAACATGAAATCAAAACTGAACCAACTAAGATGTTTGTGTACCGCTACACCCCTAATGTGTGTGTATATGAGCATTATTTTCCATATACTGCCATTTGGGCTGCAGGTTGAGTTGGATCTCCTTCCCTGTTCTGTTTATCAGTGCTAGACCGCTTGTACTGTCTTGGACTTGGTTGTATTATTGTGGTAGGCCATACCACAAAGTTCCTCTGGAAAGATTTTTTTTTGTAAGGAAATATTCTTAGAAACATCTGATTCTGTCTGGGCTTGAAAAGGGGGATTACGGGTGTCTGAACAATTAACTTAATGTAGCATAACATGACATATGTGCAGCATGGTTATATAGTATATATTTCAAATACATTGACCTTGCCCTCCCTCTCCCTCTCTTTGCATCACAGAATTCCATCAGACACAACCTGTCCCTGCACAGCCGGTTTGTCCGGGTGCAGAACGAGGGCACGGGGAAGAGCTCATGGTGGATGCTCAACCCAGAGGGAGGCAAGAGCGGGAAGTCCCCCCGCCGTCGGGCCGCCTCCATGGACAACAACAGCAAGTTTCCTAAAAGCCGAGGGCGGGCCGCCAAGAAAAAGGTACAACCGGCACACCACCCCCTCTGTTCAAATACCAATATATTGCTCAAAGTAACTGGTTTAAGTGAGTCACTGATCTGAACCAAATGCGTTTTGCTGTGGAGAATCAAGTCTTTTAATTGGTTCTTAGAAGTCAATTTCATCTCATTGTAACTCCACCTATTATGGGGTTTGTGAAACCTTGCTCATTGGTTTAATGAAGCGCTACCCCTTCTGCCCTCGCAGGTGTCTCTTCAGGGTGGGGTGGACGGCGGAGCAGACAGCCCTGGCTCCCAGTATTCCAAGTGGCCTGGCAGCCCCAACTCCCACAGCAACGACGACTTTGATGCCTGGACCAGTTTCCGGCCACGAACCAGCTCAAACGCCAGCACCCTGAGCGGCCGTCTCTCGCCCTTCATGCCCGAGCAGGATGACCTGGTGGACCCTGATGTGCACCTGGTCTACCCTGGTGGGTCGGGAGGCAAAATGGCCGCCACCTTGCCAAGCCTCTCAGAGGCTGCCGGATCGATGGGCCGTCACGGCTCAGAGAATGCCATGGAGAGCCTTCTCGATAACCTCAACCTCCTCTCACCCAACAATGCCCAGGTTGGGGCAGGGGGTGGGGGTGGAGCCAGCAATGGCTCCGCCCAGTCCTCCCCATCCTCTATGATGCAGGCCAGCCCGGGGTACCCACCCTACAGATCTCCAAATATGGTCTCCCAACAGCCCCCGCAACAGGACTACCGAAAGTGTCTGTACGGGCAGGCAGGGGTGAACGCCATGTCTCCCATGCCCATGCAGGCCCTGCCTGAGAGCAAGTCCGGGTTCAGCTCCTACCTGGGCCAGTACAGCTGCCCCGCAGGGCTCCTCAAGGAGCTCCTTATAGACGGCGACCCCAGTGCCGAACTCATGCCATCGGTGGAGACGGTCGCTCCCCAGTCCAGCGGGGGCCGCATGATTCCCACCTACAGCGGCCAGCAGGCCCAGCTGGGACACGGGGGCAAGATGATGAGCCAGCACCCCCACCAGCATCCTCACATGCTCCAAGGCCAAGCCCCGCCCACCACCACCACCGTGAACGGCCACACGCTCCTCTCCTTGGGGGGCATGACCCGTGCTGGAGTGCCCGCACGCCTGGCCTCCGCCACCAAGTCCCACCTGCACCTCCCCCCCCACGCCCACCAGCCCCACCTGGCCGCCCCTCCCGGATACCGCGCCCTCCACAGCAACGGATACTGTCGTCCCCCTGGCCCGCCCCAGCAGCCTCACCCCCATCACCACTCCCACCTGCTGCACCCTGACCGGCTGCCTAGCGACCTGGATGACATGTCCATCGAGCGCTTCGAGTGTGACGTGGAGTCCGTCCTGCACGACGCGCTCATGGATGGAGACTCCCTGGACTTCAACTTCGACCCCTCTGTCGCCCCCCAGGGGTTCCCCCATGGTGTCAAGACCACCACACACAGCTGGGTCTCGGGGTAGGGGCCCCGTGACAGATGTGGACGTGCAAGCATGCGGCAGGCAAGGAAAGCCCCTCCCTGTGTGGGGGTCTTACTTCCACACTTCCACACCCATTCATTCACTCCAATTTCCTCACCACAATGCTTTATACCTACATTTATTGTTGTAGCAATGTCACCAAATATAGCTTAATTTGTAAATGGTACCTTTATCACCTTTATAAATTTCTGTTGCCCTTGGGAAAAATACAATTCCTACCAAGCCCTTCACCAACATCGCATTGAGATCATAGACACGACCATAATGACTTTAGGAGATTGAGGCAAGGGGAACAAGGAAATGGCTGTGTCCACTGTCTTTAACAGTGAAGTTTAAAAGAGGCTCAGGTAGCTTGTTTTTGGCCCAAACTAGAAGAATGGGAAAATTCATATTTTTATTACAGGGATAGATTTCTTAAATGTTGACTATCTGACTTATTATAGTTATAGTTTTATAGTTATATTGCATTAGCTTGAATTCATGTGACCTGAAAGTGGAAGTTGTCAGTTAGTTAAACTGCACAGCCATAGTGATTTGCCTATGGTTACAAGGAAATGTGAAATTACTGCTCTGAATGCATACCAAGGGAAATGGGGACAGTTGGTTAATCACAGAAAATATACTGCGTGGCATACTTTTGGTGACCTATAGATAAATTCATGTACGATAGTTCTTTTAAGTAGTCTTTGTCTACAGCATGTGTACTTTGTCGAAAGCACTTGACAAAACATTTCTTTATTAAAACTATTTAGAAATACCTGTCTTGGCTGGTGTTTTGGGCACAAGTCAGTGTGATTGTTTTTAAAACTCCATGGTAAACTCACGGTGAAATTCAAATAGAAATGTTAATCTTGTTACACAATACAGGCTTTAAGGCTGTATTTGTGACACTCTTTATTGAAAACAACTTGTACAGATGTTGACATTTTCTCTTGTTTTTTACAGGTTATATCTATAAAAGAAAACACCTCACACTCAGCTGGACTTTCATCAGGAAAATGGAAAAAAGCAATCCAAAGAAACCATTCTCCTCCTCTACCTTGAGTCATGATTTTTTTTTAAACAGAAGGATCTTGTCAGATTTGGCAGCGTGTGGACTTTTCCTGTCCCGGATATGTTGCGCATTGTGTTCAGGTTATGTGCTGCTTTATATATTTTTTCAAACATCTACTGCCTTTGGAACTCTCATTGTGAACAAGTGCCAAACACTTTGCGTGACCATCATAGTTTGAGTTTATTTACGTTGCCTTTTGGATATCAGTAATACATGCTCTTTCTACAAAAAGTGCCTACATAACCTTTGGTTTGCAACTGCAGGAGCATCGGACATGGGCATTGCACACACAAACACATGCACACGTGTGCTCCAAACAAGTTTGAAGGAAACCCGCTGTTCCATTTTTTTTTTCGTGTGTGTGTTTTGTTTAAGCCCTTTAAGTCAACACGAGTGATGTCCTTCAGCAGTGATTCAGATATGTCATAATGTACCAGCACAGTACAAATAAAATTCCGTTCTGTGTGAAAATAATCCGTTCTGCCGGGAAAGTAAACTAGCACGTATGTTTAGGCTATGGTGGCACGTACAGTAAATACTACAGTGTGGACAGGATCAGTCAAAGCAGGATGTGGAAGATATGAATGAGTCTGTAGTGACTCTCGGGACATTTATCTGTTCATCACCACACATTTTTGGTGTTTATTTTTTAAAATTCTCACTGTATTTTTAGGTATACTGCATTGAGTAGTATGTTGTTCTTGTACGGCAAGTTTACAGAACTGTGACAAAAAAAGAATCAGGACAAGCAATTTGGGTTTTATTTGGAAAACAGAAAAAAGTATTGAAAAATGAAAGTTCCATTTCGAGTTGGATTTTTCTCCTATTGAAGGTGCTTTTTAACGAGGCTGTTAGCAAGCTTGATATTTGCTTGATATTACTGTGCTTGTACATGGATGAAACATGTTTTAAACATAGACATACATATATGTTTTTCTGTGTTTAATGCATATACTATATATGTGCATATATGTGTTTCAGATGCAGATTATATACAGTGCATTTTTAAAAATGTATTTTTCTTTCTCCTGGTTTTCCAGCCCTGTATTCTTTAGAGTTGTTGTTTTCCGCATTGAAAGCAGCGTTTGCTCTGAATATCAGAGATTGGGTCTCTGGTATGTGGGGGAATTGTTGAAACCCGTTGGCTGTCTTGGACCTCCACAGCAGCAGTTCTCTTCCTTAGTGCTGGAGTGTCCCTCCATTTGCTGGTTTAAATTCCATGCTATAATTCCTTAATTATAAATCCAAATCATTGTTTTGAATTAGACGCTTTTAATGTCTAACGAGGGATGGGTTGCCCTATTAATGTCAAAGTAAATGGTAGTGAGGCAAACCTGCTTTGTGTTAAATGTTTTTCAGCAGAAAATTGTGGAACTTACATGTTTTCAACCTTACTTGATCAAGAGAGTGGATGGAAACCATCGTATACAAGTTACTCCAAGATTAGGTCTGGCGTGCGTTCAACAAGGCAAACATTTGCGTCAAACTACATTCCCTTTTAACAGTAACTGTTGGACTATTATAAATTCCACATTCTATTTTGTTCACCATTGACATTGATTTAATTAAGCTGGACACAAGCACTTGGAGGAGAATTGTAGGTTGTTTTTAAAAGTTAGGGAAAAATATTACATTTAGTAAAAGAAATCATTACAGCTAAATTAATGTTGACATATTTGCTCATTTGGGATCTTCCCTGTCACCCATTTTGCTTTGCTATTTGCTTTTCAGACTGTTAGCTAATGTTTGTGGGGAATATAAAAATGTTTTTGTACGTTTGTGAACGTTGAATAGCATTAGCTAACATTCACCTTGTTGAACACACGTTTGGATAACAGCCGTTACTTATCCATACCAGTCCTGTTTGATGAATCGTTAGTCTGCGATTTCCAAAATTTTTGCCGTGCCAATGTAGACAATCATTGAGAAAAGGAAAAGGGATGCCTTTCAGATCTGATTAAGCTCAGATGGCAGCCCCTCTCAGCTCCCTTATTTTTCCCCCTCTTTGTCTGCTTGTACCTCTCCCTTCCTTCCTCCTTCCCATGCTCTGTCACCCCTTCTTCCTCCCCTTTTCCCTCTCTCCACTGTCTCTTTCTCTGTGGCCATCATGGTGCTCTGTGCATTAGGTGTTCTCGGTAGAGGTGGGGTAATGTGAGGATTCATGCAGAAAATGGATGCCAAATTCAGTCAGTGTGCTTAGTTTGGCTATTTTTTAATGTTGATTATTGGACAGTGTTACCAAATTTACGAGGTGCATTTACATTGCATGTAAACAGTTTTTTTTCCTGCATTCTTTAAAAAGAACTCAGACTCAGCATATGTTGACTGGAATTTATATGTATGCTCAGTACATACAGATTAATGCATGGATGTCCTGTGCCATATGCCGATGTGTGTGTATACATATACACACACACACACACACACACACGTATTACATATATGACTACACAGACATCTAACCACCATTACCATAAACTCTTTGATGGGATTAATTTAAGTCTGTAACATTTTTTATATGAAGTAAAGGTTTACAGTTTACATAAATATTATTGACATTATTCATGAAAGCATACAGATCTTACAGTTATGCCATTTAATAATGTCCCTTTTTATAGCTGGGGAATGACACATTTTTTTATATTTGCGCTGTTGTACAGTACCATATGTTGTATGTTAATGTTGTGAGGAAATTTATGGATTTTCAATTTAATTTCTTTGTTGGTTCCAAAGTGCACAGTGTTCATTTATTTCTAAATTTGTCATCTTAAACATTATGGGTCCTTTGCAAAGTCATATATATATACACACTGTATATTAATTGGTAAGTGTTGGAGTGTTTTTTTGTGAATTGTGAATCTCACCTATGCATTCTCATACCATTATGTTTTGTTTTTATTGATGATGAAAAGTCTTGTAATATAGAGGTGTTGAGTTGTTCGATGTCCCAGATGTATTTGTTTAAAATAGTTGTATAAGTTAAAAATGAAGTATATAGATATTAGGTGATGCAATGATTTAATGCTCTGCTTTTTTGGTAAACCAACACTGTTATTCTTGTATTTAGCTGCAGTTTAAAAAAACATTTTAAACAGTAAAAAAGAGAATATGATGCTTAAAGTCATAAACAATAAAACAAAAGATGCGGTGGACAGTTTTAAGTAGACATTGAATCAATGGACCAATTTTTAGACTCCTGAAAATTATAAAATTGCACTTCTTAATCTTTAAAGATTTTATAACCAAGTCTTGTGAATGGAGTATGAGAGTAATATGTTGGTTATTCTATTAAAAAGCTGTTACATGTACAGTAAATAATTAGATTTTTATCATGTGATTTACAGTCAAGAAGAGAACGCAATTACAGTGATGTTGATTGGTGAGTGATTGAATTATAAAAGAAACTAATTAAAATCTTACAATGAATAATATAGATCTATATATTCACCAGCTGGTTTGTGTTGTTATTGAAATGGGCCAGAAATGAAGCCTGCTGGAGAGCACTAACAGACTTATGAATGATCACTGCTTAACAGCGTGACCCAGAGAAAACCTTACAGTTATACGTTAATGCTCTCTTAAACTGCTCACTGAGGTTCAAGTGCCTAACATTACAGTATGATGTAATACAAAAATAAACAGCTCAGAAAGGAAAATGTGTGCAACAACAATCTTTAGCATTTGCTGTAATGAAGCCATAATTGTACATAAATTATGTTACCTAAGAAATAAGTCGTCCCTGTCTCTTTCCTTGTTTTAAGATCTGGCCTCTCTCCTGTTTGATGTGCAATGTGGGGTGCAATATGTCATTTCTTTCTCTCACACTTTCCTAATGTGGCCCTTTTCCTGGCTTTCAGCTGTTTTGAGTAATATGCCCACTGCACATTTGTAGTTGAGCTGCAGCCTTTGACTGAAGAGAACAGCCTGTCAGTGTCACTTGTCACTCAGTGTCACTGAGTTCTACCAACCAATCAGATTCAATGAGGGCTGGGACCATCCCAAGCAAAGAGAAATCAGAAGCATGAGCCACATAACAGAAACTAAGATTAGTAGATTACCATGTTCGTTTTGAGGGTGAGAGCAAGACCTCTCATGTGAGTATACATGCCTCTAGTAGGCTAACAACAATGTTGGCCAAAAAGTATTAAAAATAGATTAACTAAAGTGTCTGCTCTAGGGCTGCTAACGACTATTTTTTTTTATTGATTAATCTATCGACTATTTTACCGATTAGCTGATTAAAACGATTAATTTTCCTCCAAAAAAATCAAATTGACCATTTAATTTAAGTTCATTTTATTTTGACAACAACAAACTGTATGTGTAATTGTATAATGCAGCACAAAACAAAGGTTTACATATTAAAGTGCAAAACTGTACGTTTAAACTGGCAACTCCAACATGTTAAAAAAAAAAAAAAAAAAAAAGAGGGCTTATTATTTAAGTCAATAGTGCAACTCCAAAATAAATCCAAGTTTCTATTAAACCCCTTATCAAAGTAAAAAAGTTAGGTCTGCATATTAAACAAAGTGCAACATGTTTAGAGTGTAAGAGACAATGTTGTCCAGCTCAAAGTCCAACTCAAATATTGGAATCAAATGTCTGATAGACATGTGTGTTCTAATGTAAGAATGTCTGGACTTAGATTAGGCTAGCTCTTTTCTTGGAAACTTTTCACTACTAACTAACACTTACATTACAGCGTGAAATATTCACATTATATAATACCACTGACCTATTTAAAGACACTAAATTTAAAAAATAACGTATATAATCAAAATATTTTGAGCAGTAATACTTACATAGCAATGATGAAATTTTATCTATGTTCAGTAGATAGAGACAGAGATAGTAAATCAATGACCGTTCTATCCGTTTCTTTTTTGCTCCAGAAAACGATGTCAGATAGGTCTATCAGCAAACATATGGCTTAGCTATGCCCAGAAGTCCTCAATAGTATTTTCCAAGAAATTACGAGAAATCGTTGACAACGTTTTGTTAGGTGCAGCGTCTTTTACTGCTACCACAGAGTGAATGCGTAAGTGAATGCGATGATAAGAAAATGTTTGGTTACGCTGACCAAAAAAACGCTATTCCAAAAGCAAAATTAGACATGTTATACATTGTTAGAAAAATACTCTCACCTACTGAATAAATGAATTGTCAATCAAGCCAGACTGTACTAAAAAGGGTGACAACGCCATAAACAACACGTGTGGTATTACGCACAGCTATTTTCAGAACCTCTGAACCTCTTTCGCAACCGGACTCTGCTGCAGCCGCCATGATTTAAAAAAAATTGTAGCGTTGACTGGAGCCGACCAAAAACTGGAGCCAAAAACGACTGACGTTATGTAGCAATTACGTAGTGATATTGAAGAAAAACATTAGTTATAATGAATTGAAGCGTTTTAGAAATCAAAAAGGTAAATTCATAAAAAAAAAAAAAAAATGATGCGTCGGTTTAAAATATTGATGTCGACGCATTTTCAGCATCGACGTCATCGATTACGTCATCTAATCTAAGTACTAGGGCTTTTTCTCTCAACTGAAGTGCCTGGTGGACACACCTTATTGTAGGATTACCAGTAAATCCTCCCCTGTGCTCTTGCCTTTGTGTAGCGGGTAGGTCTGCTGCAGGTTTTAAACGCGGTCGATCACCAGCTGTTCCACACAAGATAAACTTTTGAGCCCACTGAGCTAAAGACCAAGGTCCCCAGCCAAGGGAGATAATCACCCTCTCATGTGCTTCTCAAAGGTGATGTCACAATCTGTAGCTGACACTAACATGCTAAGACACCTCTGAACTCCACTACATTAACATGTAGACAAATATATATTTGGGGCTGTGGGATGGTTTCAGTTTGACTGGAAACACAGAGTGTTTCCAGTCAAAATTTTATTTCCTTGGGGTACTCAATTCCAGTTCTCTTTGATGGCCACTAAGTTGTGAGCCAAAGCTACGGCTGGACAAACAGATGAGTGTGTGAAGTGGTGGCAATGGAAAAGAGAGCTGCCTGTTTACCTCCAAAAGATTAGATCAGAAACAGGGATTGTGGTCATGTTACTGGTAAATAAACAAGAACAAGTTGGTTCTCACCCCCCTCAAATTATATCCCCAGAGACATGGTTTTTCTAGAGAAAAATCCTAAACTTGTGTCAGTGTTCAGCACAAACAGACAAAATTGTTATCTCTGGGAAGATGGCATCAGGAAAATGAAGGGAAATGCATCTGGCCTGGCATGTGAGCTCCCAGTGCTCATGATTCCCCCTGGACTGGCGTGAACTTCAGTTCTGGAGGGCCAGTGTGCATGCTGGCTGGTTTTTCTTCCAACAAGTAATCTGTGACAATACGCCAATGCTGGTTTAATCATGTATCAGACCACAGTAAAATGTTTTCACCAAGGCGACGTATGTAATCTGCAGCTGTAGATCATGATGTTATCAAATTCAGATCAAATAAATCATCAAGTTGAAGAAAGAGTAAAGAGAGACTTTGGCATGAAGTCCTGAAATGGATCCAACCCTCGTTGTTCACCCGTGCAGTAAGAGGACATGCCCTCTGTTCTAGTAAACCAATGGCAACCCACAGGGGGATAAGACCCCCTTTTATGTTATCATTTCTCCCTATTTCAACACTTGTATAGTATCTGTTTACTTTTCTGTTTGTGAGTTCTCCTTGTTCTTCCTTACGTCTGTGTATTTCTGCTCATATCTTCAGCACTTGCTGGCCACATACTATGGAAATGTACAATCCAATGAGCATCTGCAGTCTCCTTTGACATGTAGAACAGCCCAAGAGAGTGCCTCCACAGGGAGACACTGGTTTTGCATTTATGACCGTCTCATCCCAGCGGATTACGGCTGATTTCTGATTTCCTGTTCAGGACAAATTTAATTAATTTTTTAGCTGACTACAGTGGGAGACTCAAAATACAGTATGCAATGCTTTCGGGGAAAGGCTGTAGATCAAGCAGATCAGGCGAGGGCTTGGATTATGTAATCAAGAGAGATACAGAATGAGAGTGAGTGTCAGAGGAAGAGAGATACAGGCAGAAAGAGAACATGAGTGTTTTAAATTTAGGCTTTTAGGCTTTTGGCAGAGTGTGGCCCATCAGACCTTTAAAAAAAGTTTGAAGACTGGCTGAGCACAGGGAGCGAGGAGGACGCGTCTTCCCATTGAGGACCTCAGCAAGCAGGCTGCCCTGGAATGTGGCTCTACGGGTGTGGAGCTCAGCCAAGTGCGTATACAGTCCGCGTGTTCTCCCCTGGAGAGGAGATCGCAGGTTGGTGCCATGTGAGGACACAGAGCTGGAGGAGGGTTCACTCCAAGTGTCAGTGGATCTCCATTCCTGAACTCTCCTCATTCTGTTTTCCCTACCTTTTTACCCAGCTTCCTCCATCCCATTCTGTGACAGCTTTCCTCGTGACATCACTCAGAAAGGCTGAATTCTGACATGGCTGCCTATTTATAGTCCTCGTTTTTAGAACCAGTCTGACCCAATAAGCGACATCAGCTAATTATTCAAAAATATATTTATACTATATCATTATTTATTATCAAAGCAAGGACACTGCATTGTGATAAAAAAAAACATATGTTTCATTGTAAAAAAGAAGAAGAGTGAAGGCGAGTAAACCCACTCTGGCCTTTAACAAACAAGGAACAACAGCTGAGAAAGTTACATGGCATGGATCAAAACCACCGCCTGTGTAAGGG
Organism: Anguilla anguilla; assembly: GCF_013347855.1. Classification (NCBI taxonomy): domain Eukaryota; kingdom Metazoa; phylum Chordata; class Actinopteri; order Anguilliformes; family Anguillidae; genus Anguilla; species Anguilla anguilla. Next base: position 29,128,012 of record NC_049209.1, read on the forward strand.
GAATCGCGTATGGTTGAAAGTTCACAATGACTGCTCTATGAACGGTGCCACGCGTCTTGCCAACATGCACATTTCATTTTTAATGCTCTGCATGTCTGATTTTATGCATTTCGACTCAGTGTTTTGTATGATCTTGTTGATGTTGTTTGTCAGTGTTGACAAGAGGAGAATGAACATACTGAAGCATTTACATTTAGATTAGTTTACTATGGAGCCTTACGCTGACCTCCAGATCTCATTCAAACAAGTCCAATTAATCTGTCACTTTGACTGTGTTTAGACCACAGTCCTTAAATGTGACAAGTATCAGATTTGTAAATAAATTAGACACATTGCACAAAAAGGCAAGTGTATTGTACAAAAAGATGAGGCCTAGGAAAGCAACTTTCTGTGAAACATTTGTGGTATCACTTCACACATACACACACAACCTCCAACAACAGTCTTTGGCATGAATCAAGTTATTCACATTTTTCTCACAACTTTTGAAAATGGCCCAGGGTTACCATACTACTTTTTCAAATCTCAAACAGAGCATGCTCCAACATGCCTCAAATTCATAGGTAGTAATTTGTATGAAGATTTAACTGTAGCAAAAGGCACCCTAAGCCCCACAGATCACATTCTAATAGCACTTGTGACCTACTGCTCCCATTTTGAAAAGCTTACTTAGTAAAGTTGTATTTGAAAAGCAGGCAAAATCCTTTAGTAAATCTGCTCCACAGTAGACTGTAGCATAGAAAGTGAAGCTACTGCAAGTAGGTTAAAATATTTATATTTCATGTAGAATGGATATTGAGTCATATATATGTCTAATGATTAATTAAAATGTGCATTATATTGTCATTGTTCAATTCCAAAACTATTTAATTCAGCTTAGAATTCTGTAAATTTGACTTTTCATCTATTCAACTGGAAAAAAATACACTCTTCAAAATTAGTAACAAAGAAGCACACATTTTGTAAAGTAATATTTTGTACTGTACGTGCATATCTAGTACTTGCTCCACCCTCTAATGACTTGTGCCTGGCAAGCTTATTTTTAACAGCAGTCTGTACTTCCCTCCATTTATATCTTAAGCCGTCCCCTTCCTGCTTGCATGGCCCCACTGACCACACCACCTCCTCAAACGTGGCCCACCTTAAATGAAGGTCCATGCTTAAGGAATGTGAACCAAACATAATGGAATAGTTGCTTAGACACTAGCTGCACAGACAACTCTAGTTCCTTAAAATTAGGCTTAAAAATGAGGTTTTTACCCTCTGCCATTTTGCAGTGCTGGTGTCTTTGAACCAGTCCCTCCTGCTGTTACAGGTACTAAAGAAAAGTACATGTCAGACCATTATTATCACCTGTCAAATCATTGGATTCAGATGCTGTTGATTTTCGCATTGATAAAGCTCACCAGCCCACTTGTGCATTCAACTGTAAAGCTGAGTCACAAACAACTTTGCTGAATCAGCTTATGCTTTGTTTTGTAACTGAAAGGTCCTGAAAATATTTGTGGTGAACAGTCGGTGAAACACTGTTCAGGCATTCAGGTGAAACCTGGCTACATTTTGTCAAAAAGTTAAAGTTTTCTAGCTGACTAAAATGTAGCCAGGCTATATATAAATCTTATTTGTGTTGTGTAGTTGGAGATACTTGATATGCTGTGTAAGTGCAATTTCAGGGTCAATATTTCTTTCACCCTATTGGCCTGGGCATGGTCCTGTAGGCTACATAACCTTAGCCAATTTACTCTGTCGAGTAACAGCTCAAACCCAATATTGAATATGTGTCCAAGCATTTGTGTCCAAGGTGTGTATCTGCTTAGGAAACATGTGTAACTTTAAGTTGGCAAAAACACTTCAGCATGTGTGTAAGTCTGAATAGGGCACTATGTGCGTATACTTAAAGACAGACTTGAGCCTCCTCAGTTCAGGTCAGTTCACTGAACCATTGCAGCAGCCTTGTCCCCCCTGGCCATTAAATCGATGACATTCCAGTTGTCATGAAGGTGAACACCTGAGGTTTTTCCCCTCGGCTTTTTCACCCAGAGTTTGTTGATTTTTACTGAGCCAATATCTTGATTGATTAAGGTTATTAAAAACTAGCGTCCGTCTGTAAACTTATTTTAACAGCACGTTGGCTCATCGCCATTTGCTGTGTTTTTGTTAATTGAGAAGTATTATCAGATGTGAGCATGGAGAGTGAAAATAAGGATGAATATACATGACAGATTCTGAAAAGACAAAACCATAAATGAAATTAAATAAATGGGAAGTTGATTGAGAAATACCAAGCGGATATTAAGGATGTAGCCTGCATGGTTGCATGTGCACGTGTGTATGAGTGTGTGCCTGGGTGTGTGTGTGTGTGTGTGTGTGCCTGGATGTGTGTGTACAAGAGAATTACGTTGCATAGCCAAGGGAAAGCAGATCCATGTGCTCAGTTCTCCAGTCACAAGTCCTCCACATCTGTTAGTAGCTTCCCCTTCAGATTAGTTCTGCCTGCAATGCATGCAAACACTCTGTGGTTTTCAGAGTACAACACAGATATCATCATATTTATTTAATGTCTGTATGAGGAAAAATAATATATAAAGTCCACGAGAGGAAAATAAGCATACAGTAGTTGTTTTGATTTATACTATTATGTATGGATTTTATGTCAGACTCTAGGAAAATTAATAAACATGGTTTTAAATGAGGTTTCTGGCAATTTTTATGTTATCTGTAAATTGGCTTAAAATGTTTTCAATTTTTTTGATATATAAGATATAAATTATACTTGGAATAGTTTTATTAAATCTAAGACAATAAAACATAAAAATAAAGTAAATCTTAGTAATTTGCCAAACAGGTCCAAAAATCCACAGGGACAATTACTGCAATACATTTTGAAACAATTAGATACATTTCTCTTCACGTTATATTAATTTCCTTCGATGCATATATAACAAAATGTAGACAAACTAGAATTAAAGCCAGGCCATGAACTGTGAACAGTATTTTAAGCACTCAAGCTGGATAACATTTATTGGTAAAGAATCAAATTGAAACAGATATTGATAAAATATACATATAAACTTTTAGCTCTCTTCTCGTGTTGTTTTATAATTAACCTGTATGACTGATTTTTCAGAGAGCATGTATGAACTTATTTGTAAAATTTAGCCCGCCTCAAAGACATTCTTTTACTGACAGTGAAAAAGAGAGATTAAAAGGTCAGAACCTTGACTGAGTACTTCAGGAGGCCCCTGGGTTAGACCCTGATGAATGTGGGCAGGTAAGAAAAATGATGATAACCAGGCCGTGCAGGACAACCTGTCTCTGTTCTAGAATTTTCTCTCAATTCTCTTTGCGTGATTTATTGAAACAGTTTCGAATGGACAACCTGATTAGTGGGCCCCTGCTTGAGTTACACGTTTGGCGAGAGCAGAGGTCACCTGTGTTCTCCTTCTCTGTCCCTTTTCCAGAAGGAGGCTACGTTTGCAGATCGGATCACAATGCAGGCCTGCTATTTTTCGGCAGGTAATGACAGGTTACAGGTGCACCAGGGGAGATGATGATTATCTAGCATGTGTGGCAACCAGTGTGCATGTGCTGGAACAAGACCCTGTCTGCTTTCAGCCAGACACTTGGAACTGGTCAGAGCATCTCAAAATCAGCCCTTTGATGTCGTTTTTGATGATGCATAGCAGTATTATTTACACCTTAAAGTCACATAGTGAGATAATGGGTACAACTCCACAGCTTAAATTTTTTTTTCAAACTGAAATCAAATGTGAAATATTTTGAAATCACTCAATACAGTATTACTGATAGCAATATTTATATTTGTCCTTTATTTAGGTCTCACAGTAACTCATTTGTTTGTTGTTCAAAAAAGACATCCACAGAGCTTGCAGAAATAAATCAAGTAAAAGTATTGCTTTTCATCAAAAAAGATTATATTGACTATGAATTTGTAATTTCAAATAGATTTTATGGCCCATAAGCTGTGTTATGTTTATGTCTGTCAGGGACATTAGATACTGGGGTTATTGCCTCCAACAATGCTCCTGAGCATCGTTTTCTCGCAGATGAAATATGCAGCTGCGTGCCAGTTAGAGTTACTCTAAAGAAATGGATGATTCTGTTGGTGAGTACACGGTTCCACCTGAGTCAGCTAAGCCGAAGGAACTAGAAAAGGATTTTCCAAGCTGCATAAACAATGAAGAATGCTAACGTTAGTAGTCAAGCTATTATTACATTTACGTTGTAATAATTCTGTCATAGCTAATGTTAGTATATATACATATCATGTAACACCGCACACAGATAGCCCACATGAGACAAATCATATCACTAGCTATCTATGTAGCTAATGTATTGCTATAATATACTACAAAGTTGCTATATAAATACATCATTCATTACTTGATGTAAGACTCAGTGATTGTCATTTTTGGTGCTACTATAGCAGAGCTTCCTGTCACACTATGTTCAGCGCTGTGCCCCTAATGCAAACAATAATACAAGTTATGAGAGAACCTGGCAACCGCTTATGGGGGCGAAGTTTCGATCAAAAGCAACTAAGATGGTATCATACTTTGGGTTAGGATTGCAATTCTTCTTTGTGGACACTAGATGGGGTTTCAAATAACCTATTACTCCTTTAAACTCTGGTAAATAGTATCATACTGTACTAATTTGCACGTGACCAGTATGAGCTGATCTAAAAGAAAAGAATTTTAAAAATTCAAAAGTGTTCGCACCCCCTTTAAAATTCACTTAAACCACATGTTGAAAGGTTATCGGCCTTTTAAAATTCATACTGTACATTTAGCTGGTCTCACAGTAATATGATTAGGCTATGGCCCAATACAATGTGGCCTTGTGGTTGTTTTTTTTCCACCACTGTTGGGTCATGTGCAGGGTTTGAATGGACAGCAGTGTTTTCCCAGTCCTTCCAAAAAAAGCTTCACAAACCTCAGCCTTTACAGCATCATATTTGCCCTCTAGACCTTGTGGCCTCTTACCTCAGCGAGTTGTGAACTAAAGATCTCTGTTGAGCCTCTCATGTGCAGCATTTAATTAGTCTCTTGTTGGGAAGCGGAGGGAAGGGAGAGCAGGGAGGAACTCTGAATAACCCCAAAGAGCGCCATCACATTCCTGTATGATCCTTTAATTAGCACCACAATTACTTAAATATCTGCCTCTGCTCAACACACTCAGCTCAGTTTTAATTACTGCGGCAATATTCTACTCATAGAAAGCATATTCAGGGTTGTGGTTTCTAGCATTTTTAAATGTTCAGAAATGTCAGGATGATTAAAATGTTAGCATGAAAAATGGCTGTCTCTTGTGGACTTTGAATCCATTTCAAATCAAATTTCATTTCTTTTATAATGTATAACTACAAGAAGTAACATATAATTAGCAATGTCATTTATTTTGGGTGGGGCACTGAGTGTACCATTTTTTTATTGATACAATAGCAGTGCAATTCTGCGTATTAGTAGCATTCCTCTTCTTGAGAGCCTGTAATAAAATGATCCTTAAAACAAACAAACAAACAAACATAGAAACCTATTCAACATTAACACAATAGTCGCAGAGTGAAAAAAGAAAGGATTTTGAGTTGGAAGTCGCGTGACTGGTTGTCGTGAGACTGGAGGAAGGAGAGGTTGGCACAGCTGGCACAAGCTGGGTGGTGCTGAGCCACAGATCTTGTGACTCCTCTCCATGAGACAGCAGAGGGGAAGCACGCTGATGGCAGAGATCCTGAGGGACTGCAGCTGCACATCTCTGCCTCCACTTATGAAATACTCACGGTCAGATATTTCATGTGTGTGAGGACCAGGTCTCATGCTCTGAACCAATAATGTGCTATGAAAAATCCATGAATGTGGTTTGAAGAAATTTGGACTACACTGGAGAGCATTCCTTTATATAACAAAAACATACTTTCCTCGATTATGGTTATATCTACTGAAATAAAATGACAATGCTTAAAATGACAATATATAGTGATTTGAAAAATAATGTACACCCTCTTTAAATTATATGGATTTACATATTAGGACCTAACTATACCCTCATCTATTCTTAACTGTAGATAAATCAAATTGGGTTAATAGGCAACAAATTATTGCCTAATGAGCTTTACCCATAGGAATCCTGTCCATTAAACATCTGAATCCTGTAATTTGACAGGTAACATCTATTTCTCAGAAACCAAAAACAAATGCAAATATTATGTATATGCAGTGCAAATTTCACTGTTGCAAATTTCACTGAAGGAGAGTAATGGTGATGGTGATGGGTCAGGAGTTGGGGTCTTTTGGTTGAAGAATTTGTCCTTTTTGACTTTTGGGACTCCAGAACTCCCCCAATGCCATTTTCTTGTGCAGAGAATTAGTAATTGATTTGTTTGAAAGAACGGTTCTCAACAAATCCTGGAATTGAGGGGAGGGAGTTTTGTCAAGTTGAGTGTGCAAACTTGCTTGGGGTCAAAAACCGTAACAGTCTCAAGGAATTGTGCTGTTTGAAAGAAACTTACATAGCATTAGGAATGTTCTGTTCTGAACATTACTTGGCCAAATGCCACTTGGCAATGCCACAATGTAGGGCATTGCAGGATAAATACAATTTGACATCAAGCCTTTGAGGACTTCCTGATATTCTTTATACGTGTAGCTTGCATTATAAATGCAGTGACATTGTTACAATCTACCTCAACAGGCTTTGATGCCATGTGTAACTGAACAGTAATTTACAGCAACAAGATGCACCACATCATTAAGGATTACGTTCACACCTGGGCCATGTTTCACAAAGCAGGATTACTGAGTTAGCTGGATAACTGTGCTGAGTAACACCCTGAACAGGTTTTTTTTTACTTCAGTCCATGTTCCAGATTTGAGAGGGTTCCGGGTTTGGCTTGGGTGCAGTTATCCAGTTAACTCAGTAATCCTCAGGGCCCTGATGTAATTGGTGTTTCTTACAAAATAAATAAAACACGCAAAACATAGCCGTACAACCTTTTGACAAGTGTTTGACCACAGACTTGCTTTCAGCTGACTCAACCAGCCCCTTATTTTTTTAAATGTGCATCAATCCATGATATGTACTTCTGCCAAAACTATTTTTGCAGAGGGGATTTTCCTGGCATTGATTACATTCTTCTTGATAAATTTCATTTGGAATTTAATTAGTTTGAAAACATACTGATATAAATATATAATTGACATATTGAAACACTTCACAGTATATAGTTTTGGCTATTAAAAAATTGTTATATTACCCAAACAGTCTGTATATTAACAATATATTTCAGTATATTCTATTCAGTGAGGGGTAAAAAGAAAATAAAAGGTAATCCATGCTACACATACCATAAATGTACCTGAGCCCATCACCCAAAGAGCAACCTCAGATTATGATTATGATAATGATATTGAGGTCAAGCAGTTTTGATTGCAAATAACTGATTTCCAATGATTCTGAATGGCCGGGGCCCCATTGTGAGAGAATGAAATCAGTTGCACTAAAGCTGAAGGCACAAGTCAAAGTCAGACAGACATATCAGAGAGCCATTTGCAACTATACTGATAGCCACCTATCAGCAATGGTGCAACTTTGAGAGTGGTGCTGGCAGTCAAACGGGGCTAAAGTCTGCTCTTAATGAGAGTCCGGATGTGGTGTAACCTTGGTGATTAAGGATAAGAGGGCTACCGCAGGTTATGGAACCTTTGTGCAATTTTGTCAACTTGTGCACTGTGACTGTTTATTTTGGGCATAATAGCCCTACTAATGCTTTTGCTTAAGAAAGGTACGTCTCCCCCTTTACAGAGAAAGGGGCCCTTCCCCTCATTGTCTTATCTAAATGTGATGAATTGATAGAGCATGAAAAGATAAGTGCACGCTTCCTCGTTGGAAAGATTCTTCGCTGCTCTGATGACCTTATCTTCCACAGACAGACAGGCAAAATGAATGAATCACAGGCCAAAGTCTTCAAGCTGGAAAAAAAAAATCCATGGATTTTTTTGTATTTTAATTTGAGAAAAATGTGCCGTTAATTTTTCCACGACACTATAAAATATGGTGAAATACAAACCATAGACAATGAAATAAAAAGTAAAAGGATAAATTTAATTTAGAATGACAGCTAGCAGGCTCCTCCCATGCTCAAGGGCTGCTCTCATCACCTCCTTCCCTATCACTCTCCTTCCTTTCCTCTCTGACTAATAGGCACATTACCAGATGCTGCTGGTTTCACACTCAATTAATCTTGTCTTAATTGATCACCTGAGTGCACGGAGATCCATTTAGCAAGAGGTAGGCAGTTGACAATAAAATCCTTAATTTGTTGTTGTTTCCAGGGATGGCATCTCCGGGGCCTCGTCCCTGCTCTCTGATTGGGTGATGGCTGGGGCAGGGGGAGGGCTGGTTAAGGATGGTTAACGTGCTACAAGATATATTGGACATAAGAGTGTTGGGTTGTTTGGAAATGGGTGGAGCTGGTAACATTTACAGCTCTATTAGAGTGAAAGGGGGTGTCAAGCAAGCTCTATCACTTTCTATTTTCAGACCCGGCTGGTCATTATGGCATGGCTGACTGAGGCTGCTGTCCTTTTTCTGTTGTTTGTATAGGGGCTTTCTGGTCCAGTTCATTATTAAATGAATGGTAGCCAACCATTTCCCTGTGTTTCTGCCATGGGGTATTTCTGGACAGCAGGCAGTGTATGTTGATATAAGGGGTGGCAGACCTTAGTATTAGACATTTGATTGCTAGAAATAATTAAGTCTATCATCCCTTATGCAATGAGAATATATTTCTATATATTGAAAACATACTTCATGTTATATATTATATGTTCCATTATAATATACTTATACTGTAAATATAGTATACTCAGATATATACACTTTAAATATACTTAAAATGATATATTCCAAAAAGTCCTCAAATTTACAATTCTTTGAGGTATATTCCATTGCCAAGAGCTGTGAAAATAAAATTCAAATGATAAATCATAGAGCTTGAGCTGAACATTTAGTTTTGCCATGGAACAGCAGACAGTAGTCTAGTTTCTCCCAAAGAGCTGACTGACGCTTAGATACCTGTGCTGATGGTGCTTATGGTAAACACCATCAGCCTTGAAAACCAGATGAGAAACCATAGGCCGAATTAGCAAATGCTTTTTCAGCAGTGCACTGTTGCCATGGCAGCACAAGTTAGTGGAGAAGAATTACGGGGCCTCGTATTCATCTGAATGCAGCTTTGCATTTGTATAGTAAAATACAGTCAGGACTCAAATGATTGGAACCGTTATAATTCTGTCCAAAAAAGACTGGTATCAAAATTATTGACATCTCTTTTTCCAGTATTTTGAGGAACCTCCCTTCATGAGGGATAACAGTACAAAGTGGTCTTCTATAGTGTTTGAAGAGATTAGTGACCAGATTGAAAAGATTTTGAATATTTCACTAGATTTTAAGATCCTTTGGTCTGCCCTCCTCAATTCAAATCACTAATTTCCCATTTGATTAATTTGAGATATGGTTTGGGTCATTGTGTTGTGCAATGATCCATGAGTGGCCAGATTTTCGCTTCCTGGGGCAACTTCTTGATTCCATCGACTTAACAAAAGCTCAAGTACCCGTAGATGCAAAATGACGCCATCAAAAAACAACAAAAATGCACCACCATATTTCACAACCAGTATGACGTTCTTTTCACCATAAGCATCCTTCTTTTGACATCAAACCCACCACTGGTGTGCATGGCCACAAAGCAGAATTTTGTTCTCGTTTGACCATAACAGCCAATTCCAATTTAATTTCCAATGGTGAATGAGTGGTCAATAATTTTGTACCTTACTGTAAGTCTGGTTATTCTTGACCAAAAATGTGTTTTGTTGATTTGCCAAAGATGCCCCGTCACCTTATGTCGAACACAGTCCTGTTTGATATCCGACTTTTTGCTCAACTGGATTTGTACACTGGTGATAGCACAGTGCGGTTTCATGCCTCCAAAAACAGAAAAATGCTTCAATTAAATATCGGTAATTACCTGGTTTTAACCAATCAATGCATGTTGCCGTGGAGACACAGCTCATTTGATTGACAGCGCTCCATACATTAAAGATTTGTCCTGAAACCCTGCTCTTCCACCACTGGCATACTCAGCCTTCCATGGTAACCGCAGAGTAGACCTTGTTAAGCCTTTAAGCCACAATGATGTACACAGGACCCTGATCAGCACCGAGAAAACAAGGTCAGGCCAGCATAGCACGCAGTCTGATGTTCTCGTATTATTGTCTAAATGTTATTGACAGCCACCCCTCCGCCTTCCTCTGCCCCCACCCCTAATTTCCTGGGAACTTAATCATCCTAAAGGGGGGGGGGCAATGCTCCTTGGGCAGCCTCAGATGTGCTCATTGGACTGATCTATATTTCTGTCATTGTTTCTGCCTTAATGGAGAGCGCTTTAAGTCAATAAGCCCTGGTGGGTCCTCGTGGGGTTGCACAGTGGGTGAAAGCCTGCTCTTAATGCCGGGGACCAGCTGAGGCATCGCGCCAGGGAATTAAGGAGCCGGGCTGTAGCAGTGGCCCTAATTTGTGCAGCCATGTGCAGAGGCATGCACTTCCAGTCTGGGGCTGGTCTGCTGATTGTTCCTGCAAATAAATAAATAAATAAAAAGGTGGCAAGACAAGCACATAAGTTAAAAGAGCAAAATAGGGGCAGATTGGCATCAATGTTCCTTTCCATGCACTTTTACTACTGGCCGGATTTCACCTGTGAGTAACATCAATGCAATTGGATTCATGCGGCTATTTTTCTGGGAAATGCATGTGAAAGGAAAGGGATTAAATGTAATTTTAAATAAAAAACACAAGAACAGCATGATACATGTCTGACAAGAACAGACCTGAAAACAGAAAAAAAATGTCAAAATTTGTAGCTATCCTTTTCAATTATTTTTAATGTTCTCAGGCTATCAGTTCTATTTTTACTATGCTCGTTCATGCCTCCTGAATAAGCATAGTAAACAAAGAATATATCACTCTTTGCTTGCACGCTTGACTATCGTAGCATTGAATACATGAAGAAACTTGCTTTGGGCTTTTGTACATGTGTGGATGCCATAACTCATCTTGAAAGCATACCAGAAATGCTTTTTGGATCACAATATAGAATCACATTACAATGGGGAACCCAAATAATATTTAATTCGACAGCTCAGAGGAATCAAAGTGGGGCAGGATACTTGTAGAAGGAATTTCAACCCTATTGTCACTGTAACCTAGTGCAGACAAAAGGAAGTTGATTTTAGATGGGTACAAGGAAAGCCTTCTTAACAATGGAGAGGAATCATTTTACAGGAAATGACATACTTTGACGCAATAGTTCTTGTAGAATGTTCAAAGATGAAGAGAATGGAATTTGACTGCACATCCTGACTGACATCCTGGATTTCCTTTAAAAATTCTGAGCTGTTATTGTAGGACATACAACACCTTTTTAATAATACACCTACTTCAAAAACACCTATAGACAATAATAATAATAATAATAATAATAATAATAATAATAATAATCATCATCATCATAAAAATAATAATAACAATAATAATAATAAAAGAAAAAATAATTCAAGAATGGAGGGGTAACTGGATATTGTTCAGTCCCAGATAAAATGAAACTGAGCAATAAATTAAATTTTTTTTTAAATTATGGTAGAATTTGCTATATTTTTGTTTTCATAATTTGCATTAGTTTTTTTTCAGGTGTCCTGTGACCAGGGAAATTATAACTAAAATCCCATTTCTTTCGTTCTGTACTGTTTGGCTTATCCACTCATCTGCTTCTGACATTCTGTGCAGCGGACAAGGAGAAATAGGGTAGGCTAAGGAACAAGGAAACACGGAGAAACCCAACTACCCTCAGGTCCTAGAGTCATGTGCTAAAGTAAAAAAAAAAAGAAATAAGGGTTGAAAAACAACTCTTTGAAAGGCAAACCTATTGTCCTAAGCATTTTTCTATGCTGCAGTAGGAATGGGAAAGTGAAGGAAGAGGTTTATAATGGTAAACATAAAGGAGTATCATTGCTTTATAAGAGTAAAGCTATGGCTGATACCCTGCACAGTTACGTTATTGAAAATGGGTGAGCAGATATTGCGATAAGGGATGATGAAATCATCTACCGGTATGCTTGCATGGGTGCTTCGGTTTATGGTGCCATTAATTCATTAATTTATTGCTATTTGTGAGGACTGCCCCAGTTCAGAGACCCAATGGCTGTGTCCCACTCGCTTCTGTCGAGGAAAGCACCTCTGCAGGCACCTCTGGAGCCACAACAGAACCCAGGGAACAGCTGTATTTAGAATATTTATGTAGAGTATATATGTGTATTCTTTTTTTTGTATTGTGTTATAAGCTTGTTTTCTGTTTGTGAGTTTGTTCTCTTTAACAGAGCCATAGATAGTGCAGAGGGACCAGTGTGTGGTGTAGTGGTTTTATTTGTGGTGTGTGATGTTTCAGTTAATTGGTCCTTTGAATCATGGCTGCACATATAGGGCTGAATCCAGCCCTGTGCTTTAGTGCATTTTACATGTAACTCACCACTGAAAAAGTGAGACACAGAAACGTGGAAAATGCACATCCGCTCTGGTCTGGATTTGGTTCATAGAGCCCTATCCTTATTGCCATTTAATGGAAGCTAACGGGGTCATGACATAAGGAGACTGTTATGACTGTTATGATCCAAGGTTTAAACAGAATCCTGGGTGGAAACCTGCCAAATTAAATTCAGTATAGCCAAATATAAAGTTCTGCATGTGGGAAATAAAAGATTAAGTCCAGACTTCTTCACAAGAGGAACAAAATTATAATGTGCTCAATCTGAAAATGATTTGGGAGTAGTTCATCAAAACCAGTGTCCAGGCATTATGTTGTAGCAATAAAAAAGGCCAACAGGATGCCAGGATATATAGTACTTGATGAGTATAATTCAAAGGTTATATTTATGTTTTACAGTGCTTTTATCAGACCACACTTACTGTACAGTATTGTGCGCTGTTCTGGGCTGCCAAATATCACATGCCATACAACTGGCATTTGAAGAAACGAAAAAAAGTATTTTTTCAGAAACATCAGAACATGTCTGTATGTATTGCATCTGCACAGTGTACAGTTTACCTCCCAGTAGTAACTGAATAATAAGTTATATAATATTGATTGCTTTCCTTGTTTTCTGTATGTATGCATACAAAATGGTTTGGGCCACCTGCAAAGCAAAGGACGTCTCTACAGTTTTGATTGGTAGAGGCTTTTCGTGTTTTGTAACAATTTTGGTGTATTTTTTTCCCCCTAGATCAGGGAACTTGTGGTGATTCATGTTTCCCTGCTTGGCAAACTCTGTGGAAACCAGATTCATGCAGACCCCAACAGTCTCAGCTGGTTCTCATAAACAGTGCCCACAGGCCTGGTTTGTCCAGGATCCATGCCTCCCCCTGGAGGGCACCTGACTATAAATTGATAGCGTCGATCCTTGGTTAATGCACGCTGGACTTAATAAGAGTGGGCCCGTATTCATGAGAATAGGAGTGTTGCCCCAGAATCAGCTTTGACTTTTAACTCATAATGGAAAATGTTTGGATATAGACAGGAGAAACCTGATCCTAGATTAGCACTCCAATTCCGATATGCTTTATGGTTATATGAGCCCCTAATCTGGAGTTTTGCCAGTTTAGCTCATAACGGAAGTAGTTAAAATATGGACAGGGAAGATTTGATCCTAGATACTGCACCCCCCCCCACCCCCACCCCCACCCCCCAACAACCACCTGGGCAAACAACAGAAGACTGCTGAGAAGGGTTCTATAATCTGGAAAGATAGCAAACAATTCTTTGGATTTTCTTTGTTGAAAATGCATGCTACACCCCTATAGGATCAGAAAGGCTTAACGCATGAATGAATTGAGCATTTCACTTTTATTAGTTTATAACAAGAATACTAGGCGTCACAGAACTACAGTTCTCATTTGACAATATAACTTGAGGCTATATTCAGTATTCTGTATGAAACTTACTGTAAAATAAAATAAAACTGCCGCTCACCGATAATGAAGTGACTCATTTATTACACATTTGGCTAGAAATGTGCATAGAGGCAGAGCTACTTGCCCCAAGGTGAACATGACTTATGTCAAGCATTCAGGTGTGTGGGTGTGTGTGTGTGTGTTTGATGTGCGTGCAAAGTATAAGTTCTCATAGGAAAAAAACTAAATGATTTGGGCATGAAATGTATTTGAGGATACACAGTCCTAATCACATGATCGGTGCTTTACCCGTGGGAAGTTAAGACTTAATTCTTAATTCTTCAGTGACAGAATGGGAGAGATTTTATTTGGTCATTGTAACTAACTATAATCACTGATCCCTCATGAGTAAATAATGAAACCTCTAGCTGTTCCCTCCGTATTCCAGTCTAGACTTGTTCATTGTTCTAGGCCAGTCAATGGTGGAAAGTATGAGGCTTCAGCCCAAGCACGTTTTTCTTGCTGTACTGTACCTAATCTACTGAATTTCCCCCCAAACTAACATTTCAAATGGCCCAACACAGATACTTCTGCTCAGTAAAATGTCCAGTGTTAATTCAACTAGCAAGGAATTAACACTGGACCTATAAGGGACAGACAATACTGTGGAGCCATTGAGGGGTGTACCGCACCATTTAAATGAAGTATGACCAAGATTAAATATATTCTGTCACTTTTAAAAGTACTCCATCACAGTTGAGATTACACTGAACCTGTTACTCTATGAAGACTGTACATACACTAGCACAAGTCCTCAGTCATACTGAAATCCTCTGAAGGATAGGTGATGTGGGTAGTTTGCAGGCCCTGGTTTCAGCAGAAGTATTACTGTTGAACCATGTAGGGGGTAACCTGTTGACCAAATTCCTCCCTCCCTCCACAGGTGATGCTATGACTAGCTATGTGCAGCTTCACAGATTCCCCAAGGCACAATCACAGCCCTGACAACTGAGATTCTCATTTTAACACTTCATCTTATATTTATACATAATCATTTCTACCTCAAATCCATTTAGCTATAATAATGTAACATAATAATAATAATGTAATAATGTAATAATGTACTCAATGTAACATTCCTAATCTAGCGTTACCAACATAAGTTTGATCAAGAGTATTTTTCTGAAGTGGTTGAACAAGTTTAGATGTTTGTGGGATTTGAATGTAAAAGACATCTCACATAACTTACATCTTAACCATCCCATGCATGGTAGTCATGCTGAACTATACACTTTCTATTAATTTAGGTTTTATTCAGTGAAGAGGATATGTGACTGAAGTAGTGCTCTGAATACATAAATTAAAGGTGCAGCCTCAAAATAAATGCATGAGACCAAAGAGGTTATTCATTGTACAAATGGAATATACTGGCAAATATACAGAAATCTCCATCCATTTGCGGGTATAGATAATTTTGGCCAGGGTCGCGGGGGGTTCTGGAGCCTATCCCAGCATGCAGTTGGCAAGAGGCAGGAATGCACCCTGCATAGGCTGCCAATCTATCGCAGGACACACCATTCACTCACACACTCATACCTATGGGCAATTTATAGTCTCCAATTAGCCTGCCTGCATGTCTTTATTTCAGCTAAAAATATGACATTTTGGTTGTTGTCACTATCACATAAAAATAAAAAACTGGACTAGCTTTTCTTGAAGATTAAAGACATGCCACAATCCAAAAATTACAACTCAAAAGGCAGCAAGTGTATTCTGATGGGTGAAGTGAAAAGACATAACTTACAATACAATCAATACAATTGCTCATACATATGATATATTGTCTATATCCCACAGTGTTTGCTTTTCCAAGTGTTGGCAGAGTTTGGTGTGAATTTGTTAAAGCAAAAGATCCAATTACGCCCATGTATAAGAGTGAGATTCAGCAAACCAGCACCTATCATAAACGACTGCTGGAAGGCCAGAATTTTGTAAATCGACATTCGCCAGTGGTGGCAGTTATTCTCCAACAGGTTTTTTGATCCTCATCCTGACTTAACTGTCCACTAGCGGACCTCTGTGGTTCGTTGTTGCACTTTTTAAGCAAGCTGAAGAAAAGATCCAACCCCTGGGAATAGGAAGACATATTTTGGTGGGGGTGAGGCAAAAATAAGGGAACATATTTTTTATAATCATAGTCATTTGAGATCGAGTGAAAGCAGTCCGCTTTTTTCTAACAACAGAATGCAGGATGCCTCCTTCCCCCATTTCATTTTTTTTCTCATCGATTTGAGAAGACAGAGAAAAAAAATCTTTTCAGAGGCATCAATAGGAAAGTCCATATTTCAGAAATTGAATTAAACTGAGTCTACTTTTGAGAATCAGAGGCTAATGGAGTGGTTCATAATAGAGCCCTGCTAATTGATAAGAAGAGAGAACAAGAGGGAAGGTAAAGAGTGCTATTGAGAGCAGTATGGAGGATAAAGGCTGCAATTGCTGCTCTCTTTAGTGCAGCAAGAAGCTCATTTTGAAAAGGCTCACTCTAATTAGTTTAATAGGGCCACACTGCGTCCTCTTTTCCATGATCTTTTATTCCTATTGTGTACACAAAGGTGCATCAGTAATGAATCATGAGGTTGAACAATGGGGGAGGGGGTTTGGGGATGTGGTGAAGGAGCACCAGGAGAAGAAGGAGTTGGACGAGGGCACGTTAGCTACTGTTGAGTGGTCTGAAATGATCTAAAAGCATAATCAGCTCATGCACCCAAACCCGCGGGGCATGTGACCACGGAAGTGGGATGATTTTTTTCGTTGCGCTCATCACCTGATGCACTGACATCTGGTTTTTTCCCAAATGTAATAAATGGTAAAAGTGGGGAATTAAGACATTTTTATTATTCCTTCATACGCTCCAGCTCCATGTGCTACGACTGCCCAGATAGAGGAGTTATGAGATATGCACAGTTATATGGCCAGATTTGAGGCAGCTGGATGCTAACAATCGCATAATTACAACAAAGTTGCAAAAAACTGAATTTTGGAGGTTATTCTTCAATATACTACAAAAACAAAAACAAAAAAAACATATGGAACCATTTTGCTGTAAAACAGTAGATCCTGGATAACGGTACTGTTGGCAACCCACGAGACATGATTTCACAGAGACTTATGAAGTAAATAAATGGAAGGACAAAACATAGATGTCTGAATGGTGGTGTTTTAACTGTGAAGACAAGAGGTATGACTGTGCACTAAAGATTTGGTTTCTGTCTTTGAAGTCCAGTTTGAAGGGTTATGGATGTAGAAGTTCTGGGATGTGGTTTTGATCTTACTCCTGTCTGTCTGTCATGTTTATGTTAATCTTCCTATGTTTCCCTGGTGCCTCTTGGGTTGACTGAAGCTATCTTGCTGCTGTGTCTAATTTAGACAGATCTGGTGACCTTTTCTCCAATTGTCCCAACAAAACTTGCTGCAAGAGAATAAACATGCTGCAAAATGCCAAAGCAGTTGTAAAAAGGAAATGTGCTGCAAGTTCAGAAACGATGCACAAAAAAACTAAAAAGATATACAAAATCAAGGACTAATGCAACAGAGGAGAATGAAGAGAACAAGCCATACGTACTGTGCCACCCATAACAAGTTTCCGCCCTAAGCATTTGCCAGTATTGCCTATACCAAGGACTGCTACTATACATATATGTCCAAGGCTTGTAAGTCATCTCATAATGCTGCAAAGGAGGTAAAATATTTTGACTTTACAGTGTAGTTAAGCACAAGCCATCAACTGCTTTGCAAACCAAAGGCGTTCAAACAAAACCTTGAAATATGGGCAATGAAACTTAAGGCTTTCACTAAGCGCAACTGCAAAAGAACCTCATGATTCATGCAAACTAGGCAGCAGCTTGCCATGCTTTCTTAAAAACAGGGGAAAGCAGAACCACTTGACATAAGTGATTTTAACCTTGGTTAATTAAATTGCAGTCAGGTGTGTTATTGGTCTTTAGTTCCACCACATCATCAAAAATGACAACACCAGCAAATAAAATCAGCAGTTTAAGGTGGCCCTGATGATATAGTAGCAGATTAATTCAAATGAAAGACAAGTTTTTAAGTTTTTTTTTTTTACAAAGAAAACAAGTCACAAGAATTAACAGAATGAGTTGCTTATTTGGTTTGAGATTTTTAGAATACTGATTGTGGGCTTCTAAGATATGCATCTGTCTCAACAAAGTATGAAAAACTGGTACCACTTTAGAATAAGGAGCTCCACAATCAAAAGATTAATTGATCCATGATTATATTGAAAGGTTAATAAGGCAGAAAATGAGAGGGAAACAGATTAGCTAATTAAATGTGGGAAAAGGTCAATAGTGTGCTACTTGATAATGAATCCTTTGACCTTACCGCGTATTTTTGCTGCCAGATTACATTGCTATTTGATCATTATAAAGACAGGGAAGATTCAGAGAAAAATCATGCTTGTGACAACTACTTTGTTGTGTTTATAATCTCGTGTCTATGGAATTTCTCAGATAGGCATAAAAGGCTATGGTCTAGTTATTCAAATCTGGCCCTTGCAAATCCCCGCAGCCATGTTCCAAATCTACTGGAAAACCTTCCCAGAAGAGTGGAGGTTATTACAGCAGCAAAGGGTGGACCAACTCCATATTAATGCTCAAAATGTTGGATGAGATGTTGGATGTCAGGTGTCCACATACTTTTGGTCAATTGTGGTGAAATTGGAATGAAACAGAATGAAACATGAAACAGAAAAAACAGAAAATGAACAGAATTTTTTTACAGAAATGAGGTGAAACTGGTAAGATGTGTAGCACAGTCCATTACACTTATTTAGCAGACGCTTTTATCCAAAGCGACATGAAAAAGTGAAGTCCGTAGAGTCTGCAGAGTCCGTAGAGTGTTGATTGTCAAATCACATAGGAGTGCCCCTGTGCAGCCAGGGGTTTGGTCTCCCACCATGACATCTTCCCAGTAATGATCCTTACTCTATCTGTTCCCTCTCTGTCTGAATGAAAGCAAAGCATACAAAATGGTGGACTGGCTGCTCTCTTTGTTTAAAAAAAAAAGAGAAACTTAGGATTTATGCATTTTGCATTTGCAGCCATGAGAGAATCACAAAGGACACGTGTCATGAGAAATGCAGACTGGTTTTGTCTGGTTTTCTAAATCAGGATCCCCTCTGACAAGTGTCCACAAAGGATTGACAGCCTCTTCATTAGACCACAGCCATTCTGCCTGTGCTGGAAACCATTAGAGATTTACAATAAAGGGCACCGATGTCCTGAAGTACCTGGATATAATTATAGGTGTATTGAAAAGAGAGTCCATTTCCTGTTACCAGGTTCCGGGAATTGAAGTCTCAGTTCACAGAATTTCAAGCCTCTGTGCAATATTTTATTGTCAATATTCTTTTGTCAGCTGAGCAATAGATGGGTAATGGAAGTTGATGAATCACAGTACCGTAAGTATTGTTTTAATTATCTTCTAGTCTGTGCACAAAGCTTAAATCCCTGGATGAGGCACAGCTCTGACCTTGCCCTCTCCTGCTATGTTTTGTGATCTGATAAAGCCTGCAAATCCCACTCTATTCCTCAGGTGGCCATTTTTTTACAGTATGTTTCATTTTCCTTCAGACAGAATGTCATGGTTTGGGTTGTACTGGCCATCTTTAATTAGTCAAATAAAGGTTAATTTACACACCTATTCTGCGTTCTTGCCACTTTTGGCTTAATTTGGATCACCTATATAATCTCCGGCTGACTTTCAGTCGGGGCTTCTGTGTAAACTCCTGTTTTCATAGAGCTGGTAAGGTATAGAAAAAAAACTTTCAAAAGAGTTTGTCTCAGTATTTTAGACTTCGTTCAAAATATTCCACAACGGTCTCTTTATTAAGGTTTGTATAGGTCTGTTTTTAGGGCACAAAGTTGCCGGCAGACCACCTTAGACTTTCTGTTTGTGGTGGTGACTCCTTTCAGGAGATTTCTCGTGGGACCTTTCTGTTGAGTTTGCTCTCCATTCCTCAGTCTTCCTAGACCTTGTGGCTAGTTCACTTGTGTGAGTAGCTTTTAGTTCCCTATTCATTAGCACCTGCGACATCCCGTGCCCTCACACAGAAGTGGTGGACTTAAAGCACTTTTTTCTATCTCTCTGTACAATTATTTCCACTTTCAGATATTGAAATATATTTAAAAACATACATTACTGTGAAATATGTTATTTATTTTTATTTTATTTATTTTTCCAAAAAATCCACATATTGATAATGTATTGCACTATATTGCATTTATGTAATGGTCTTTAACAGTAATACCAGTATGGAATGGGCCAAACAGCAGATCATAAATGAATACAGACACAACATGTTCCTCTGATATACGGGTAAGGAAACACAATTGTGACCTTCCTCTGCCTGAAAAATGATGACTGTTTGAATGAGTCTCAATTTTACCCAAGACAACGTTTTACATAGATTAGTACATAATTCTCCTAACAACATTCTCCTTTTAACTGGACACCTTTTAAAAAAATATACAGAAAACAGAAAAAGCTCAAGATGAAGGGCAGGACTGTATTGGGCTATGATTTCAGTTTCTATTAATTATTACATTAGCCTAATTATTTATGAAAATTGATTATGAAAAGCTATAGAAATTTATTTATAAAAAATAAGACTATAATTATGCCTATATTAAATTTTGATTTGATTTGCCCTAATCTATGGATAAACAAAACAACAAAATTCTTTATATAGCCCAGTCCCTCCAGGAATGTGATTGCCCCTCCTCTCTGACCTTGACTTTGCTAGTCTGAAACTGGTATATGACATTAGCTGACTATGACAAAACTGTCTTTGTCCTGACAGGGTTAAAGTGGTTTAACGTCTGAAAGGTTTTCTCGGGCTTCTGTTGCTTTATTTCAGGGGTCTATCTATCTTATCGGAAAAGGGCTGGTGTAGATGCAGGTCTTTTGCTCTAACTTGGCACTAAAACATAATTCAACTGAAGGCACACTGTGATGCTTGTAATCAGCGTTTGACAGATGAATTCCTGTTCCCAGTGGATTGGCTGCAGTACCTGTAGGTGAAGGTGTTTTTCTTTTCTTTTTATGGAGAAGCATTTTACGTAATGTGGAAAAAAGCAGGTCTATTCCTGCTGAAATTTCCTGTTTTGTTTTATTCCTTTGTTTTCCTTTGTGTGTGCTCCGAGTGGCAGAATTGTGAAAGGGGTTTGTTTTTGCCACTAAGTCATTTTGTAAGTGTTACTACTGATTCTGTTGGTGCCAAAAATTCTTTCAGGAAGAAAACTGAGATCTTTAAACTGAATGACAGGAAAAGACCTTGGGGAGAAGGTTTCTCTAAGCTTTCTGCCACGGTTACATTGTAACTCAAAACAACACTGCATATTCCTTGATAGTACATTGTTATGGTCTATGTGCAGTCAGTTCAAATGCTTTGGTTGTTTGCCTTCCACTGTTTTGTTAGGAAAAAGCTTAGCTGTCAAAAACATTGGAAAAACATATAAAAACAAAAACACTGTACAATGGCAAACATGCCATGATGACATATACATTATAACACAGAATGGTAACATGGAGTAACCCAAGTAAAATCTATTCACAAAAAATCTATAGACAGTTAATCACAATTTCAGTGCATGTACACTAAAAAGTAAAAAAAAAAAAAAACAAGCACACCCATGTTCATGCCATTCACAGAACCATGAAAACAGCACTGTTCTCTGTGTATGTTGAGACAGATGATGATATTATCAAACTTCATCAGCAGGACACATGATTCAAGTAACAAGTCAATGTTCTTCAGAATCCTAGTTGTACGTTTTAATGTCCTACTTTGGATGTCAAAGTGTCTCAGTCAGACTGTCATGGTTCTGTGGTTTGTCTGCGTTTCCCTTTTTGGCCCGCCAGATGGCGGCACTTCAGTTATTAGTTCTGTTCATTTGCCCTGTTTAATTGTATTATTGTTTTCAATTATTCAATTATTGTTTTTTGGTTGTCTCGTTTTCCCTTCCCTCTCTGTGGCCTGATTGTGCATTGTGCCCTGCTGTGTCTCGTCAGTGTCTTGTCTATTTAAGTGCTTGTCTTCCCTGACTCAGGTGCTGGATCCTGTGTGTGCTTCTGATTGTGTTTCTGCCCTGCGTGTTTCCTCCTGAGAGTAGCTCCCTGTGTGTCTCTGCCCACGTTCCGTTTTTACGTGTTTTTGGATTCTTGGATTTTCTTTGTTTTCTGTGTTTTGCAGTTTTCTTGGTTTTTAAAGAGAGCACATGCAGTAAAACAAACAAACAAAAAAATACAAAGAAATATTTTTAAATTAACCTCATATCCTAAGAAAAAAAGAACATGTACAATGACAATATAAATAATAGCCAGAGATAGTAGCAAGTAGCAACAGTATAAAAATGTACCCTCAACTTGTGTGATGTGAGTGTGAAGTAGGATCTGAGGTCCAAATTGTGATCGTGCATGTTGAAAAAAGGCACTTGCAATTTAGAGAGTAGTTTTTCAATGATCCTACAGTTTTGATACGGGATCTGTGTTTATATGCTATTAATAGACCAATACAAACACATTTCACTGGTGTTGAAGATAAAGCATGAGGAAGGAAATTAAAGTGACCAACCCAATCTGTCAGATGAAAGTAAATGTGAACAACATTTTTATCAGGATGGTACAGTATTATTGCAAGGGATAATAAATAACATTTCCCTGTAAAATCTGATATGTTGTGATATGTTTCCTTATATATATATATATATATATATATATATATATATATTTCAGTTCCCCAGGCATTTTATTGATATAACCAGTTAACAGTTGAGGTTTATGGCTTGATCAGATAAAATATTTATCAGCATTGTTGACACACACACCCACCCTTAGGTGGAACCACCCCCCACCCCTCCTTCCACACACACACAGACACACACCAACTTTCTGGACACAACTATTCCAAAACAATGAGAACACCAGAAAGTACACAAAAACAAGAAAATTAATAGTTGTAGTGTCAGCCCTCTGCATTAGGTGGAAACCCCAGGGTCAGAAAGTAAAAGTCCTCCCCAATATTTTGTTCCAATCACCTGGATCTGATAATTAGCACAGTTCTTCAGCCAGGAGGTAGAACTACTCAGTGAAACCAGCTGATTGAGTTAGTGGGTGGCAGGACTTATACTTTCTGACTTTCTCCTCTGTCTCATTCATGGCACTGGATTCTGTCTAGTTGCATTGAGTTTTTCGTGTTGTTGTGGTGCACTCCATAAAGTCTTCTCCAGCACATCCCAAAGACTTTTAAGGGATTTAAGGTCAGGATTCTGGTGGCCAATTCATGTGTGAAAATGATTCCTTATGCTCCCAGAACCACTCTTTCACAATTCGAGCCCGATGAATCTTGGCATTGTCGTCTTGGAATATGCACGTGCCACCAGGGAAGAAAAAATCCATTGATGGGAGAACCTGGTCATTCATTACATTCAGTTACTCAGCTGACTTCATTTTACTGCCACATAACATTGCTGAGCCTAGACCTGACCAATTGAAGCAACCCCAGATCATAACACTGCCTCCAGAGACTTGTACAGTGGGCACTGTCCAAAAAAATCCAAACGGCCAGGCAGTGTACTAAGTTGTCATGGTACTGTCTAGAAATTATAGCAATTAATAAAATGGAAAGATGTTAAACAAATAAACATTACAGTAGCAACAGGGATGCAGCAACTTCCCTGCTTGAACCCCTAAAGTGCAGTAGATAAAAATGAGATGAATCACTGCATTCAGCATGTCTGGGTAGCACTCTGGCATACAAACCTGTCCTTTACTACTTTTTCCTCCTCGAGTCTTTTCACTCTCTCATCCTCTACTGCTCCACAGGGCCTGGCCACTGCAGTTTTCTTGGATTGCGTTTTGTCACATTCCCAAAAAAACGAGGCATGGCTGCATCTCTTTGAGGTTTGAAGTGGTTCCATCTGGTTCTCTGTTAACTCGAGCCACTATTCCAACACCACCGCCTTCACTAATCTGCATGGGAGAGACCGTGTGTGTAGGGTGTGTGAGAACAGTGATGTCATACTAGGAGCAGTTTTTTTCATTCCAGCCACTCCCTTCTTCTGTTATTTATGAGTCACTGTAATTAACACTTTCAGTCCTTCTGGGTTGCTGGTCAGTATTGCTATTTCTATGGATTTGGGCTTCCTGTTACATTCCGAACCCTTTCAGTCATGTAGACTATCAAGGTATTACAGTGCCTGCTGTGGCAGGAGGAACTAGCGCAACCTAAAGAGGAACCAAAAAATCCATCAGAATAATTGTTGTGACCTGCATTTCACATGACTAAACTTTGCACTTTCTGAGTATTACTAGTGGAGATATGCGGTCACTATTAGATACAATTTTTTGTTTCTGGGTGATATACCACCTTAAAGACTGCAAGGACTGATATTCAGAGCTTGGAATATGGCCGAGGTTTGTGATTTTCCAATTCTAGGGGACCAAAAATAATTTTTTGAATTTGTGCTTGTGCTTGTATTTTGTGTGTGTGTGTGTGTGTGAGAGAGAAAGAGAGATCTCTTTCTTTCTCTCTCTCTCTCTCTCTCTCTCTCTCTCTCCAGCAGGTGTTATAGGGCACGTGTGTATATGTAATGAGCATGAGTTGTTCACATGGAGGTGAGGGGGCAGTGGGTTAAAGGTGACTTGTTGACTGCAGCTCCAGGGTTACTGAGTAACCAAGCTGGTCACCTGCTCCTTAGCAAGCTGGCTCCATATGTATTCATTTATTTTTTTCAAATTCACAAGCCGCTCAGTGTCTTTTCTGTCTACATCAGCATTGTTTCTGGAGCACTGCTCTGAAAATTGAGCTGACAGGAATTATGCACATCTACAGTACATTTTCTTTAAAAATACGATGGAGAGGATCTCTGGGCCTCGAGATCTTCTCTTCTTGTTGTTTTCCGTATTTATGGAATTATTTATTCTATGTGGCCCTGAAAAAAATAACTGTTCTGTTAGCCATTACCTCGCATCTCTCCTCATCATCCTCCTTGTACCAGTGTCAGAACGAGCATCTAATGAAACAAGAACAGTTCTGTCCTTTGATCTCAGGTTAGGGTGCCCCTGGAGAAACAGAGTGAGCATGAACTAGACTGCTCTCACAGAGAGGAGCACTACATTTAGGATTGTACTGCCCAGATGGCAGTGTGAAATTAGATAGACTTCACTGTTGAGATGTGGCCCGGCTAGCAAGTATACAATTTTCTAAGCAAAAGCCTATTAGCCTACTTTTGGCACAGCTGTCCTTCCACCATTTCCTGAACTAGCACTATAGCAGCCCATAATAGGCAAGGCAGATGAGGATCGGTTGTTAATTAAAGGCAATATAGATGGTGAACTGTCCGGCCTCTGCAAAATACAAGATCATTGATTGCTCCATCCATTTCATCAACGTGATTGACAGCATATGGCTGCTCTGCCAACAATGAGATTCATAACACATCATCACTAAATTGCAGACCTTTAATCGGCATTGCTATTAGCATTGCATGGCATAATTATTGCACTATATATGCAAACTGCCTCCTACAAAAAATAAAGAGAGACGAGATATGTGGAACACACTGTGTTCAGTAATTGGCTGAATGTTGAATTGCTCATGGTCTAATAATACTGTAGTCATGCATTCTCTCTGGTCCTTTTCCTTTAAGAAAAGCATTTGTCTTTTCCATTATTTCTTCATCTCTGTGTCTCACTTACTTACATACGCTTATGTATGGACTGTGGTTGACCATCTCATTGTTTTTGTCTCTCATGCTGTATCCTCATATACTTTACTCTTTGTGAGAATTTAGTGTTTTAAAAACCCTTTCCACTCAATTTTTCAATTTCTGAGTTGTCTTAACATTTCATTTTCAGTTCTAGAAAAATGTGGAATGTGTCTTTACCACATTTACTCCTGAAATGCTATGAAATGCCCCTTTGTTAAGATAGCAATGAGTGAAAGGTAGAAGTAAAGTATAAAATATAAGCCTGCTTGCTGCTAAACTTTCCAAATGGTTAATGTGATATTCATGAATATGTGACTGGCTGATAAAGTTAGCTACCAGTCGACAGATGTTACGCTCAAAGCGGAAACTGTGCAAATTGTTCCAAGTTCAGTTATGTTCTGTCTTGCATTCGGTGATTCATATTATTATAAAATGTATTCATTCTAAAATTCATTCACTGAAACTAAACAAAGTAACAATTAAAATAGAGGTTATGCAACTTGTACTGACTGCGTTCTAGGAATCTGCACAATGTTAGCTTAACACATACACTTTGCTAACATGCCTGGAGGACAATAAACGTGGCAACCACATGGAGCCCTCACATGAGCTTACCGGGAGGTCACCATGTCAGTTTGGAGTGGCCTGCTAAGACTGTCAGCAGTTTGGTTATAACACCAGATGGTAATGCATAAGCACGTGTGAGCTTTGTTAGAGCACTAAGCAAAATGAAGCTGCTTCAAATGTGGTGTTGGCGGCCCAGTAGCGGGCAATCTTCATTCTGTAAAAATAAATAAATAAATAAAAGTATAAATTAAACTAATGCAATGCAATAACTTTTGAATAGAATCAGTACATAGGAACAGGAGTAACCATTTGGATTGCTACACTGAAGATGTTCCTTCTATTGTATATTATTTTGTCCAGTTACATACAATGCAGTCCGTAACTGTTTGGGCAATGACACAGTGGTTATTTTGGCTTTGTACTGCAGCATACTGGATTTGAAAAGTAACAATGAACATGAGGCAAAGTGCAGACTGTCAACTTTAATTTCAGGGTATTCACATCCATATCGAGTGATCTGTGTAGGAATTACTGCCCTTTTATACCTCGTTCCCTTCATTTTAGGAGGCCAAAAGTAATTTGACATTTGGCTGCTGAGCTATTTCTTGGCCAGCTGTGTATCTTTGCATTATTAGTCCATGCAAATGAAAGCTAACAGAGTTGATTCTAGGTGTGGCATTTGCATTCGGAGCCTGTTATCTCTCAACATGAGGACCAAAGAAGTGTCAATGCCAATAAATCAGGCTATCATGAGGCTGAAAAATCAGAAGAAATCTTTCAGAGACTAACCCCACACCCTTTGAGGCACAGCCCATAACTGTAATTTTTTTATATTTGGAAAAGATATTACATTCCTTAGCATGAATTAGCACAGCCAAAAAAATTGTCAGCATGCTTGCTCTTTTGCCATCTCCCCGTTGGCAATCATTTTAGTTTACTTTTTTTTATGTGAACCACCTCTTCGAACTGTTAAATTCCATTAGCAAGCAGGGACGTGGGAAAATGTTTTGTGCATGATAACTGTAAAAAGTCACGATGCACTAATTAATTCATTTTTAGTGCAGGGGTTAGCACAGCTACCTCTCCCCTTGGAGAGTGGCTAATTGCACTGTTTAAGAGAGTAGAATTCTGACAGCAGCTGACATTTATCAAATTTAGAATTCTGAGCCACTTGATGCCATTTACAAACTGCTGGTAAAACGGTAGATTACCACTTGTTAAACGACTTGTTAAACAACTCTTGACCCAACTGTATATTTCTGTAAATGTGGCAGCTGCAAAGGAGTTGCCCTTTCAACTTGATCTTGGCTCAAAACTGGGAAGTTCCAGAACGGACTGGTATGCCATACTGGGATTTCTACAGTATATTTTGCTCATATGAGTACCAGCAGAGTATGACTAAAATGTTAAGAATCAGTGACCGACAACATAATTTCTATATCACATCTCTCATTATTACAGTAGCCTACTAACCAAGCACCCTCAGACCCCTGACTTCCTGAACTTATGTTAGCAAGCTTTTGTGTCTAATAGAACAAGTTTGATGATCTTAGCAAATGTTTGCTAACATGAGCCAATATTCACTATTCACCTACCATACAAACACAATGCATTATTACTATTTAATAATGCATTGTGTTTACATAGTATAGTAGGTCTATGGTTCATCTCACAATTTTTGTATAAGAAAAATCTAAATCCTTAGTGAATGTCCTTCATTCAGACACATATTTATGTGCAACAAACCAAACACCACCAAACAATGAGGATGAAAAAAAAACCTATCAATAACAGCTGCCTTGGAATACAGATAAACCAGACTGTGTTTCATGTGCTCTCTCACAAAAGCTTGTGAATTTCACAACATCACAGCACAAAGTCCGGCACACTCCTGGTTGATCTATCACCTATTTCCCATCTGACTGAAGTCTTTATCACAGATGTCTCAGCTGTCAGGCAAGGTTGGGGGGCTTTTTTGGTACTTTTCAACCTCTGAAGCATGTCCTTGTAACCATTAGTCCCGTCTTTCATAAAGTATGCTGTTTATCAGCAGTGACTTATTTGATGATGGAATCTCCTGTTCTTTTTTTGTCCTGATGCATTGAACAAATGTTCACTAGAGACCCTAGTTCACATTTCTCTGTTCACATTACAGCAAAATAATTGTCACTGCTCATTTCATTGCTTAATACGGTCAAATTCACATTTAGTACATTATGAACGAGAGCGCCAACTAGCACTAGCAGTAAAGAGTCCAGTTCAAAACAAGTAGCAACTACTGAAGTTGATTCTTGTTCTCATGCAAACAAGATTGCTTGTGCGAGTGTGGATGGGAACAGGAGCTGACAACAGGCGGCAGATAAGCAGTGATTGACTGCGCAACTCTCCCTGACTTTCTTTGAGCATACTGAGGGCAATGTTGAGTACTGTTAGAGAAACTTTATTTGACGTTGCTGTACTCGTTGCTGGTGTGTCTGTGGAGTCAGCGTTGTGTGTGTGGGTCAATGTTGCCTTGTTTCTGGTTCCAGTGCCATTGTGCTGTAATGACCGTTACTGGGTACAATGCCATAAACAATGTTGTGATGCATTAATAATACCTTGATATTGTGTTTTATTTCAATATATTACAGTATTTATTTCAATATATTAGGATATATTCAATTTCCATGAGGGAGTCTCTATATCTGTTACATTTTTCTGTAAGCGTTTTCAAGACTCTGTTTAAAATAAAAAAATAAAAAACTACAGAAAGAAAAACAACAACAGGACTCCTTATCTGTATATAAGTTCCTAACATTTTTATTGGATCTGGTGAGATGGAGCATACCCAAGTAGCATCTGAAGATCCATAAAGGAGACGAGACTTATCCTTAGCCCAGAAGTCATCTGGGACCCTTGCAGAAGAGGAAATTACTTTACAGGGTTCTTGTGGTCCTTTCTGTGGTTCAAACCAGTCTGACTTGCAAAACAAAGTTTCTCTTTAATTTTTGTAACAAGTCATATAATTTTGGTCTGACACTTATTTATTTATTTATTTATTTATTTTGGAGTGAAGTTTTGGATGTACTTTAATGCCTTAGCCTGTAATTCATAACATTTACACCACTGAAGAATAGTTTCTGAATGAAAAAGATGGATGGTGAACTACAGGGACTGAAGCATATTACAATATACTACAGTATATCAACTCTCCACTCTCCCGAGTCTGTATTCATGCAGGAATTCAACATTGCAGTTTCACAGATGATAGATGCTCTAATCATGGCCTCAGACTGAGCTCTCCTTCACAACAGCATAGTTATTTCTGACCATGTTGCACACACCATGTCACTGCTAACTTGGAACTCTCGATAAATGAATATGAGGTGATAAAATGAAACTCTGTCAATTGGTCATGTGTGGTGAGTGATGTATGACACTGATGCATGCATAATGGCACACAAAAGTTGGCGGTAGGTTAGTTCAGTGTCTGTACACTAGTAAGCACACAGTGGCCCAAGTGGCCTGCCATTGTCACAGCTGGAAACATACTCAACTGAGGGAGGAGTGCATGGTTGGTTGGTTGGGTACAAAATACTGCATGACATAAGAGTTGAAGAAATCATGAAGAAACCAAACCAAGCTCCCAAAGATTTCTAAAGGTAATCTTGTGAGTCTTTAGAGGATGTCATAAAATGTCCATTTCTCAGTGCGATCTGTATTCGTGACGATCCAAACGACTGCGAAGCGCAGGGGAGGAAAGTGCTGTGTCCACAGAGCCATTGGAAGGTAAGATAATTTTGTTTGTTGTTAAATGTCAATTAACATCCTCAAACCATACCAACCCACAAGGACTGTGGAAATAAAGCAAATGATTGATTTTAAGTATTGCTAGTTTTGATTGTAAAAAAAGATCAAAAAGACCATCAAGTAGTGAAAACTGATTTCATGAGAATTCCTTTAGCAAATCATTTCAGTAACTGTTTATGTATTATCTACCATAAATTTTACGTTTTTTTCTTGTGGCTTAATGAACACTTTAAAAAATAAAAAATAACTCCATGAGAAACTTCACGAGAGGCAGTTTTGAACTCAGTGACCTGGACGCCGAGGAGCCTGGACGTGGGCCTGAAGCTTAGAGCATGCCTCTTTAATCTACAGCAACATGTGAAGTGAGTTTACCCGAGCGGCAAGAAAATGCAGGATTTACACAGCCATAAAAATCCCTAAAGGTTCGCCGAGCATTAAGGGCAGTTGCATGTGTTTCCAATTTATTTAAATATGGACCTTACCCTTGTATGAAAACAGCTGTAATACATGAGATGCCCAAACGCGGAGAATCCCTTCTGCAACAAAATATATTTTCCCCCATATATAGATACAATATTGGCATTCTTGATATGTCATTATTTGTGACAATGGAAGGGTGTCCTACCAATATCTATTATATCAATACTTAAAACTGATGTATTACTGAGCAAAACTGACAATATATTGTTATGTATTGGAAATACATTTGGAGTACCTCCACATGTAAAAATGTATGATTCAGTGCGTCACAGTATATTTTTGCACAATACGCAATACGTTTTTGTTGTGCAAGCAATGTCCAGCAGAGACAGAGAGTGTCTGGAGCAGGACAGTTCATCGATGATTCCTCTTCCTTGTGCAGACATGTGATGCGTGCCATGTGACATGTGTCATTGAGCATTTTCAGAGGGATTCTCCGGGAATTCCACCAAGGTCTTGGATAAAAGTTGGCCAGGGGCCACATGGGATAGATTGAACACTGTCTTATAACTGAAAATCCCCCCCCCCCCCCCGCCCCCCCCCCCCGCAACTCCACTCTGTCCTCTGACCCCTCTGAAAAACCTTTGTGTTGGGATCTTGTATCAAACATCAGCTGATGTGTCTATTAATAGCCTGCATGCCATATCAACACTTTTTTCTAAAATAGAAATATTATTATATATATATATATATAAGGGAAGCTGCCAGGCATTTCTTTGGCAATGAAAGGACAGCGTGACTAAGAATTCGGCCTGATGACATAAAAGCATAATTGTTGGTGAGAATGCTCCCAGCCAGTTCCTGACTGGTCCACCCCCTACTCCAACCAGATGGCCCACAAATGTATATACTTCAAAAAGAAAAAAAGAAACTTGACTTGTGACTATATTTAATCCCGAACCAAACACAGAAATGGGGATGCTGCAGTACAAGCCCGGCAAAGCATCAACAGGGAAGATACCCCATGTCTGGTGATGTCTATGGGCTGCAAATGAAGGATTTGCAACCAAGTACTACATATAATGACTTGATTTAAAATTAGACTTAAAAGCAAAAAGGTAATGGGTTTGAATCCGGCCTGGGAGCCTTTCTGTGTGGAGTTTGCATGTTCTCCCTGTGGGCTGTCTGCTGTACGGGTGGTCAGTAAGCTGGTCATATGTTTTAAATAGAATTAAGAGCGGTGTGATGACGACTCACGTGCCAGGACGTGAACTCTGGGGGCTCTTCTGTGTCCATAATGAGCGGCTCATTGGCTCTCAGTCTGTGAGAAAACACAGGACCCATTCTCTACACCAGGGGGCTTTAAAACTGAAACTCCTTTTAAACTCTCCCAAGTGGTGACAATCTCTTAATTGTTCTTAATTACACACTTATGTGTCTATTGAGGGATGGTTTACTGTGTCAGGCCACATCATATATTCAAATCCTTGACAAATTTTGTCACATCAACTGTAGTTTATGTTCTCTTTAATACACTACATGGCAAATAATTCCTTTATCAGTGGAAAGAAAATTTGGACATCTCGTCATTACAACTAAACCATTTGTAGAAAATGAGAGAATTTAAAAATGACCTGCATTGTGTTACGGTAAGTTCCAAATCAAACTCAGAGGGTCCAGTTATGAGTGCCAATATAATGATTGGACATTCCGAAAGGGGAGAAAAGCAACTAAAAGCAATGAAATGCAAGAACAGCATCTGGCAAAACACCCTTCCATACATTAAAAGTCATTGCCTATATTCAGAGCCACATCAAGCCTTGACAAGAGCCCATTGAATTAGAATTGCATACGGACCATATTGTGTCTAATCACCATGTCTATGCTATACGTTAGTCCATGTCTTCTTTTTTTATATTTTACAATGCAAGCCGGAGTGCCAAAGGAAAATTTCTATTTTCTGTGAATGCAATGGACAATAAAGATTTTTATTCTGTTCTTCCCGATTCTATTCACACGGCGGTGGGTGAGATGATCCCGACGATGAGCTATAAAAGAGCGAGCGGTGATTAATGGTCAGAGGCCAGGCCTGCTGGAGGAGATCCCACTCAAATACAGATAAAGCCTTGCCATCTGGGCCACATGGCCTGTTTTGGCTGGGAAAAGGGTGATTATGAGTGTAATGATGTACAGTCTGATGGCCTGCATGCTGGGTGCTATCTTGTTTAACATCAGGCTCATACAGAAGGTTGGAGTTTGGATTGGGGGTGGGGTCGAATTCAATGAAAACAGGCAGGACACGGCTTTGATATTCCGTGTTTTCACAGGATATAAAAAATGCTGTTGAAAAAAACGTTGAAAAAGTTTACTTCTATCATTCTGGATTCATGTCTGTGTGTGTTTATTGCCCTGACCCCCGACATACCCCCCTCCCCCCGCCCACACACACACACACACACACACACACATACGATCAGCTTAGAATGAAAGAGAGGGAAGGAGGTACAGCCTTCTGAATACGGAGAACGGTGTCAGGAATGGTACTGGCTAGCTGTACCTCAAAATACAGTACATACATATTTGAAATTTAATTTTCATTTCATTTATTTCATATGTAATACAGGTTTCTCTCCTCATTTTGCATGGTAAATTCCTCTGTGCCACATGCAAAGCAATCTATGCCTCCACCAATCTGATCGTAATTTATCGATATTTGTCATTGGGAGGCCATTTACAAACTCTTAGAGCCCATGAGAAACCTAATGAGTTAATACTGTTTCTGTGACTCACTACTTCTTCAAATGTAGCCTGTTTAAATATGTACTGAACAGATTTTTTACAGATGTTAAACAACGTCACGTACAATTAGTGCAGTTCTTTCAACAGGTGCTGTGTTGAATCTAATGAATGTCAATGCAAATTATTTACAGGAAGTTTCAATTTTCTCACTTGAATCATGCAACCCATGTAAACGTCACGAGTTTCATCTTTTTGATTAGCAAACCACTGCTATTCAGCATCTTAGCTTTGAATAAAAGTGTGAAGAGTTCTGTGACTTGTGTAATAAACTCCCAGTCCCAACCATAATTATAGTCCACAGTGAGTGACGAGGCAGGATTTGGATGTAGGACTCGTGTAGTTAGTGGGGTTGCCAGCAGTCACATATTAGCTAGATATCCTGTCTTTCAGCCAAAAATTGTTTGTTGCATACAGGATGCCCTTTGCCCCATATTTCTCTATATTCTGTGAATTTTGTTTGCCATTGATGGATTACCATGAAATACAATGAAAAACAAACCAGATGGCTGAAAAATGCTAGGTTACGCTAATGTGAATAACCTACCATATTTCAGTTGCTATACAGGTTCCAAGTGGTGCAAATGTAATCGAGTTGATAAATAACCACACCCTAACACCTTCACTAATGCATGCTGTCCCGTATTTGACCTAGAGAATATTGGCCACCCTAATAGTGAGGCAATGCTGCCTTGCTTGCTACTGTTCATCATGAGAGAAAAAAAGAGGTGGATTAAGAGGTCATTAAATCAACAGGCCGTGCTTGAGTGGCAGGTGAGAGGTTAAAAAGCGCAGACTTGCAGACTTTCTTCATCTGTGAATGATCTGGCAGCTTCAGCTCATCCCACAGTCCAAGCCTGGTCCTGGCACAAATGCTGAGAGTGAGAGGTGGGCGTTATCTGGGCAGAGACTGCCAGGCGAGCATCCAGTGGTCCCACAGGGGACCAGTGCCAGGCAGGCAGTACCTTCATCCAAGCCGGCAGAGTCTCGGCGATGGAGCCAGGGGGCCCCAGAGGAGCACAACTAGCCCCACCTTTCGGGAGATCAGAGGTGCAGCAGCAAGAGATATAGCAATAGCTTCCTTTCGAGAACAATAGCTTTCATTCAAGCCAGCATCAGGGGTCTACAGCCTTGGTCCAGGAGAGCCACAGGGTCTGCTGGTTTATATTTTCACCTTAAAATCTGCAATCAATTCAGACCCAAGAAACCAGGCAAAGTCAGTTAATTATGTAATCAACTGCTTTAATTGATGAATTAAGTGCTTAGTAACAATGAACTTTCTGACCCAGTGGCTCTCGAGAACCAGGCTTTGCAATAAAATAACAGGGACAGAAATACTTTGTGGAACAGAATTCAGGCCAAATAAAAATTTACACATTTATAAATGGGAACATACTTGTATATGTAGTTTTAAAAGACAAATTAAATCAATTACTAATTTTTGAGGACTTCTCATTGGTCTGCTATCCAAAGTAGGAAAGTTCAAATGGAAAACATAAATCCCTGATCTAATTTAGCTTAATTATGCCAGGAAACCTGTCATTCGGCAGTCTGGCGAACACCCTTGTATGGTTACCTTAATAAACCAGATCATGCTTACAACTCTTTTCTTCTAGATACCTTTTTCAGCAAACAGCAAGAAGCTTGTGTCCCTGAGATAATTTCGGCTGAGATTTAAAGGGGTGTGTAGCACCTTAAGCCTCCTCAAATTGATTAGCACCACGTCTGAACGATAATTCTATCCGCGCGGGGTGGGAGAAGCCCGGCTCTATGGCAGCTCATTGGTCACTTGTGCTTATTGATTATCCAGTGAACAACCTGTTCTCTGAACAAAATTGGATTGAGTTCTGCGATAATTCAGCCCCAATTTGAGGGCCCTGAAAAGGATTTATGTTGTTTTTCAGACCGGTGTACACGTAGCTGTGCATGTGCCACGGCCCCTGGACAGCTGACATGGTATGTGTCCGTTTAAAAATAAACCGAATCAATTTAAATAACTTTTTTATTTGTGTAAATTCAAGCAAGTGCTAGCCTGATGGTAATGGTACTGGCAACCTACAGTGATGTTATTGTTGTAGACCTTAAATAGATTTAGCCATAAGACTTTATTCTAGACCTTTAAAATGTATAACAGCACTCCTTTGTATGTTTATCTTCAAAACTAGCATTGCTCCTTTCATCTCAACGTTGGAAAGTTGTGATACATTTGCTTTTGGTGTCGAAACATCAACACACTGTAATATCAAGACCTGAACAAGAACAAGTGCATTCAGCATCTTGATACTGAATGCACATAACTTGGCCTGATATCAAAAATACAATGCCATTTGTTGTCATCAAATTCGAATTTGATCATAGTTTCATACTCTGATTACAAAGCCTTATGTGAGTGATTGCCATCATTTATGGAATTTATGGTGGATAAGAAGTTCACTGCTGCTTCGTTGATGTCAAGATATGTATCAATTTAAAGAACTTTTTTATTTGTGTAAACATGTGTGCCTTGTGAGACAAAGTATCATTAAATCCATAGCCAGTGGTGCAGACAAAATGATCAGATATAGTACCTGAATACAAATTTTGTAACTTTTTATAATAAATATTCAGTTTAAATTCAGCACGGCAAAACAGGAAAAATGCACCTATCACATGCACATCTTGGAGATGTGGCAAATTTGCCATACATGAGAAATACACAAACAAGCTATTAGTATGGAATAATAGTACTGGTTTAATTCATAATTGTATAATAATCTTGCTGTGCGCACATTAAATAATAACGCACAATATGCAATGCCAAACTCTCTTCTTTGCATGCAAAGTCCAGCCAGATTCGCTTGGGCCAGTAGCAGACTGACTGCAATAATGCTGCTTAGATGCCATTGCATCTTGCAATGAATGGCTCAGAAATTTCTTCACATTTCCATTTTCAGTCAGAATATAATAGTGAAGTCCCACTCTGACAAGTTTAACACCTCTTTTATCTCTAAAAAAGAAACATCTCAGGTTTACTCTAAGAAATGTGTTCCATGAAGTCATTGTTCTGAATTCACACAGCTGGAAATGTGTTTTCCTATTCATAGCCACCTAATGGTCTGGAAGCATATCTGATGAGAAATAAAAACAAAACACTTGGCATGGCAACATTGCTACATGAGCATATCAGCATATGTTTTGTTTCAGAGTGACCCCAAGGTTGTGAGCAATAAGAAATTAGTCGTATTTTATTATTCACTTCCTCTGTTTTCTACCGCATTGGTCACTTTGTTCATGAGCCTGCTGGCAGAGACACAAACTAAAGGCCAGGGTTCAAGCAAGTGCTAGCCTGATGGTAATGGTACTGGCAACCTACAGTGATGTTATTGTTGTAGACCTTAAATAGGTTCAGCCATAAGACTTTATTCTAGACCTTTAAAATGTATAACAGCACTCCTTTGTATGTTTATCTTCAAAACTAGCATTGCTCCTTTCATCTCAACGTTGGAAAGTTGTGATACATTTGCTTTTGGTGTCGAAACATCAACACACTGTAATATCAAGACCTGAACAAGAACAAGTGCATTCAGCATCTTGATACTGAATGCACATAACTTGGCCTGATATCAAAAATACAATGCCATTTGTTGTCATCAAATTCGAATTTGATCATAGTTTCATACTCTGATTACAAAGCCTTATGTGAGTGATTGCCATCATTTATGGTATTTATGGTGGATAAGAAGTTCACTGCTGCTTCGTTGATGTCAAGATATGTATCAACTATTAATCCTGATATCAACGCTTTGGTAACTTTATGTTGAGAGAAGCTAGATATGATACTAGCACTGTCTGATATCTTTGTACCTCTATACTATCATTGTATTCTTTGATATCAATATTGGTTTGTGGGGGGGGGGGGGGTGACTGACTCTGTGTCAGTAATTTTGTCACTAGGGCTGAGCCTGTAGAAAAGATGGAGCTCCTTGCTGTGTAGCGTAAATGTGAGAATTCAGCACAGACATGTTGGCAATGCTGATAAATAACACCAATAAGTGCCATTCCAAATACAACTGCAAGCTGTGAGATATTTGGCCTGCGGTGCATTTGGAATCTTCGTGTCTCTGCTTTCTGCTAGTGCGCAGACATCTTGGCTCTGGAGTCGCTTGAGAAGCAGGCCAGAGGTGTGGAGGGCGGGGTAACTGTACCAGGGTGTTGGTCCAAGCCTGGTGTCAAGGAAAGGTCAAAGAGCACCTGGAGTGGGATGAGTGTTTGTCAAATAGGGGCCACTGAAGGAGTCACATTGTCATTTATTTTCAGAAATAAGTTTTTCCTGTTGGGTAAAGAAGATCTTTGGGTACAGGAATTATAGGCTGTTGCTGGCAATTGTTCAATGAAATGGTTACTGTCAATAGTTAAATGGCAGTTAGGTATTTACCATCAGGGTAAATAACACACATGATGATAGCAGTAGTAAACCCTCATTCTGGACAGCCACATTGTCTGCTTGTTTTTGTTGTTACTTTAGTATTAAATTAATTCATTAAAGTAATCGATTACACAGTTAACTCACCTTGTTCCTTGGGTCTGAACTGGTTGCTGATTTTAAGGAGAAAAACAAAAATCCCTGTGGCTGTCCAAGATGAAAAACAAAAATCCCTGTGGTCTCCAAGACAAAAAACAAAACTTGTTGTGGCTCTCATAGACCAGGATTACAGGCAACTGATTTAAACAAATTCATTGACTTCAAGAACATTAACATAAGTTAAACACTAATGCAAAATAGTGCAAAAGTATATCTAAGAGTGACCGGCATGTGATATGCAGTCAGCGGTATCTACAAACACCAGACAACTTCTAAAGATTTTTCAACTGAAATAAATGACATGAATTACCAGTGAAGAGAGACCTGAGACAGTTCTCAGCACAATCAATACTCCAGAGCATCTTGGGATATCTCCCTTTTCTAAGTGGAGTGTGGCTCCGTGATGCACCTTCCAAATCAACGTGTTCCTGGAACTGCGGCCATTCGACCCCCATTATTCCTGTAAACGAGGAGAGGGTGAGGGGGCTGGGATGCACAGAGGACTGCAGCCTAGGTCTCTTTCTGCTGAGCAAAGGCACCTTCTTCCTCTTCAGGCTGCGATGCTCTTGCTATGGCTGTGCCATTTGTAGTTCAGCACTACAACTGTGAGTGCCTGGTTCAATACACTGCACTCAACTGAGTGAAGTGCACTCTGGGAAATATAGGAGACTGCCAAAATAACAGCTGTGTGGAGAATCAAAGCAAGAAAGTAGACTGGAGTTCAAATGGCTTGCTCATCACTCATTAAATACAGTTTTTCTGTAATGTGGAATCGCTGACTCATTTGCTATAACCCAGTACAACAGGTACGTCAGGAAACTCCAGGCCAGGGTGTACGTTGGTTTTTGTTACACTCAGTTATTCTGACTGAGATTTAGATAAACTAATGCAAGTTCACTCCTACAGTGAGCTCTATAAGGACCCCCTTGAAAGCGAGATGGTTCATCTCAAGGGGTTTATCCGTCTAATAAATTTCATATAATGTTTGGGACAAAGACATATTTTTTATTGATTTGGCTTTGTACTCCAACATTTCAGATTTGCAATCAAAAAATTCACGTGATTAAACTGAACATTCTCAGCTTTTATTTAAGGATATTTTTAATTCACTTTGTTTTCACCATGTAGAAATTACAGCACTTTTTATACCAAAAGTGCCAGCGCTGGTATTATCTTGCAAGAATGGGTTGTATGGAGCAACCAAATCATAGAGCCATGCTAATAGGACATACCATTGCTTTATAATGCATAAAAATATCAGCAGAGTACTTGGCAAAATATGCTCTGACAACTGAAATGGTGAATTAAAGCTGAGGATCTGTGCTTTAACCATATGTGAATTGTGTGATTGCAAATCCAAAGGTGAGTACAGAGCCAAATCAAGAAATACATGTTTGTTCCAAACATAATGGAGCTCACTGTATATTGCAGGAGTTTATTTCTATCACGTGACCTGCAGTGATTTAACAGGCATTTCAATGGCCATCCTTCAGGGGTCGCTGAAGGCACTTAAATGGCACAGTCAAATGACTGTTTATATAATCAAGCAGCTAATTGTGATGTTCATGAATGCAATCAGTTAATCTAATATGGAGAAAGTGAAAGGAATGAGAGTGACTATGATATATGAAGGAACATGAAATTCACAAACTATGAAAAGCAGATATTTGAGAGAAAATGTGTGACTGTATCCAGATGGTACACTACAAACAGATGGATTTCATTTATTTTGTGCAACTTGCAGGTTAACCACAAAAAAAATCTCAAAAAAGAAAATGACAGAACAATAATCAAACAACCTAAAAGATCATTGGAGTGGAATCACCCGTCAACAGGGAAACATTCAGCTGCACATATTCCAGTGTAAAAAGTGGATAATCCCATGTTATGTGCATTTTTAAACGAACCGGCAGGGCAATTCCAGAAGTATGTGTCTAAACTGCTGCTTTGTATCAAATCGAATTTAAAGAACTGATCAATACTGATAGCATACCCGTGACCACAGACCAATCAACAGATGGAACAGACAATTATGCTTTGCATATTTTATTTGTTCCTCACGGAAACTCCATTACAACTGATATAAATGTTTTTCTTTTACCTTACTTTGCTGTACCTTACTGCCATGAATTATTCCTTAGATGCAGGTTGATTTTAACAATGTTACTGAATTGGTATCTTACAATGCAAGGTATATGTTAGAAACACCGTAAAAAGACATAATTGAAAGCTTGCTCACGAATTCAGTACATTTCACTTGTAGAGCTCATACTTGAACTACTTTTTGGGCATGTCATTTCCCTAAACTTGACAAACTGGTGGCCAGCTATCAATAAAAATTTTAAACATTGTCAAGCCAGAAAGTGCAGTACATGGAGCATATTAGGAGCGTGGTTATGGAGCATGGTTCTTCTCTATCAATAAAATGCACCCTAGAACCATGTTAAAAACAGATGGTATCCTGTGAAGAGTACTATTCAAAATGCATCCATTTTTATCCAAGACTTGTGGTAATGGAGATAGATATCATACCAAACACCATTGTGCCGACAGAGCTCAAGGCATTATTGAGAAGAAAGGGTTTGAAGGCAGACTCATTAATCACTGGAAATAGCAAGAGTCTAGATGACATGATCTGGTGGCTTGAAAGTTGTGATGTCAGAAACCACAGAACCTACAATAAAATATAATGGCTTACAAAGAAATATTGTAAAATGGCTCTGCAGGCACACACAGTACAGACAAAATAACAAACCACCAATTTGTCAAAATTTGTCCAATGACGTTGCAGAGAATTCTCAATGGTATTACAACCCTGATCAACTCAAAAATAAAACATGTTTCAGACAACCATCTCACAAATGTCTTAAGGCTGTCAGGATGTTTTATTCAATGCAAGTGTCCACTACGGACCTGCCATGACAATCCTTCCACTAGACTCAGTACCAGCCTTCAACAAAAAGTGTAGATCAGAACTGGGAGATTACAAATAATTAGCACAATTATCATCTGTGCTCATTTAGTGGAATTTATTTTATCAACATAGATGTTTGGGATGGTGCATTTAGGATAACTGCTTGACAAAAAGGCTATCAACCTCTTGTTGGTGGAGGACTCATATACTGTACATGCGAGAACACAAGAGAAGACAAACTGGTGATGATACCTGAAGGTTCCTCCTTGCTGAGTGTTGAAAACAGAGAAGCGGAACTTTACTAAAACAGGCAGCGCATCTAATTTCTCACTGAGCCTCTTTCACATGAATACTCCAATGATTAGCAAGATACTGTGATAAGAGTGTTTGTTTTTAATGTTTCTTCTTCTCATGAGCAATGGCAGTCCAGGCCATGTTCTCAGGACCAGATATAATCCAGAGCAGCACACGTCCTCAAAAATGCCTAGCTGTGCCTTCGATTCCCACAGCCAGCCACGTTCCAGGGGACCAAGTCAAAGAAGAAATTTGAGAAAACTACAAAGCATTACTGTCATCTTATTGACCAAGGCTCTATGGATTAAAATGCAAAAGCTGTCAGTGTGCACTGTGCATACAATGTTATTAAGATAACTCAGGTCAGAGGTGCAGTTCTCTGGTGGATTTCATGATTTCATGCCCTCTCAGTGATAGTGTGGGATCTGTGTACATGTTGGAAAAGAGAAGAGAATGGAGAACACAATCAAACCAAACCAAAATAATTTACTCATTTCCTACACTGCTTTTGAGGCACAAGAAATTCTGTCCACCCCCCTGTCCCAAATTCCTGGGGTTAGCAGCTTCAGATAAGACAGATAAATTTGGAATGGAATGGAATAAAATTGAATTAAATAAAGTGGAAATAAATGGGATGGAATTTATGGAGAGAGGCAAAGTGGTGCAGTTTGTAGCAAGGGGGTACAGAGTTTTGAATTTTGGTCAAGGGCCTTTCTGTATGGAGTTAGCATGTTCTCCCTGTATCCACGTGGGTTTCCTCCGGGTTCTCAGGTTTCCTCCCACAGTCCGATATGCGGGTTAGGCTAATTAGAGAGTTTAAATTGTTCTTGGGGTATGAATGTGTGATGTTTGGGCCCTGTGGTGGATTGGGGACCTGTCCTGCCTTTCACCACATGTGAAATGTGTCTGATGGGATAGGCTCCAGCCTCCTGACCAGGAGTAAGAAATGTAGAAAATGGATGGATGGGTGGAACTGAATGAAATTTAATTTCAAAATAAATTTTGCCTGCCACCTAGCTTAAGCTTACTCAGTAAATGGAGGAATTAACTAACAAAAACCGCTCTGCAAATAAATGGGAATTGTTTGCTTGTCTTTCCCACTCTTCTGGATTTTTTTGTACCCCTACGAAGCATTTAGATAAAATGGAAACACCTCACCTCACAGACAAGTGACAGTTTAGTCCAGTTGAGCCAGTAGGTTTTACCCCAATTTTCTTCTGCAGGTACGAGCTGGGTAAGTGGTAGAAAAAGCAAAAAAATATGTAGTGAATCATATGTTCGCTATGATTGTGTGGCCAGATGGAGAGGGCTGGTTTTGTGGGAATTTGATCAATACACTAGGCTTAACACAAATACTCCTTATAAAAGTGCAATGGGATCTTTAAAAAAAGTGAGTCAGGACCTCAGTTTAACAAATCATCCGAATGATGTGGTCAACTAAATGACTACACTGCTAACAACACCCATCTAACAGAATCAAAGAATATTTTTGCAGAGAGGGTCACACGTGTGCACTGCTCCATAACAGTAGCAAATGCCACAGTAGCTGCATAATGTCTTAAATTTATCACACAGATACCGTTT
The DNA here is from genome assembly GCF_013347855.1 of Anguilla anguilla. Taxonomy (NCBI): domain Eukaryota; kingdom Metazoa; phylum Chordata; class Actinopteri; order Anguilliformes; family Anguillidae; genus Anguilla; species Anguilla anguilla. Next base: position 29,170,745 of record NC_049209.1, read on the forward strand.
ACAGAGGTCACAATACTTTTTCATGCCATTCCTCAATGACTTCTTTATAATTCAGCATTTTCACTGCATTTAGGTTAAATCACACATTAAATCTGCAGCTACAGTCTTGGCATTCATCTTGTTTTTGAGACCCTTAACTCAGAAGTTTGGACCACAGTCACAGCAAAGCCCCACACTGTGAATCATATCCTTGTCTTTCTGAGTCATAACCAGAGGTATCCATCCACTCTGAGTCAGTCTGCATTTATCGTAAAATTAAAAAGCCAAAAACTCAAGACAGAATTCAGTTTTTTTTTAAGTACAGATATGTAATTACTTGCTTTGAAATTTTTTTAACCTATGTTCTTCCTAAACTTGTATTGTTTCAGTGGAACATCTGCAGTATGTTAAAACATGACCATGTAGACTTTCATTTGCTCCTGTGCGACACCGTGAAGTTATCCAATTGAAAAAAACTTAAAGTTCCTTCATTTCTGAGCTATACCCACCACCTTGTGACGAAGAGTGAAATTGCAGCCCCAACTTTCTAGGGTGTCAAAAAATTAAAAAGCCAGAAACAAAAGAAAGAATTCAGTTTTTTTTCAAGTACAGATATGTAATTACTTGCTTTGAAAAAAATTTAACCTATGTTCTTCCTAAACTTTTATTGTTTCAGTGGAACATCTGCAGTATGTTAAAACATGACCATGTAGAAGAGAAGAGAAGAGAAATGGGATTCAGTGGACAATGTGGGAGCAGCTGGATGACCTTGACTTTGCGGATGACATAGCTCTCCTTTCACACACACAGATACAAATGCAGGAGAAGACGGATACACCCAATACAGCAAAGACACAGGTGATGAAGATCCACTCCAAAACCAGAAACTCTATCCTCATGCACAACACTGCCCTAGAGGAGGAAGAAGCATTCACGTACCTAGGCAGTGTTCTGGACACCACTGGAGGGACAGAAGCCGACATAAAAAGCAGGATCAATAAGGCTAGGGTGGTGTTTAACATGCTCAGGAAGATCTGGAGCTCAAAAGGCATCTCAATCAACACCAAAATACACATCTTTAACGTGAAGCAGGTGATGCTGTATGGATCAATGACATGGAGAACAACAAAACACACAACAAACAGGCTGCAAACATTCATTAACACCTGCCTCAGGAGAATACTAAACATCTGGTGGAGAGACAAAGTAAGTAATGTGGACCTGTGGAAAAGAACAAGCCAGGATCCCGCTGACTTACAAATTCGAGGGAGAAAGTGGAGTTGGATTGGACACACCCTCAGAAAACCTGCCACAAACATCATCCGACAAGCCCTGAAATGGAACCCCCAAGGAACAACGAAAAGAGGTCGCCCCAAGAACAGCTGGAGAAGAGGTGTCCAGGCAGAAATGTCTGGGAGTGGGCTTAACTGGGGAGATCTCAAAAGAACTGCCAACAACCAATTGAAGTGGAGGACATTTGTCAATGGCCTATGCTCCCTAGAGGAGCAAAGGGCTTAAGTAAGTAAGTATGTAGACTTTCACTTGCTCCTATGCGACACCATGGAGTTACCCACCACCTTGTGACGAAGAGTGAAATTGCAGCCCCAACTTTCTAGGGTGTAGAGAAGGAGAGATTGTTGATTTCTGCAAATGCACTACTCATTAAAACAATCCTGTGTAAGCATCTTTGGATTTGCTTTGGTTTGTGGAGAGGATCTTGTAGGACATTGGCCAGCTGTGATACTGTAGGTCTCCTCAGGCGGTCTCAAGATATGGGGTCAGGAAATGGAATGCATAATGCCATCTTGGTTGACTATAAACACTTTTCTGTGGAGAGATGGCAGAGGAGAGGGTATTATCACAACCAGGACCAATTTCTTCTCTAGGTCCATAAGAAAGGATGGCCCTTCCCTTTCATAACTGCATAATTTGTATTACATTTATGAACCAAAATTGGCACGGGTCATAATTTATGTCAAAAAGTGCACCTGTGAGTCAGATTATAACATAACATAACGTAACGTAACATAACATGATGATGAAAACAGGCCATTCCGTTCAACAATGCTCACAATTTTCCAAGCACTAAAGTGTACCAAGAGCTCAGTTTACCTACAGTACAACTAGATAGTATTTAGCACCATATCAAGCTTGGTCTTGAAAACCCCCAAAATCACTGTATGTATGTATTTGCTGTGTTAGGTGCACTGTGTATATTTTTATCCTGCCTCCAAAGCAAATATGTGGCAATAAATGAATTGAATAAAATTGAATGGAAATTAATTAAATTGAATTGAATAAACATAATCTGAATACATTTTATCTGCCACCGACCTCCGGAAAACGTGCTCAATTAAGGGAGACACTAATCAACAAAACCTGGTTTACAAACTGAAATTTATTTTTCTGATCAATAATGTCCCAGTGCTTGCATTATATGCAGAGATTAACCGGTTTATTATGTGCAGCGTGTATTAAGTAGTACCCACTTATTTATAAGTGCAGCGATGCACCAGTATTCACTCTTTACCCAAAGCTCCACAGAGAAGAGGTGAGCAATTTTAAGAAGCATAGAACATGAACATCAGACTGTGTGACAGCCAGTGGCCATATATGATTAATAAGTATTTACTCTTGTGAAGTACAATCCTTGAAAATACTGAGAATGGACAAAAGTGAGAATCCTGCAATTCAGGAAGGTTTCTCCACGGCAATGAAGACCTTTAAATATGGGTCCGTTTGCTAAAAATGTACTTTTAAAAATTGTGATTTGATGATGCTTCATTTCACTGTTTTGTACTTGTTACATGGACGGTCGGTCGGCAGATTTTACAATAAACTTTAGAGCTGAGATTCAAACTTGTGCAACCCAAGTGGGGTGTTTTATCTGCAAATAAAAAAATAAAGCGCCCCCGACAAAATAAAAGAATCAGCACAACAATTATACTCATTCAATTCCCCTCAACCAATTACACCCACCTACTGCCAGCCTCTACTGAGACCAAAATTACCTGCTTATATACACGCTACATTGTTGTATACGGACTATACCATTTATATACAATATTCAATTATCTCATAAGAAATTACAGTATATATTTTTATATATTATTATTAGAAAATTCTTTATTAGGAATAACCCCTTGAGATGTACCATCTCGTTTTCAAGGGGGTCCTAAATATATATAGAAATCATTATACATATATTATCCATTGCTACTTTATATCTAATAATTCCATATCTAATTGCATATGATAAAATATTACGAATGCACTTTATAGTCTCCCCCCATCTAAAATAGCCAATTAGTCTTGTCCAGCACTTCCAATAAAAATGCTCAGAATCGTGACATTCGTACTACGTCATGGCTGTTTGAAAATGGAACAAGCGGAATCCACGGTTGGTAGAAACTCTTAACATTGTGTTTATTGAACATGGTACGTTAAAATAAAGCAGTTTAATGTTTGAACCCAGATGTGTATATTTAAGTTATTTGCAGTATATTATGGTGGTGAGCAGATGTACAGTAGCGTGTTTGAGTTGACAAACCGGCAATGAAAGCGCACCAAACAATCGCTACCATAAGCAGATAGTTAAAACGCGAACATTTAAAAAAATAATATAAAAAATTCTGTCCTAGCAGGAACGGAGGGTTCGCTCCGTTACAGTATTGAACATAAAACCTCAAGGCAAGCCAGTACTTAGTGGCACAGCGCGGTTAATCGTAGTATCATCAGATAAACAGGAGAGGGCAGCTCTGTCCTTATTTGCTGCCTCAGAAGGAAGACCTGATTGGACATGTGCTCTTCAGAAGGTGGCATGCAGGTAAATTAGAATAGCCCACCTCTGCCTCTTTAAAAAGTTATTTTATGAATGCGCCTGCCAAAAAAATAATTTAAAAAATTGCGAATGTGAATAATGACAGAATACCAATTAGATAATTATACCAATGTGTCCACAGTTACCACATACATGACTATTAATGGAGGTATTTTGGTTTTTGTTATTAAGCTGAAAACAAATATGCATGAGACAGTTGTATGTTTTCAGACACAAACACAAGGAAGGCAAGGAGTAATAGATGGACTAATGAAAGCACAGGAAGCCAAAGGCAAGGAAGACAGGAGTGTAAAATGAAGGAAGAAAACCTGCAGGCCAAGTTTGTTCTTTCATAGAGGTGAGGATCCAGGACACAATGGTGACCATGGCAACAGCCTTCCTTAGGGAAAGAAATCTCTATCAGAACATGCAGGACAGCACACAGGGCCCCCAATCTTTTCCTCCCTCTCTCCCCCTCTCTGTCTCTCTGACCATAATTTTGTCCTGTCCCTCTGCCTCTCTCACTCTCTTTCCCTCTCATTCGGTCTCTCTATTGAGTTTTTAAGCTTTTTGTTCACAATGGCAGCTACAGTACATTCCTACAATTTGTCTTTGTACTTTGTTTGCATCCCAACATGTATTTTATGAGAAGCTACTGATATTTACTTCCACACATCAGATTATATTAAATTTTTTTCATTATGACCAAACTTAAAATATCACATAAATGAAGTTCTGACTGTTTCTTGGTATCTTATTTCAATCACTCTCAAACCACAAACTCACAATTTTCTCTGTTTCAAAGTAACTGCACTATCTCCCCCTAACTTCTTCCATCAAATTTTGATACCATAATTTAAGAAAGACAGAAACACATTTAAATGTGTCATCCACACACTAGAACAGAACCTTACCAGGATGAGCTACCCAGAAACTCCTAACGTACCTTTTAAGCTAATAATACATTTGTACACGCTAAACCAGATGTTATCTGTAAGTCCCGTTTTAGCAGTCTGGTGTTATCCATAAAAGCTTGCAAAAGCTCAGTTCTCATGACTCATGTATGCTCTCCATTTGCCTGAGCCTGATAAATCACATCATGAAATATCAGCGAGTAAAATAATAAGGTTGAAAGATAGGAGGAAGATAGGAAGAAGACAGGAAAGAAATCCTTGAAAGTCATCAAATTTTAGATGGACAGTAAATGTCACCTTTTTTAGAGCCCTGCCTCCTTGCCTGTGGGCAACAGTTAACTCAAACCTCTTATAATTGAGATTAGTTGAGCCATGACACTTTTTTTATGATGATAGCTTTCGCTTCTATACACGTAGTTGTGTAGTTAATGTGAAGAATGGGTTGTCAAGACTTGTGTGCAGCAAGATTAACTATACTGAAATACGCAAATAATGAGATTGAAAGTCAATGCAGAAAACAATTTTTTGAAAAAACACAGGTAAGACTTCACTTCAACAGTATACCCAAAAGCATAGATTATACTGTCATAAGCATGGCACAACATCTACCAGTTTTGAAAATGGCATTACTGCTTGTGTCTGGTGTCAAAACCAAGCCATAATGTATATAGCCATAATTTTAAAAATGTTTTTCACCCACAAATATGTTCATTCTCTCTCATGCTCATCACAACCTGCATTGTGAATTAGGGGGACCACAATAGATTCAACACCAGACTGTAGAACACATCCATAAACCAGGACATTGAATTATTCAGAATGAGTTATTCAGCAGTTTATCATATTGTAAATTATTCTGAAATCTATCTCATACAATTTGCTTCTGTCATTACAACAGTATTTGTCATAGGTTGTGCTGTAATGGCTGGTTATGACAGTTTTTATAACATGTTTATGGCAGCATTATGTAGGTTTTATTGTATAAATGATTCACAGAACTGTGCGAAGGCCGTGTTGGCATGGACAGGCAGATCAGATGCACATCAGACCAATCAAACAGCGAAATAAAACAACTATGTACAAATAGAAAAACATACAAATATTCACATTTAGATATTAATTTAGATATTTACATACACAAACAGACATGGCCTACATACAACATTGCATTGTAGTCAAGGAAAAAGTTAAATATGTAGGAAATAAATAAAATCCTCCCTGTGAAGTTTGCTCAGCTTTTTTATGTGTGTGTGAGTGTGTGTGTGTTTGTGTGACCAACTGCATGTGAACTTGCAAGTCAAAGTGACATCCAGTTATCAGCCAGAAACACAAAGCCAATTCCCCCAGCACATGTCCAGACAACCACAGAGAATTCCTCTGCACAGGGGACAAGACATGCTCAGCGTCATGTGGTCATTACTGAAAGAGCAAACGCCAATCAAAAGCACTTTGTCCCCCCGCATTCCCCCAGTATGGGTTTGGCCACATTACTCACCCATAGAATGTGATATGGTAAGATCAGCCATATGTGAGTCTCTTAAGTCTTTTGAACACTCACATGATTGGCTGTGATTGTGATTTGTATTTTATATAAATGATTGCTTTGAAATGCAATGTGTGGTCATGTTTATAAAGAAAATCTGAATTAAAATTAAAATTTGATGGAATAGCTTATTGCTTCTCCATTCCTCTTTTTACTACACTGAATGAAAAATGCTTTCAGTCTTCAAAATATGTTGTTAATAGTGGAGCGATTTAGGAGAGTACTGTGCATTTTATGAGACACGCAGCAGATTTTACACACAGGCTGAACAATTTTTGGATATAGGGCCATTGCAGATTTTACTCAGAATTACTGCAGCTCCAAATCACATACAAATAGTTTAGATTGAGAAGTAAAACCAAGTCTGAATGATCAAATGTTCCTGCAGCATTTGGACTCAATTATGAACAATTTCTGCCCCTTCAAAATTAACGTCTGCGGTGGTTATTCTCAGATACCAGTTACCAATATTCCTGAGATACCAGGTCTTCCAAGCAAGAAATTGATTCAGATTTCTGTTCACAGTTCACCATTTTGTGATAGTGAGTATACTTGAATTAATCCTGACTGAGGAAAGGCACCTCAGATATTCAGCATCATACTGTATCTGTCATTTCCCATATTATCTTGCTTCAGATTAGTGCCATTAGGCACAGGAGCCTGGCAGATGTGCATCAGAGTAAAGATATGCACTGAAAATATATTGGCATACCCGTATATTGAAAAATATATGATAATTGAATTATACTTTTGAACATATGGAGGCACTCAAAATATATTTTCCAATACAACCCAGTATATTGACATTTTTGCTTAATAATGCATTCTGTTTGTTATATTCAGATATCTCAATGAGACCAAATTTACCAAATTGGGTAGTCTATGGCAGCATGTTCACAACCTTATTCAGGGACTGCAATTTGGGGGGCATTATCTGCAATGACATAGAGTCAGCTGTCCCAAATATTTTGCAACATTGTAGACGAAGACAGAAGTTGCTCTAGCCCACACCCTCATTGAATTTGAGGACAGAGAAGTGAGTTGCTGTGAAAAAAAGTGTTATTTACATGCTGTCTGAGTAAGATCCAGAGATGTACATTGTGTGATAAGAATAATCTCACCCATGCATTACTTTTGATTACTCCCATTAATTATTCTGAAATCTAATGCTGTTTTTGTTCTCCTCACCACAAAGCTCTTGATCTGGGCTGGATGCCAACTCAATCAACACATTTTTCTTTTTCTTAAAATATAAGCGTAACAGCAGCTACATGTGTGCTAAAAAGTGTGATGTGTGCCTTTATAGATAACCTTATTGAAGCAAGCAGCAGGCCCACTGCTAGGATGCCTCATCTGTCCAAAGGAACAGCTCAAAGAGAGAGCACAATATCTATCAAAATGGACTCCTCACAGAAGGTTTTTTTGTACCTCTTAATATGTAAAACTACATTAGCAGAGTGCCAAGTGAAGTTTTTACCTAGTCAAACTGTATCAACACCTCAATGTTTGGCAACAATTTTGGAGGCATACTGTGCTAGTTAGTCCTTTAAACAAATAATATATAGAATATACAGCAACATTAAAATAAAATACATAGAAGATCATGAGACATATTGAAACACTTCACAATATACAGCATAAGAAAAATATAAATTATTGCCATTTTCAGATATAGCTAAATATTCTTACAATTACGTTATTTACATTGTTTTTTTTATTTAAAACTCACATATTTATAATACTGTAAATTGCAGTATATTCCACGTCTGTAATGGGTAGTCATATATAGTTATGCAGTACAACACTTGCTGTACACATCACAATGCAACCAGCTATTTTTATCAAACCCCCAACTATTTCTTTATTGGCTATTTGCAGTAGTACTTTTTGCAGACAAACTATACTGTATAATCAAAAGAAATATTCAGCTCCTCAGTACATACTTTCAGAAACTAATGCTTCTTAAAAAAATGTTGAATCATGAAGGAAATATACTAAGATTTAAAGAAAAATGTTCACTTGTGTCAAAAAAATATGAAAACTCCAGGTCAAATTCCCATTTAAACTGATGCCATACTTCTACCACCTAGGCGTATTGTTACATCTGACTGGCTACACAATCCCTTGCCTTCCCCACTCACTTTGATTCCCCAGATCATCATAGAAAAAGAGAACTGAGTTCTTAGTTGGTCTACCAGGTTAAATAAATGTCAAATAAAATACATAATATGCACAGCTGCGACCAAGCAGTGCCTTGAAATGAAACTGGGTCTTTAAAGTTTTAGCTTCCAAGGGATGTACCTAAAGCTTGTAAAATGATCTTGATCTTGTTTGGCTTGCTGGATACGACCACCTGAATTATTATTATGGTCTGTGGCTGGAAGAGATGCCTATCTTCGCAGACTAACAAGAACTAAGTGGTCAGATTCATGCCATCAATAATTGATGACAGATCACAAAACCTGAAACATGAAAAGGGCCATACTTTCAAATTTGCAGCTGAGCAGTTGGGCACGTATTCGTCTTGCATTTCAGAGACATCGTTTTTCTTCTGATCTTTCCGGATTCTTGTCAAAATATATCAAAGAGGGGATATTCAGGGACAAGGAATTGTGCTTTAACCGCTCTCTCCCCGTGCTCATTGAACTTCAGAGAACAGCATCTCAGAGACGCAGTACTGCTGTGAAGGACACTGGCTGTGCTGTGTCTCTGAGAAGCTGTTCTCTGGCCCTTTGCAGTGCAAAAATAAGGCAGAGGGAAGGGATGGTGTGTGTGTGTGTGCGTGCACGCGCGCGCGTGTGTGTGTGTGTGCGCGCATATGTGTGAGTGTGGGTAAGTGTGTGTGCATGTGTGTCTGTGTGTGAGAGAGTGAGAGAGAGAGATAGAAAGAGAGAGAATCAGGTAAACCATGGCACAACAAAAACAAAATTACTTTACACATTGGGAAACTCAAACAAAAGAATCTAAGCAAATTGGGATGTTATTTGGCCCTGAACCGAGAATACACTGTGGCAGACTATCTGACCACAGTGAAAAACCTGGCTGCCCAGGGAGGGAGGAAAGGCTGTGCTCCCACCGCAACAAAGAGCAGATTGAGACAGCTGCATTTCCTCACTAAATATGAGAAATACAGAAACATTAGAGTTTGCTCCCCAAACCCCCAAAACAAGTTCCAAACTTCCCAAACCTCTCTGAATCACAGAAAATTATAATTCTCCAGGGAGAGGAAAAGTGCTGCCAAAATTTGGCTGCACAGTATGTAGCTACCTGCCACTGCCTGAGGAACAGCTATGACTCATAAGGTTAATGAATTATGATGAATTATCATTTGTTATTTTATTTAGAGAGAGAGAGAGAGAGAAATTTTCAGAAATTTCAGTAAAGCAGAGGACCCAGCTCTCACTCTTTCTGCGTCACCCATCTTGTTTTGTCGGAGACTGCAGACACAGGCACTGGTGTGTGTGGGTGTGTTGTGGATCCAGGTGAATGTGAGTGCATCTCTACACAACCTAAATAAGGTGTAGTGTTTTGTTATCTCAGTTTCCAGCCGACCTTCATGTTTATCTGGGAAAGCCTCTATCTTCCCTTCTGTCTTAATCCTGTTTCTTTTTTCTTTTTCACATTTCCTTTTTCAAAAGAAAGGACAGATACTGTATATATACCTTTATTATCCTGTTCTTTCGATGCTCTCCCCTGAAGTTCTGACAGAAATCGCACCCACACACTCACGCATGCACACACTCTACATGGCAATGGTGCTGATACGTATTCCTATCCTTGTATTTATCACATCTATCTATTAAATATTTCACAGCACAAACCACTGAGGATAACATGTCCTCATTTAAGCTACTTATTTTCATCTGTGGAAACATAAGAGCAAGAGAAGCACTGCAGCATTTAATTATCAAATGTGTCTAATACACTGATCTGTGCCTAAACTATACACACCGATTTGTGCCTAAACTATACACACAGTTCTGTGCCTAAACTATCCACACAGATTTGTGTCTAAACTACTCACACAATTCTGCGCCAAAACTACAGATGCAAGACTGTGCCTAAACTATACACATAAATCTGTCTAAACTATACACTCAGGTCTATGCCTAAACCATACATACAAATCTGTGCCTAAACTAAATACACAATCTGTGCCTAAACTATACACATGGGTCGGTGCCTAAACTACATACACAATCTGTGCCTAACCTATAGACACAGGTTGGTGCCTAATCTCCACACACAGGTCTGTGCCTAAACTGTACACACAAATCAGTGTCTAACAAATCAGTGCCTAAGCTATACAGACAGGTCTGTGTCTAAACCGACTGCATTTTTGTTTTCAGAAGAAATATGTTTTTAAATATCAGACTCAAACCACAATACTATAAATTTGACACATTATAAATCATAGATATTCAATTTTACAAAATAGTATGTTACCACATGGTCGGAGCACCAATTAAACATGGTGTATAATTTAAAGAAAATCACCCATGAGAGTCACTCACAGCATATTAAGTGCAATATGTTAGTTACACATAATTAGTGTGATTAGGTAAATGCACTGCTGGAAAAGAACCAAAGTACAGTGCTATTTTGTGCTTGTTATCGATGGCCTATCATTTACTGTACTATACATTCCATGTTTTTTTTTACAGTTCTTAGCAATGTTAAGCATTTAGATTCACTTCACTGCAGGTTTAAATGACCGTTACTACAGCCAGGGAAGAAGAACATTTCTAGAACACTTCAGGCTGGTTTCCATCATGCAATCTGCCGATTGCTTGTTGTGTTCTTTCCAGCGTCCTTCACATTGCAGCCCATTTCTCCTCAACATAAAGAGCAGGTGGCTGCAATCTCAATCTGGGAAGCCGGTTTGATTGTGAGATGCCAGTGGTGGCCAGAGCTTGCTCCATAACGGAGCACTCAGGGGCAGAGTGGGAAGCTCTCCCTCTGAATGAGTGAGTCACACAGGGGCCTCTGGGTCACAGGAGGCTGTGACTCAGGCGCTGAGCATCTCGGTCCAGCCCCGCGGTATGACGCACTGAGGCCTGCGGCTAATGTAATCTGTGATGCCGGCAAAGTCGCCGCCCACTCGGAAGGCCAAACAATCAAAACCACTGTTCTGCGGGGACACGGTATCATTTTGCATCTCCTCCTGAGTCTTCTTTGGTTTTTTTCTTCCGTGGATTTGACACTTGGTTCAGCTGCTTTACTTCTCACCAGCCTGATTACTGTTCTTTTTTCTTTCTTTTTTTAACAAAGGAGATTATTCAGCTGAATCCTTCTACAGTAGGCTCACCCTTTCAGAGTATTTCAATCCTTGCACGTCAGCTCTCATTTCACAGTGCTTCCTTCAATATGATTTCCCAAATGGTTCTTCAATATTATTTCCCGAATGGGCAATAAGATCTTATTTTCCTACCCTAAAGAGTTTCAGTGACAGGGAAAATGGAAAATTCATTTTTTAAGGTCTCTATGATACCACATCTGTAGTTAAATACATTATATTACTCTCTCTGTCATTCATAATAACAATGCTATATTTTTGTATTAGTCACAATAGATTGAGTAACCAATATTCCCTCTACTATGTGCAGCTGCATAAATGGTATAGTGACAGAGTGTATATATATATATATATATATATACATCAATCAGCCACAACATTAAAACCACCTACCTAATATTGTGTAGGTCCCCCTCATGCTGCCAAAACAGCTCTGACCCATCGAGGCATGGATTCCACCTCTGAAGGTGTCCTGTGGTATATTTGGATTTCTGTATATATTTGTATCTGATATTTTGTATCTATTGTATATTTGTATCTGATTGTGTTACTTTGTTGTCTTTGATGCTGCAACAGTGCAAATTCCCCCAGGGATCAATAAAATACATTAATACTACTACTACTACTACTACTACTACTATTACTACTTATTACATTATTGGTTTTTCTAACATTATTGGGAGTTATTACACTATTGGTAGTTTATTACATTATTAGTTGCTACAGGGCTATAAAAAGCTAAGATATTGTTAGAGGGTGAATTATTTCCACATGATTTTAAAACTCTCGACGGGTCAGAGTTGTTTTGGCGGCAGGAGGGGGCCCTACACAATATTAGGTAGGTGGTTTTAATGTTGTGGCTGATTGGTGTATATATATTTCTATCTACACTTTACTAACAGTGTTGAATATGAGTCCATAAAGAAATATGTTCTATCAGTGTAAAATGTACTTTATCTTAGTTGATTTAGTACCAAACTGTATTCTGTCAAGAGTGAAAGACTGCATTTACAACATGGAAACAAACAAAAACAGGCGTGTGGGTGTGTGTGTACATGTGCATTTGTATGCATGCATGCGTGCGAGCATATGTATTCGCGTGAGCGAGAGAGTGTGAGTGTAAGAATGAAGGAGAATACTAAAGCAAGGCACTGTAGCTATTTCTCAAACTCACTCACAGAGAGCAAAGGGAGGATATAATGATCGCTATAACCTACCTAATGCAAAATCCGTCAGCAAAAGAGAGAACATTAATCTCAACGACTGCCTTGAGCCAATATTCAAGAACTCATCCATCCAACAGCTCTTTAACAGGCCTAGACATCCCTTTGATTTGATCCTCAAATAAATATATCTAAATGCACAGGAGTGCAGGACAAGAAAGCCCAGCAGAACTGCTTAAGGACCAAGCCATGTGTACGTTATAAATGACACACTCTTTTAACTTGATCAAGGTGTTTATCTAATCATCCAATCCTGACTGTGCCAGTGCCCACTGTGGTCAGCAGACCCAGAAGGTGATGCACTGCTGGCTCTTGCATTGTCTAGGGATGGGAGGGCTTCATTCAGCCAAAATGACAGCGTCTCATGGTGCACCAGCAAGCCCTTATAGTTGATTGGGTGCTCGCAAGTACTCCTGTTGAGTTGCACATGAAATGTCTTCCTCCGACTCTGGTCTGCGAGGGCCTGACTTGCAAACTGCAGCATGATAAGAAGCGCTGACTGACATCACATTCTTTGGAGGCGAGCCGATACCTACTCATCTGCACCCTCCCAAATCAACAGTGGAGGGTGTGCTACTGTTAATGGTGATGTTCCTTATTGGTTCAAAGGGTAAATGCCTCACCTCTCTTGGCCATACATGTTACTGTAACTGCAAACACTGTGCAAAATGTAATTATTAGTGAAAATAGAATGTCAAGTGTTCCTTTACTGACCGTGCACATCTACTCATAGCCAAGTTCTGTACAAGAAATGACAGCAGTCGAGAAGTTCAGCAAACAAAATCAATTGCAGGTGGGGTATGTATAGCCCTAGCGGGTTCACGTAGCAGCCGTCCACATAAGTGGGTGTTCTATGTTCTAATGCTTTGTGAAGCAGCAGTGTGGTATGATGGTTTGGAAGCCAGACTTGCAACTCGGATTGCAGGTTTGATTCCCAATTGGGATGTTGCCATCGTACCCTTGAGCAAAGTAATAAACTCTAAATGGCTTTAATAAGTAAATCAAGTAAGAAATACATTGCATGTATAAAAACGTTAAAGTGTGTAAGTCCCTCTGGATAACAGCATCTGCTAAATGGCACAATGTCATGAAGGCTGAGGAAATTATGTAAGGGGGAGACACTAACTATTCTCTGTCCCTGTTTTTCAATGGCACTCACACCCTACGTAAGGGACAAGGGAGATGTGTAACTGAAAGCACATGAGGCTGTCCATCTGTGCAGCCCTGCTGAAATGTGCGCTGATTTCCTCTTCACTGATCGTCAAAAACCTTTCTGTAATTCGCCTCAGCACATTAGCGGTAAATGCGCAAGAGTGAGACCCCCACTTTGGCAGAAGGGGCACCTCTGAATGGGAACAAGTAAGCCCATTAGCTGACAAATAAAAGCCATTGCTTTTAGGTTGCCATATAAACACTGCTAAACCAGAGAGTAAAAAAACCTATTTCGCTCCATCCAGCCACTGTACTGTCACTGTCTGTTCATCCACAGTAAAGTTTATGCCAAAAGAAGGCACAAATAACCAGCAGTGCCTAAGAACCAGGGGTGTGGACATATTCGCGTTTATGTATGGTAGTTCATATAAAATACCATAATACCTTCTCTTTTTTGTGTGGTTTATATCTCTGTGCCACCTGCTACACCATTTTAATGCAGTTTATTGCTCTTTTTTGGCTAGTGTTTCCCATCCCTGTAAAGAACAATATTGGTGCCTGTGATGTGTGGGTTACAAAGTCACCTAACTTTTCCTTCAGTTAAAAATATTGTATTTATATTTTTCTCTTTGCTTAAAACGAGACGAGGAATAGCCTTGTGCTGACCTAGCAGATAAGTTTGATTCAGGAAACATTAATCAGGTCAGATTGTAACGTTACCATTAAACGGTGACTTACATTCTAGAAACACAACAGCCACCACAAAACTGACTCCGAGACCACAGAAAAAGCAAGTTGGTAAGCTCTCCTGCCAACACAAACAAAAATATGAGCTCATAATGGCAGCTACCTGTTTTCTGTCAGTTTTCCTCTTTCTCTCCCTCTACCTTTCAGCGGATTTCTGATGCTCTCGGCCTTAGTATCCCTGGCTCCTGCTGCTAACACTTCGCCACCTTCTTGTCGGAAAGGTCCTCACAGTGTTAGCGAAACACGAAATTAGCAATTGCACATCACTGTTGTCAGCCAATGCCTATCCCAGCCATCCACCTATCCTCCCACCTCCTGTTAACAAGGTCACTTCCACAGTAATGGCAAAAACAGGCCTTTCCTTCCACAATCTTGGAATGCACAAACAACATTGGTCATCTGAGAACCAGTGCTAAATGGCTGCCAACATTACATTCCCTGTTTTGTTCAAATTAACCTTATCTGCTAGCCTTAAAGGAAAACATCACTGCACTTAGTTCAATCTGTACATTATAAAGCAAACCATTTTACAATATTGTCATGCTTGGAAAAATTGATGTTCCTATCTGTCGTTCTAAAACAATTCCCATCCAGCATTTTACCACCCATTCACATAAATCATAAACAATGACTGTGCATTAAACTATGAGAGCTTCAAAGACGGGAAAAATGGATAATGTTGTGTACACATTTTCAAGAAAAGGTTTAAAAGTCATTACATTGATTTGCTCATTTGCTTGATTGACAGAAGTACCTGCATGTGTAAATATGGTTGATTTTGAAATTGTAAAGATAATGAAAAGTATCAGAGCACATATGATGTGTGAATTGCAGAAGCACACTCTTGTCAAGTAATTAATTACTTATGTTGTACACTGGTTGTAGGCAAAAAATACATGTTGATATTTTTTGTGAATTTTTACATTAAAGGCCTATGGCCTACATAAGAAGCTTGCATATAAAACCTCTTGGTGGTTGGGGCAGGACTGCTCAACTGGACCCATTCCTATTTCTTATTCTATGGTACAAAGAAAATTATCAGTGGACGATAACCTAAATTAGTTTCTAGGATATAATGACATTTAATTTGTGAGTATTATAATAACACAAACTGGGTAAGTACAGAACATTAGTTACACTTGAGTTTGGTTAATACATTTTAGCCATTGTTTTACATTTTAGGTACATTAACCAAAGCACAGAAAGTAGCCTACATTTTAACTCACAATGTTGAATAAGGTAACATTCATTGTCTTTAAAGACTACAAAATAGGCTGTAAGTGAACAGACATTTGCTTGTTTTTTTGTCAGTGCAAATACCCGGATCACAGTTACATTATCTGAACTAAAGGGCTCCACGCATGATGAATGGATTTGACGTTCATCTGACGAACGCTCCTCTGCAACTGTTTCTGCGCTACTTTGCTAGACTCACCCTCCTCCAGCGCCGCATAATTATCACCATCCGGTGCCAGTGCTGTCCGCTCGCGAAGGCACCCATGTTATTGCCACGTCTCTCCGCTCCCTCGTTCATCCCCGTACCCTCCTCCTCCAGTTCATTCATCCAGAGAAACGCTATGCTGTAGGCTAGTGTCTACATTAGTCATCATTCATCTCTTCAGCATAGGCTGCAGTAGGCTACCGTGACTGTGAAGTAAATAGAAGAAAAACATTCGACTGCATATTCTATTCAAATACCACATGAGCGCAAAGGACCTTTTCTCTTGACTGGTTTCTCTTGCTACAATAACAGTGGAAACTTTTATCAATTACAAATATTTTTATGAATATGTAATTTATTCCCAAAGTAGATGGGATTGTACAGCTATGGGGAGGGGGGGGGGGGATTTTCCTGGCATGGTTTGGGTCATAGAGGGAAGGGTCACTGTAAATCAATACAAAGTTATTCCGAGTGATCACCTTAACGTATGATGAAACATTTCTATCCTGATGGGAGTGGTCCCTTCCAGGATGACAATGCCCCAATCCACAGGGCACGAGGGGTCACTGAATGGCTTGATGAGTATGAAAATTATGTGAATTATATGCAATGGCCTTTTCAGTCACCAAAGCTCAACCCAATTGAACACCAATGCGAGATTTTGGACAAACGTGTTAGACAGCGCTCTCCACCACTGTTATCAAAACACCAAATGAGGAAATATCTTTTGGAAGATGGTGTTCCTCCCTACAGTACAGTTCCAGAGACTAGCAGAATCTACGCCAAGGCGCATTTAAGCTGTTCTGGTGGCGCATAGTGGCCCAACACCCTACTAAGACACTTCATATTGGTATGTATGTATGCATGTATGCATGCATGTATTAAACTACCATAAACCATTTTTCTTGTATTTTCCTCCAGTTTACCTTCATAAGCTATAAACCTTGAATGCATACCAGGACTGAATGTGAGAGCAACTGATTTTGCTGACAGAAAAAACATATTTTAAACACTTTTCAACTGTTAATCAAAAAAATGTTCCAAACTATAAGGCTTATATCTTTCATTTGCAATTCATTTCAAAGCAAATTATTTATCTGCAAGATACCCATAATGCAATTCCTAAAAAATGACTTAAAAAGCAGTTTCTGTTGATTGCTTTGAGAATCCTCTTTTGAATGTGTGCATTGTTCAGGTAATTCATTAACTTCCCACCTGAATACAGATTCAGTTCAGTTCAGTAAGGTTTTCACGGACCATGTTAAACAGACAATGAGCAAAACACCTGGGGCTGTAATCATTTATAAATGCAAATTGAAACAGAGGTGTGCCCCCTCTTCATTTCTGTGCATCCCTTACAGAATTTTTTTTTTTTGAGGACAAAGTTACAAAAAATAATAATACTAAAATCAGGCATTATAGAGTCACCTTAACTATACAATGACATACACATGTTTGGGCACAGCTGGTCGAAACTTTATGTTTTTCTGTATCTCTGAATGAAAAAACGCAACCTCTGCAGGGTTCAAACTTAAACATGACACATTTTTGCTCATTTTAATGCATGATTACTATTTATTTCATAAATTGTATAGCTACTAAAAATAAAACAAATGTGGCATGTGCAAAAGTCGAGGCACCGTTCCAGTTGATCCATTAATTCCTGTCTCAAAACTTGATTGACTCATTTGGCCTTAAATTGAGCCAGGTAAAGACAATTCCAGAGCTTAATAAATGATCTGACCCTTCTGACCTCTCAAGAGTGTCACGTTTACTCTCAGCAACCTCCTCTAGGCAGCTGACTGAGGACTTGAAACTCAAGACAACTGACTCTTACAAAGCAGGGGAAGACTTATATAAGATATCGAAATGCTTCCATCTTGGCATTTACACTATCAGAAACATCATTAAGAAGTCAAGGCGAGACCTGAATGAGAAAAATCGGCTCAAGACTGGTCAAGTATTCAAAGCAAAACCCGCATATCCCTGCAAAGGACCTGCAGAAATGTTTAGCTGACACCGGAGTAGTTATGCACCGGTTCGCTGTACAGCATTGCTTACACAGTCACAAACTGCATGGAAGAGTTGTCAGAAGGAAACCTTTCCTGCAATATCATCACAATAGTGAAATACACAACAAAACTCTTGGTAGATCAGAGGCCAAGTGTTGTGGCTAAAATAATAAGCAGCAGCAAAGGGTTATTTACTATAAGCTGTAGCCTACTCATTAAACCTGCCCTTCAATTTGTATTAAGAAAAGGGAAACAGTTTGTTCAGTTATAGGAAGCAAATAGTGCAAGCTATTTGTGTTATTTGATTCCCTATTCATTATATGAGAAGGTGTACGATGCCCTTTACTATAAAATTTCTTGAAAACACAATGTTTTTTAACTTTTGGTGAAAACTGAATGCGTTTATATCCTATATATACATCCTTATATCCTGAAAAGAGAAAACAATGAACATAAATTCCAGTGTAATGTGTTTTAAAGTGTTTCTGTCATTCACATTTAATATAACTTCCAGGATTTCAGATAAGTCATGCCTTATGGCATTAAAGCCTCTGCCATCAAGAAGGTACTGTATTAATCTACATTTCGGGCACCCATTGATGTACAAAATAAAATGATTGATGAACTGGTTTAATGGCTCACTTAAAAACAACACCACCTACACGCGGTTTACGGCTGCCATTCGGTCCCAGGGGCACAACTCATTCTGCTCAATGTGGCTTCTCTGTCAGCCTCAGTGTGTGCAGTGAGATAAGCATTAGCGAGTGCAACCTGGAGAGACCGTGAAAGTCACCTTTGACGCACTGTGGAATTCTCAGAGAATCAGCACAGCGAGCGTTCCGTCACCGTACTCCGGCGATAAGGCACAGGTGGGCTAAAAAAAAACTACAGTCAAATACAAAACAAATTACATGACTGAAAATTTTATTAGAAACATAATCTGATGGGTTACCAGTTTCTTTAGCCAAGTATATTCAAGACTAAATGTGATAACAACATAAATTAGTTTGTATGCTTCTGACAAGACTGATTTCTTGTGTTTTTTTAATGTGTCGACAAAGCATACAACTTTTCATCCTCCTGTGTACAGTGGTGTACATGTGATGTCTCGTGTGTGATTGCATGTGTGTGGTGTTAGAGTGCGTACATGTGGTATCCTCGTGTGTATTTTTGCATACATGTATGCACATGTGGTGTGTGCGTTTATTGTACATCGAAGTAATCCAAAATGTAATAGTAGTATTTAGAAAAGTCACCGTAATTTGATTATGCATATTGGATAGAGTATCCTGGAATGATTACAGTTATTTTATTTTTGTGCTTGGTTTATCCAATCCAAATTACATGTACACTGCTGGTGGTAATAGGAAGTTGAGAAATACACAAGGGATGCAAGGGTGAAAAAAACGCATTCATGAACTTTTACATTTTTTATTGCTGCTCCCAAAATAATTATTTTGCGAAGCTGAGTTAGCTACCAGTATTTGCCGTGTAGTGTGTAAAAATGCATTGGGAAGCTGAAGTGGGGAAGGCTTTACACCTAGGACAAAAAAGCACTGTAGGCATATTTGTGACCAGGCCATTCTGTTATAAAATCCGTAATAAGGAACATTTGCTAACTCAACCGAAAACTGTTCAGTCTTATACTTTATGATGCATTGACAGCAAAATCACGACAAATTTTTATTATTGTAATTTTGTTTTTAAAATAACTTTCCTAAAATCTGCTACCAGGCACTTAAAAATTCTTATTAATATGGAGAGGGCCAAACAGCCATATTAAGGATTAACTCCTCTTCATTCTTTGTGAGCGTGAGCAGCAGTCCAGCTCTGTTAAATATTTTAATGTGTGTAGCTGCCACAATAGAAGTTGAAAATGCAATCTGTCAATAAAAAAGAAAGCAGAGAAAGGGATGAAGAGGCATCTTTGAATCTTGAATTGCTTGTATGAAGAAATAAACCAGAGGGAAAAATGATATACTAAGTTCTTTACAAACGGAGGGCTGTATTGTTTGTATTACACAGTACCTAATATAAAACCCTGTCTTTCATCTTTGAATAAATCAGGCTAAATTATCCTTCTGAATCACAGATTACATGCATCATTCAAATACTGGGTTCAGTC
Organism: Anguilla anguilla; assembly: GCF_013347855.1. NCBI lineage: Eukaryota > Metazoa > Chordata > Actinopteri > Anguilliformes > Anguillidae > Anguilla > Anguilla anguilla. The sequence continues at coordinate 29,190,997 of NC_049209.1, forward strand.
TACACTTTAACCACAATTACAATATTGACTTATTTCAGTTGGCTTTGTCCCAGTTGAACTGAATTGATTGCAATGTCTAAATCTCATACATTAATATGGAACATTTTCTAACATTTGCTAATGGTGCAGGTGGAATTCTGTTGAAACAAATTAGATTAAGTAAAACTGCTCAAGGACACACCATCTCTGTTCCATCCAAAAGAACCACGCATGACCTGTATCCTCAAAATACCTCGATTTACCTGCTGCTTCACCCAGGTACAGAAGTGCCCTTGGACAAAAAAAAAAAAAAAACATTGCTGTTTACAGTTTTCCAGTACCTTGTAATTTGTATAGTTTTATCTGGAAAAGCAAAACATAGTTTTGACAAATTTTTCTTAATTCTTTATGCCTGTCCTTACTTCACTTCACAGGCATTGAGCAGACGGTCTTATCCAAAATATGATTGATAATGTAACCAGAATTGTTAAAGCCCTCTGTCTGTTTGGAAGATGCACGCTGTTTAGAAGATGCACCATCGCGCTGTGTTGCTGCTTACTCCAGATAACTACGGAGCTGACACAACTGAGGCTGCAGGGACTTGATCGACCAGAGGAGTCGCTATTACACAACGAGACAGGAAACAAACCCAGAATGAAACCATATCTCTCAATGAGGTTAAATAAAAGTTAGACTGATTTTAGTACTGAACATCTTCATTGGTCCTTCCAGCACACTCCTTCCTTGATGACCAGTTCCCAATTACATAGAAACTTATAATAGTTTGGAGTTTTCATTTGTTGAATGTTGTCATCTTTTTCAAGAAAATTATAAAATGAAATGGAAAAACTTAAATGAGCTGTTGATAAACGAACTGTTTTTCAGTCTGCGTATATACACGCAAATATTGGCATGCAAATATATTTTGAAACAAATATGGTACCACCAAAGAGTTAACTTAATCATTGCCGATATAGGCTTTGAATTAATCATCAGCCACCCCCAGCCGTGAGTCCAAGTTAAACTGAATATAAAATTCACGACAAGGTACTGCAGTTACTTTGACAATAGTATAGAAATATAAAGAAGCTGCACCCTTACTGGAATTAAACGTATCAATGTACAGTAGCTACTTTGTTTTCTATGCTTTGTTTTGAACAGTGTGGATTGCCAAGCGGGGACTTCGCAAAGTGCGATGTAAAGTAAACCCACAAACCTGCACATTATTTTGCGGTAGAACTGGCGAAGCCCTCAACAGCCAGGCGGAGTGTGTACACCCACTACAGCGTCTGTCAGCGAGAAGACCGCGATCAAGCAGTCCAGCCCCTGGGTGGAGATTTCTTTCCGGCTGACTGTCCCTTCGCAAAATGTGGCACACAGACCTCCCCATTCCATTAAGGCAGAGGAATGTAGACGCTATTTTTTCTTGGGGGTCATAGCCAAAGGAGATAGGCTACTTGTGCTCGTTGACTGTCAAACGCTCACGGAAAATCACATTTGTGACATCGCTGACTGGACACGGGGAGTTTGAATGGAACAAATACGAGCGCAGAGCTGACAGAAAGTGACAGGAATTGAGAGCTCTTTTTGTATGGCTTGTTTTTGATAGCGCACGTCGTATCCAGTTTGTTGGGCTTTTTTTTTTTTTTTAATGGCCATGGATTTTTAAACTTTCTTGTGGTTATAAAAAAACAAAAACGGACCTTTACTATCGAAAGGTAAACGAACGTCAGCATCAGTCAAAGCGCGTAAGTTTTCATACCCGTTCATGTCGCTTCAATAGATAAAAAAAATGTAATAGTCCACCGCACACATGCTTGCGTAAAGTTTATATAGCAGCCTGAGGGTGAGATGTAGGTAATTCCTGTGTAAACGGTTGCCTGTTATTTGTAAAACTCACATAAGAACTGAACAAAAATCAGTTCAAAGTTGTTGTAGTATCGTTGTATGTATCGTAAATCTAAAACAAAAAACGATTAATGATTAACTACCGTAATGTATGACTTAATATTCATTTATGTTACTACACATGCTTTTAACTGAACTGGATTTCCTGACGGAAGCAGTCAATTTAGCATACAACCGCTTTTGAAAATGTACTGTTTTCAAGTTCCAAATGTGTCCATCATCAACAAAAACTTTAAGGTTCCCCTGTCATTTTATTTTGGCTTTATACAGGTTAACAATGTTACATCAATAGTTAATTACATACCCAATGTTCTGCTGGTTTAATACGGAACATTCAGAGGTCATGTTTTTCATTATAAATTAGGCTATGTGGCCTAACAGACTAATTAACATGTTATGTAATTTTGACTTGGTTGACGTTAATTTGATTGCACTGTACATTTGCTTGCAATTTATGATGGCATGCGCATTGTTGGTAGTGAATATGCGATGTAGCCTACTTAATTTTACTGTACACTGACTGTGCTTCATTCATATCTGTCTGTGGTAATCCGTTGACTCGAATTTCTGTCCCCACAGGACATCGACTTCGGGGAGGCCGTGAGGATCATGATGTTAGTTGTTGTGGATAAGCTATAAGCCTAACAGGTGGAGTGATTAATCGATTAATTAATCGGGGCTGTGAAATAGCAGGGACTTACGAAGGCCAGATCTGTGCCATGGCGTCGAGCCTGACGTGCACGGGCATTGTGTGGGCACTGCTTTCCTTCGTATGCGCGGCGGCCTCGTGTGTAGGGTTCTTCATGCCCTACTGGCTGCTGGGCTCGCAGATGGACAAGCCGGTGTCCTTTGGTACCTTCCGGCGCTGCTCATACCCGGTCCGGGACGAGGTGCGGCAGACCACCGTGATGCTGGAGCAGTGCGGTCGCTACGCCTCGTTCCAGGGCATTCCCAGTCTGGAGTGGCGCATCTGCACGGTGGTGACGGGCGTGGGCTGCGGCCTCCTGCTGCTGGTGGCACTCACTGCCCTCATTGGCTGCTGCGTCTCCGACCTCATCTCCCGCGCCATTGGCCGTGCTGCTGGAGGCATCCAGTTCGTCGGGGGTAAGTCAGAGCGCACAGTCTTCCTTTCCTTCTCTCTCCTTCCGCCCCTCCTTTTGTGTCACAGGCTTTAAAGTGAAGTTGTTTCAATTTTGTCTCTCTCGCCTACATTCCTGTATCCTGCAGCCAGAATCTTGCCTTGCATGGGAGGAATATTCTGTCATAAAGAGATTCTGGATGGATACACGACCACATCACTAGCTGGACTGCCTCCACAGGTGGCTTTGACCCATGTTCAGGGATACACGTCAACCCCAATATTTTCATATGAATTAATTGTAAGACTAGTTGTGTGAATGTATCATGAGAGTAGGTGGTCCAGCATTGTGTCTCCCCCAGAGTTGAAATGAAACTTACGCTTGTGTCGTATACCATAATTGTATGATGTGACACATGGGATTTTTGGAATATTGGAAATATGCAGGAAATTGGACATATGCTATGAAAATTCAATCAAATGTATATTGGTGCTTAGTCACCTCCTCTCACTGTCTGCACCTGCTGGAATTATGGCATTATGTCCTTATCATCTCCACTGACACCCTCCCATTCTCTTCCTAGATCCAGAAATTTGGTCAGATTTTACTGTACAAAGCAATGCCCACTCTCTCGAACACTGAGTATTCTGAATTGTGGCAATTCAAATTCCAGATTTCAAACACCTTCCCTGAAAAGCAGGGATCTCAACCTGCAGTCCCAGACTGCCACTGTTTCTGCTGGCTTTCTATGTGTTTTCACCACTTAAGAGTGTAATTTCAGTTTTTGATTGGCTGAATAGTCCACACATTGTTTGATTGGCAAGTAAGCAGAAACCCACAGACACCGCAATATCTTCAGGACTGGACTGGAGCTTGATATCACTAGTGTGCAGTGTCCATATAGTTCTCCCAGCTGCCTGCTCAGTAAACACCCTTTCCGCAAACACCGTGGATATCTGCACGGAGCTGAGCTGGTCATGTTTCACTCGCTGAAAGCAGGCGTGTATCCTTAACGTCTCCTTAAATGGATTTAAAAGTGTGTGCTGTCACGGTTGAAGAAAGCTGTGCTGTTGACATGGTGTTGTTGGGAACTCAGGCAGTCGGAGCCTTGTGAGGGTTTAATGCCCTCTTATTAACTCGAGACACTCACAAACTCTGCTATTACCCTGTCGCGGCGTAGCTGCAGTGGAAGGGAAGCAAATGAGAACAGACAACACTTTGCCGCTTATCTGTTAGCGGTGCTGTGGAAGTTGGTTTCCTGATGACAGGGTGTTAACATTTTTACCTGCGTGTTCTTGTACTTTTGATGCCAACCTCAGCCTCCAGAGGGGGAAGATGTGGTGCTCTGTTGTGGTGCTGACACGCTGTGTGTGGGTGATGAGCGGGAGCTAGCTGGTAGGCAACTGGTGCTGTAGAGAGTTTGCAGAATGAAGAAAAAAAAACCTGAACCTGCAGGAGAGAAAAGGCCACCTGTCCAATGGGTGTCAACAAGCTTTAAGGGCCATTAAAGTATTACAGTACCACCTGCAAATATTATCACTGATGCAAAACATTTGAGCAGTAAACAAAAATGTGTCACATTTATCAATGGTTAAAAAACTATAAATACTATACAAACCAGACAAGGGAGTATATTTTAGCACTAGAAGGGGCGAACAAAAGCGTCTTGTTTGGCTTGGAGGCTGAAGATGAGGTCACTGAAAGGTGAAATATCATTCAGAATACCAATGCATACGATGTCAGTCAATAACAGATCTACGGAATTGCTTTCATTATGCATATTTCCAAATAACACCTATTCTTGATATCTTGGTCTCTCGGATGTTCTTCAGTAATTGTTGGTTAGCCTTGATGAATATAGTGTGGATGAGGGATCAAAGGGTCAGCCAAGAAAAAAAAACACTGAGCAGCTGACTGGATAGAAAGAGAAAAAGAAACAGGAGAGAACAGTAGTGAGAAACATGATGTAGAATGAGGGAAACAGAGAAAGTGGCAGAAAGTCACCTTGAGATACAAGGTCCAGTGGACTGGAGGTGCCCTCATCCTAATTATCTAGTGCCAGTTTGTGTGTACCCAAATCAATGTTTCCATTGAAACATATTCTTGCTCTTAAGGGGTCAGGAGGACCCAGTAGGCTTCCTGAAGTCAAAGTGCCATCTGAATCTTCTCATTTATTCAGTTCAGATCCTTTAGATCCGCTTGGTTTTTCTGGCTGAATAACATGACCAGTAGTGGCATAGACCTGTTTGGATCAAACAGGTACTGTAAGTGTACTAGTTTCACAGGAAGTTTTTTTGTGTGAAATGAGCTCACTTTCCTGCACTCATAACAATTGACACAGATATGCCCCTTGTACATGTAAAATTATCATATATAGGTAAAATGGACAAACAGTCCTCCATTGGCCCTAGCAGTGTACATTTAAGAGAGGCTGCGACTGTTGGGAAAACAGGCAAGATAATCCAATACTGACATTTCTGGATAAGAAAACGTCCAGGATGTGCTAAGCTCTGTCGGCAAAGAAAGGCCACTGGAAGATTAACTGGATTTTCAACTAGACCTTTCCCTGGTCTGTCCCTCAGTAGCACTGGGGTCAAAGGTTATCTGGCGCTGGCTCCTGTGAGAGGATGTACCCGGTCAGGCATGCTGGGATTGAGTCAGGCTAGGCGAATGTGCATTCTCTCTGTACTGACTCCAACTGGTTCCACCTGGAAACAGACTAAGATGGTATCTTGGCTCAACTAATGCTGAACTCATGGGTTTATTAGTACTACCTATGGTATATTTTACTGAACGCCTTTGGGTAAATTGTCCTCTGCATATAACCCATCTAAATATTGGTTGTGATTCCTTTTGGAATTGGCTGCTTGTTGCCTAAACCTTTTTGTTTGCACATAAAACTGATGAAGACCAGCAGAATAATACCAGGTCAACTATAAATGATGACGTCAGAGAAATTTAGGCAATTTGAGCAGAAGTGTATACATATAGATTCATAAAAAGAAGGAGAAGAAGGTTTTATTCACACAGTACAGGTGAACATGGACAGAGTGAATGAAAAGAGTCTGACAGAAGATCTCAGGTCATAGGACATGCATATGGGTGCAGGGGTATCAAGAAAGAAATTCAGCATTAGTGTGGGTGTGGGTGCGTATTTGTATCATGAGTGTGTGTTTATATGCTTATGTGTACATGTTTATGTGTGTGTGTGTGTGTGTGTGTGTGTGTGTGTGTGTGTTTGTATGTATGAATTGGGATGGCAGGTGGGTACAAATCACCAACAGTAATCAGAGAGCTGTCCCTTCCTTCCTGTCACACTGACCCCAGATTTAGATGGCCGGTGATAAAGCCTGTTTGCACCTGTTTAGCAACAGCCACTCCCTCCCTCCTGCTTTCTCACTGCCAGCCTGTGCGCAGGCCTTCACCACACCACTGAAGAGCATGAGGTCTTCGGTGAAGTTCACTTGACTTCACTTTGACATCACTTCTATCCTCTGACATCTTTACATTTTTTTTTTAAAACTTTTTTTTCATTTTGATGGTTCCTTTTTCATTCTGTCACCAGGGTCTTTATTGTGACAGAGTCAGCGTTTGATCAGAGCGAACATTTTTACATCTGTTTTGTCTCATGTGAAAGCGAGAGTATGTGTTTCTCATTTTACACAATGATAATAATTTTTACGTGGATTGTGTGCACTGCCATAGGGGTCACAGCTGTCAAATGAACAGTATCCACTCAAGACGCTGGGAAAGTTCAAGAAGCTTTGATGTGGCGTTCTCTTTATGCATTAAGGATTTCTTTACTATTTATATTCAAGTACTGATTCTGGAAGACAGATAGCTAATTGAAGAGAAATGTGCCCAGTATTTCCAAAGGGCTTTTTGTTTCTCAGGAAAAACACCCCTAGTTTAATCACCACCTCAGATGATCTCAAGGTATTTCAATCTATTGAATGTGCTTTTTATCATTAAGAATGTAAACCCTTTTGAATGCTTCTGAACACAATTACACACAAAGATGTTGCTGCCAGCAATTCAGGGCACAGTCGGGACACAATGGTCTCTCTCTCTCTTCTCCCTCTATTTCCTGCTGTATCTTCCCTCTCCCATTCTTCTTTCCTCAGTCTTTCCTATCGCTCTCTTTCTTTCCTTCTCTCCATATCTTCCCTTCTCTTTCTCCCTATATTTCTTGGTTAACCTATCACTGTGCTTGTGAGGTATCTGGTACTGTCAGGAATCCAATGGAATGTGGGGTTTTTTCATTTTTGTTTGTTGTCATATCTCAGCTCTTTTTTTCCAGTCTGTTGCCTACTTGTGCGCTTGATTTCTCGTCTGTCTCTTTCATTTTCAAGCTCTCTGTTTCTCCTCTCCCACATCTTCCCCTCACCCAGCACAGTCTTCTCCTTCACCCTCCCTCCCTTCCTCTCACTCTGTCAGCCCCTGTGTGTGTGTGTATGTGCGTGTGTGTGTGCATGCATATGCATGTGCCTTATTGTGTGTGTGGGTGTGTGTGGGTGTGTGTATGTGTGCGCTCGTGTGTGTGTGCCCGCACATTCATGTTCTTTGTGCTGTTCGTGTGTGCCTGTCCCATGCTGCTCACTTTGAACACGGACTGTGCAATGCTGTGTTCAAAGCCAGATTTTTATCCTACATTTAAAAAGCACTTCTCCTCTCCATGTCTGTTTGTTCCCCTTCTGTGCTGTCCTCAGTCAAAGAGCCGTCTTCATCTTGTAATCCTCTTCTGTCTTACATCTCATGTTGTGACGGTTCCAATTTCATTCTGTCATTAGGGTCTTTTTCGTGGCAGCGTCAATGTTTTATCAGAGAGAGAGAGAGAGAGAGAGAGAGTGTGTGTGAGAGTATGTGTGTGCGTGTGTGTGTGCGTGTGTGTGTGTGTGTAGGAGGCTGAAATGCACTCTGGCAGTGCTCGGTGACCCACAGAGTAGGATGTGATGAGACTGGGCCTACAGACAGGAGCAGAGCATGGGGTGGAAACTCTGGGGGCTGTGGAAAGCAACAAAAGAACAGGCAGGGGAGTCATTTCAGTCCAACCTCATCCATTTCAGCCCTCTTTTCTCTACTTTGTGCTATCAGGCAGATACCCTCTTAGCCAGAATATCTCCTCTCCTTTCTGATCAGAGCTCCTGACAGGAAAGTATGCCAGCAGGTGGGTGGTGTTCTCCCTGCTAAGATAAACAACATGAAAGGGAGGGTGCTTTCCTAAACTTGTTTCTGCTCCGAAGATAAATTAACGCTGGCTTGTCGACCTCTGCCTTTGAGACGGGGTTAAGTGCTGCGTTATCAATGCATCGCTTTCATCTCAGTTTTTCCATCCGTTCGAAAAGCCTGCTCCCAGCTCTTCCGAGTGTCAGGGGAACGGCACCTGTAACAGGTTCATTTTTAAACGCTGCTGTGACTGGAGAGGGGGATTGCTCCCCTCCCTCGCCGTATCCTGGAGGGGACAGAAGCACGGCCCCGCCTTGCCTCGGTCTCTCTGTCCTTAACGGGGGGACGCTGGTCAGCGTGATGCATAACCAGCTCATTGTGTGGCTGTGAAAAAGGGCTTTGACTGCTGAGCCTGTGAGCCGTCTCGTTTGGGTCACATTCCTGACCGGCGAGGCGAAGTGGATGCTGTGCCTGCCGCTGCTCTTTTCATGAGTGTTAAGAAACAGACATGGGCTCGAGAGGGGAGAGAGAGATGGACAGAGACAGAGAGAGAGAGAGTGAGAGAGAGAGAGAGAGAGGGGAGAGAGAGAGAGAGAGAGAGAGAGAGAGAGGGGAGAGTGAGAGAGAGAGAGAGAGAGAAGGGAGAGAGAGAGAGTGAAAGAAGGAGAGAGAGAGGAGAGAGAGAGGGAGGAGAGAGAGAGAGAGAGAGAGTCACACCTCTTATCAGGAAAGTCCAGGCATTCAGAGGACTAGCCAGGCAACACAGTGGAGTGGCAACATGCTTTCAGAATGATAGTGAAATTGTATCACTAACTGAAACTGCTGTTTGTACCCGCGAGAAGGGCACTATCTGTGCACTCCTTTGAGGCTAATCCCAGCTGTGGGAATGGGTCTCAGTGGCTGTATGACACTGTATGAGTTAAACTGTGTGTCGGGCAGATTAATAAACTAATGGAGGCCAACTGAGATGCCAGCCTTGGGCAACCCAGTGGGGTTGGCTTTAATCAGGCGCACTGATTGCACTGGTCCCCTGCATTCGGCTCGAACCCCTCCTGTGTTATAACCCTGCTGACACCCCACTTCCTGTTCTCTGGTCACAGTTCAACACCTTCAGACCCGCAGCAGCTGTTTTAGGTCATCCCTGGGAAACCAGAGGTCAGGCAATCTCGCGGTGTCGCAACCTTCCGCAGTACGTTAGAAGCGGTTAGTGACGTGACTCAAGCTGACCTCACACATAGTATCTGGCATTTCAGCCGGATATACAGAAATGGAATGGAATTTACACTGAAATATGCTGTTGATATATGCTGTTTTTGAAAAAAACATGCTAGATTTATTTAACAAAAGAGTATTTTAAATAATATATATATATTAAATATCCTTTATATATGTGACTGTGTGAAAATAGTAGTAATACTACTACATATAATTCAGAGATATATATTTCAGTAAAAAATAATTGAAAATATTGAAATAAAATATACCCAGATAAGAATGGAATTACTGTGGAAAATATTTATCATTATAAACTCATTATATTTACAATATATTGCATTATATTCAGATATAGGTATAAGTGAAGATCTGAAAGGGGAAATGATTTAATATTCGCTCAAATATTGTGTTATTGTCAAATATCTTGTTACTGTAATATATTTTTAACTCAGTAGATCCCTGCATATACTTCAGTTACATATCATTGTATTGCTGTATATTCCATTTCTTTCAGGGTTGACAGGGCATGGAAGAGCCAGCGCTGGAGTTGATTAGCATGCATGTGAAACACTGAAGGCTGATACCATCTGTCTATTTCCAGTGACTATCAAAGCATTCTGAGACTCAGGAGGGGCGGGTCATTTTGAGCACTGACGTACAGTGCAGTGCAGCATCATCAGCTGGGCTGTGAGGGCCACCTGTTTGTTTGGCAGGCCCGTTCATTAAGTCGTGTCACACGGTCCCTCTGGGCTCTGAAGCGCCGTGATTTAAAACCACAGCTCAGACTAAAATATGGAGTCGCGTTAGACTGCGAGAGGTACTGCTGATTTCTCATAATGCTGGGAGAAGAGGAAGTATCTTTATGGGCTGAAGAAATTGGTGGAGTCTGTGCTAAGGGCAGGCTGAGAAGGGAGTCTCATTTTTAACTGACCTGCACTGACCAGGACATGCTGGGGAGGAGAGGTGGAGGGACAGGGGGAAGGTGGCGCAAGGTCAGGGTTTCTGTGGTGCCTGGTGATAGAGACGGCTACTGTATATCCTGGGGAGGGGGGTTAGGTACTCCGTGGCTCCCCAGTGAAGTGCAGCCTGTATATCCCTGAGTGAATGTGGAGGGTATGAATGTGTGTCTTTATGCATCAGTGTGGGTAGTTGTGTAGCACCAGTGTGCTCCATTGTGTGGGGGTGTTTGTTTATGTATGCTTCTTTATGTTTACCTGTCTCTTGTGTTTTGTGTGTCTGTCTTCCTGTGTGTTTGCATGTGTGTGTGCGTGTGTGTATGTGTGTGTGTGTGTGCAGATGGTAGTTGTGTGTGCAGGTCTGAGTGTCTGTACCTGGTTTGTATGGACATGTCAGCAGGGACAGTTCTGTGTTTCACTTCAATTTTAAGTGTGTATTTGCATGTGCATATTTCACATGTAGTGCATTTATATAATACATAAATATAATGTATTTTTTATTTTGTAACAACACACATTGTGGTGATTTTTGCCCATTCTTGCATGTCAGGACATCCTTTGTGTGGCTTTGGAATGCTGGAAATGCTGGGAACGCTGTGGAATGCACAGAGAAAATGCCGCCCCCACCCCCCACCCCTCCCACGTTTCCTTCCACACAGCCACTGTGCATTATAACACAATCCTGTCTGTTCATTCAGCTGTGATCTCCATTGTGCGGCTCTCTACCAACTGCTTCCAGACCTAAGGAGGATGGGGTGGGGGGAGGGCTGGGCAGTTGCAGGACTTTTCCATAATGTGAAAAATGCTCTAGATTTTAAAAAAAGTTTGCCAGACAAATTCTTTGGCAGTGTACCCACAAACATACAATACTTTTTGTACACATCGTTTCATTTATTGTAGAGCCATCTTAGATATTTAGAATATCTGTCTTTTTGTGAAACTGATTAGAAACTGCTGGCCTTCTAAAAAAATTCTTACTCTCTAAATGAAAAGGCTGTGTATTCGTATAACGCGTTTATCTAGAATTTTTGGTGGGCCTAAGCCCTTTCACTGAGGATCAGAAAGGGTTTAGGCATTATTTAAGAAGGTGCCTCCTTCTTTGGGGGAAGGTGTGCCCAGCTGATAGGCTGAGAGGTGGGCCTGTCCTGCCCCGATCCCTGCTGATGTTGTCTTTTTAGGGAGAGGGGTGTTGCTGATCTCACCCTCTTCAGCACCAGCTTCAGAGCCCCTGAATGGCTGCCATGGCCATATTTGGGGACTACCTCCCAGAGGGGCTGTTGTCGAGAGATGTGCTGTTTTTCACTGATGCAGTGGTCTAGATAAACAGCACTCCCAATGCTCAATTCACCTCTCTGAGAAAACAAAGCCAGAAAAGAAAACTAGTGCTTGAAGCTCCTTATTGTTTCTGTGTTTAAATAAAATTTAAAGGATAACACTGGTACTTTTCATTTTTTATTATTATCAACATATTCTATGAAAATACCAAAAGCAAAAATGTTTCTTTCTAACTCTTGGGACTTTTTGACATTCTCCTACTCCATTTAGCGTTGAACCAGGGAAGCCATTCATTTCAGTTGTGTGCTGAAGTCATTAAATGCAACTAAGAAAGAAAAAAATTTATTTTCAGAAAACTGCAACCTATTATCACTAAAAATATGGCTAGTGTAGTTTTTCCTAAATCTACTTCAAAAATGCAGGAACCTTTTCATTTTGATGGGGACTATTTTCAGTATTTTGGTGCTGTGCCAAACTACTTTCCACATGTCGATAAAGCAAGTGTTGTCACTTTATACAGTTGTTTCTGTAATAAGTACAAAAACCAGGTTCTCCATAATGGTGAATTATGCTGACCAAACAGTACGTCTCTTTGACATGTTTTAATACTTTTTTGGACAACCATGGAGTTGTATGAGTTATATCTGTATATTGGTGTTGGCTAGATGGATAATAATTGTCTGCATGATAAATTAATTGAGAGCTACACAGAAACATAAGGGTTTATCAGTTTCTGTCTAGTTGATGTTACTGAAAATATGAAAATTACCGGTGTGATCCTTTAAGTAATGTGAAGAATTACATTAAGCCCATTTTCAAAGCCACACTTAATGGAACAAAAGATGTCTTTTATTGAATTATGAGAAACTGTTATCAAGTGAATGCTTCCTTATGACAAATGTTAGTATTTGGCATTATCTAATAACAAGGTATTGTGATTCCTGATTGATAAGGTTAAATCCTTCCTGGGCTTATGGAGAGTGCTGTGTGAATGAGACACTCTTAGTTCTGTACCTGTGAGGAGAATGTGGGGGCCTGCTTATCAGGGGATTTTGTTTCTCCCTGGTAATCCTTTCTGAAGAGGGGGTTTCTACTCCCCCTCCCTCTTTGTAGTTGGCCGTTATGACTGTCAGGGTTGATGTAGGGGTCACATAGACTTCTCTGAGAACTGGATTGACTCTGAATATGAAACCAGGGGAATCTTGAAAAAACATTTTTATGTGTATGTAACGAACTTACCATCGAAGATGAAATCAAGTACGATACTTACCATTTCTGTTCATTTGTGAGTGAAATTTCTCCTTTCTATTTATTCTATTTAAAGCATTCCCGTGAAGTGTAAATTTGTTTTTGCCAATTATTTGGACAACAAGCAGTGAAAAAGAATTTGCATTGCAACTGTGATTCTGTAATGCACTGCGTCAAACAGTAGCCTCAGCTGTGTGAGAAGTTCTTGAATTCTGGAATTTTGGCATCATTGGAACCTCGTGGAATCTTCGGATTAAGAAAATAAATATTTAGTGTGGAGTATTTACACAATAGTAAAAAAAAAAAAAAAAACATGAAAGGGGTTGTTTAATTCACGGTATGGGAGAAATGAATGTGGAGAATGCCAAATCCTTCATGCTCTGTTTCCATAAAAAAATCATGGCCTGAATTTAAGTGAGGTGGTCTCTCAGTAGACCGGAACGGTGTTTCCATGGAAGCAGTGGCCTGTAACGCAGGCTGCTTGTAACAGCTGCAAAGATCACGGAGCCAGATTTCAGGGTCTGCCTCGAGATGCCAGGGGTGTAGTTTGTTTTTGAGAAAGAGAGAGTGAAAGCACAGGGAAGAGAGGGGAGGTTGGGGTTCAGAGGGAGAGAGAGAAAAAGTGAAAGAGAGAGTAAGAGAGACAGATTGAGAGAGGGGGACAGAGAAAGAGTAAGAGAGGAAGTACAAAGGTAATAGAGATAAAGACATAAGATATTTTCAGAGTATATATTTGCCTAGAACCTGAGAGAAACTTTCAGTGTGTAGTGCCTTTGTTTGTGTCTCTAGCTGCTGGGCAGTTTAACCCTGCAGAGCTGCTCATTGTCCTGTCTTCCCCCTTTCTCCTAACCTTGTCCTGGCTACCCAGTATTGTCAGTACAGTCCTGCTGAACAAAGGGAAAAACATCCATTAAACAGTGGTTATATGCAGAAGTCTGTAGAGGCCATGCAGTTTCTTTAATCACTTTTTCTTGTGGTCTCTATGTAACAAAATTTGCTTTCTTATGATCACTAGATAACGTCTACCATCTGAATGTGCAGTGATTGTGTGTGACGGATGGCATATGCTAGTGTACGTTGCCCTGCAATGGATGAGCACGCTCGATTTTACTTTGTCCAGGAACTGACTCAGATAGAGTCAGTCCCTGGCCAAAGACGAGTTTCAGAAAGGAAAAGATCACTGCACAGTGCAGTCCAGTGTCTACAGTTATCTTCCTTCCCAGTTATCTTTCACCTGCTTTTGTGCCTGGTGTCTTTGTCCAGGTCCAGGGAACAGTGGATCGCTGTTGCAGAATAGTTAAGGAGGCTTTTGGGCACTAAATTATGGCTGACCCAGCACTCCCTGGCCTGACCCAGTACTATTCCTTTTGTTCCTGAAAGCTCACGAACGAAATCTGTGAGGCAGCGCCGTGGCCCGGCCAGGGCGGCCTAGGGTAACCGGATCCGGTTGCGGAGAGGTGTTCAAGAACATTCTGAACATTCTGGCGACTACATTCTGTAGTCGCCACCTCCCAATGCTGGGCCTCAAGCCTCTTTCATGCTTTGTTGCAGGGTCATAGATAGACAGTTTTGATAGACTGTGGAGAAACTAGCTTTGAGACTAAACCATGCCCGTTGTTTGAAAAACTTTCTTCCACACACAAGACTGTGGGTAAACAGGTCCAAAGAGGATCCTTGGGAGGGCCTGGACCTCCAGCTGTGCCTTTTTGTCTAAAGCACTCAGCACCACCAAGTGTGTTAAGTAAACATGCGATAATCACTCCAGCTGTGCTGGATAATTCGGTGGTGTGTGACTTTGTAAAGGAAATCTTTGTTGAAAACTAGTGGGAAAACTATCTTCTCCTTCAGAGTCTTTTTCTTTTTTAGTTTTCTTTTTTATATCTTGGACTCTGTTTAAGATATTTCTTCATAAAACATTTTGTATTATCTGTATGTTGTAGAGTCCGCAAGATCACCAGTGTGTCTCTGTTAAGATGCTACTTGACAGGGAGGCAAATGCCAAAATTCCAAAGTGATGGATGCCTGCCAATGTACTCATTAGAATTCACCATATTTCTAAAATATAAGCATTAGGTTTTATAGTGTTCTCATGTAGTTTCTTTTTTGTTGTGCATATTCAAGGTCGTATAATTTATGTACTGAAGTATGCAGTTATTTATAAATGACCCTCTTCAAAATGATGGACTGTGTTGGCAGTTCAGTCTGAAATTGCAAAAAAACGAATTTATTGGGTACATATTGACATACTTATTGTGAAAAATGCTTTATATTCATGAAGCCTTCTTCAGTGTGATTTTCTGCTGATTTTGAGGTTATTTCATGGGAAACCTTGAAAGATTGTTAGTCCACATTGCAGTGTTCTTTAAGGCAGTGGGAAATGAACCCCTTCAGAAGGAGAAAGGAAATCACATTATACAGTATCACATTCATTATGGTCATCTGTTTCAGATGCCTCTCAAAAACAATGGGAGAATGGACACAAAAAGACAAGATATACTGTGTCTGGAAGTCTTTCTAGAGTGAAAAGAATGTACCATTTTCTCTCTTGCTCTTCCCCATTTCTGTCTCTTTGTATGTGCCTGTCTTTCTCTCTTCTCTCCCTCTGCATCCCCTCTCTCCTTTCAAGCTTTCTGCCCCCTTTTCTCTCCCTCCCCGTTCTCTGCCCTCCCTCCCTGCCCCATTTTCTCCTCTCTCTCTCTCTCTCTCTCTCTCTCCCACTCTCACTCTCTCTCCCTCTCTCGCTCTCTCTCTCTCTCTCTCTCTCTCTCTCTTTCTCTCTCTCCCTCTCCCTCCCTCTCTCTCTCTCTCTCAGTACTCCAGTATGATTGGGTGAGGAGAGTAATGGCTGTTGTCCACACCAGGCAGGCTGCACAGGGCTTTGATGACTGCAGTGTCCCTCATCAGCTGACATGCACAGATAAGGGCTGGATGGCTGGGGGACAGGCTGGGATGCCCGTGCCATGCAGAGCACAGATCTGTTAGCCCGGGCAGCGGCTGTCCTCCACAGCCTGGCATTGTGCGCTAACCGTTCTGGAAATGGAACGTGCGTAGCCCAGCAATCTATCCGCATTGCACAAACATTTTATTCACCTCACCTGCAATGAATTTGCAATGAACTATGGGAGCTTGTCGCAAAGTGCTCAGTTTCAAATGTTTAACAGATCAACGTATTGCTACGTTGTCTTGCTTGATTGACACGGGCAAGTATCTGCACATGTAAATGATTGATTTTGAAATCACAAGTTGCATGAGTGTCAATGCACTATACATTATATATTAAAATAATTTCTATTCTTCTCACCCACATCAATGGGTATAATTTGAGCACGTGTCTTATAAAGTTGTTCATTACATATATTGCACACTTGGTCTCTGTTACTCTCTACAGATAATTAAAATGCATTTTTTTTCATTGTGGGTGAATATTTTCTTCAAATCACCTATATGCACACTATATTTTTCCCTGATTGAGTAGGTCTATATTTGATCCCATTTGGACTCTGCTGTAGACTGTGAGGTTGAATTAACACTTGACATTGTATTGTGTGGCATTGAAGGGCGAATGGTACTTTGCTTGGGTTCAGCCAATGAGAATCCTTGCCTTGTAGCAGCAGTCCTGGCCTGGCCTCACTCTGAGGGTACAGTGAGAGGGACTGCAGAAACAGGGCGGGGTGGGCGGTGGGGACGGGTGGGGAGGGATGGGGTGGGGGATCTAGACCAGCTTTATTAGTGGTGCTGCCTCTGCCTGGCCAGCTTATGGTACGGAAAAGCCTTCAGCGCTGATGGCTGTGTCAATAAAGAGGTAATAAAGCACACAATCTTAAAGAATTGTGTGTGCACCAGGCGCTGTGTTTATTGACTGGTCATTCACTCTTTAAACCTGACAGCTGAGAAAAAGACATCAGGCAAAACTCACAGTTTCTGCCTGTATTAAGGTTTTATTCTGTACTCTGTTGTGGGAGATCTAAATATATATATTTTTCCATTTCTCTTTTAGATGCCCTCCATCCCTTCCTTTAAGTGTTGTATGTTTGTTGTTGATTTATATGGTTGCAATAGGAAAGTAATAGAGAGGCATTTTTGGCTTTCCAGTCAAAAGCAGCTTCTGATCTCAAAGGACAGTCAACCCAGTTTTCCACTCTGTATGGAAAAGAACGAGAGAGATTTGAACTGACAGACTGTAAAATTGTGAGACAGCGACCTGCTCTTGATAATGTGATTTGTCTGACTCTAATACAATTTTGCTTTCTGGAGAAAAGACATCTGTGTTAGAAAAGGAGGCATTCAGTGAAGCCTTCTCAATGTGTGGCACGTCAGTGTTTAAGCAAGCTTTTATGCAGCGCCCAAAAAAAGTCAGACGCAGATCACTTTAAATAGGACTGACTGTCAGAGAACACCGTTGTGTCAGTGCTACCAGGGGAGGACTCAAGTTGAAATATGTTACTAGGATATGTCAGTTTGGGTGCGGGCCAGATTTTAATTTTTTTTTCCTGGGGTCCACAGGAGCCCTGCAATGTTACGGCTTAGTTTCTCATGTTAAAAGTTCATCTTTTTTTCCTCAGCTCCAGGGTTCATTTTCTCGCCTGTTCATTTGTCTGTTTTTCTGCATCTAGTTTTCAGAAGGATTAACAGCGTTTAGCCAACAGCTTTGCCAGCCGCCACGTGGATTAACTTTGTAGTCCTGCCTGACTCTTGCCAAATTCTTTCCCGAAAACACAAAGGCTTTTTTGTTGTGCGGTTCTAGATAACACCAAACAGGATCTTTCCTAGACAATGTGCCTAAGTTATGAAGTGAGGCCGGCGTGAGGTTGTTGTGACGTTTAAAGCTCAGGCGGTGGATGAGGAGCTGGTGGCCGCGAAAGCACTTTCGAATGCAAAAGGCAGATACATGGAGAGATGCATGCATGCAAGCTTGCAGGGACAGGACCAGAGGTGCATGGCATAGATGTCCGGGCTCAGACACATATAACCAGGCTTGCAAGCAGTGCACGGTGAAATGTTTTCAATGCTAAATAAACTCTATAGGGTACATTACTCTTACAGAGTCCAGTTCATCTCTTTTGGACTCATATAAACTCTGTTATATTTAGATTAAAGCTGAGTATTTTACTGTGTAGGTTTCAGGTTTGAGTGCATCGTAGGTTTTCAGAGCAGTACTGACATTTGGAAGAGATCTGTCCTCTGAGCTCAAGGAGGCACATCTGTCACACGTTTGAGACAGGCACACAATGAAACAATTCATTATTTTTTGAGTTTACATGCACAAGAAGGATCAAATGTACTGTGTAAAAGGAATAATATTATTTATATTATAAGAAAATACTTTTCTTAAATTGAAGTTTACAAAGTGCTTCACAAAGAGTAGGATAAGTGAAGCAATTTAAAACAGAGTACAAAGCTGACAACAAAACAACACACATTTACATAAATATATGGGAGTATAAAAGAGATAGATCAATAAATAGACAATGCATATGAAATCTGAACAGAAAGAAGAACATTCAATGAAAAGCCTGTCTAAAGAAGGGAGTTAAAAGCAGCGACTGAACTAGCAAGCCTGGGCTCCTTGGGCAAGACGTTATAGAGTTGAGGGACCCTAATAAAAATGAAAAAAAGACTATTGGAGTTGATTTATCACGGAACATTTTGCTATGCATCAGTGGATTTATGCGAGGGGACAGGTCTGCGTATTTTTGTCTCCGAATCTGTTGCCACACTGTAGTGCTTCACCACCGGGCTCCTCTCTGTCTCCTAATGGCAGACAGAGTTGGGTTTCTTGCCCTCTGGCTGCATGCGAGCAGCTGTTTGACGGGGACAGTAGGACGCAGCCGAGCCCGGCCTCGGTGCGTTCGATCTGTTCTGGGGGAGGGCAGAATGTCTGCCGTTCAGAGGTGGCTGATGATTCACAAATGAAGAGCAGCTGTGCGTCTTCCAGATGTGACATCCGATTCCTTATCCGTGGGATTTAAAGTGTGTGGGAAGCACAGCTGTGTGGAGCAGCTGTTTAATTGCTTTTCTTTCCGCGTGGAGGTTGATGAAGGTGATCTGTTTGATTTGGTGTTGATAAGACAAATTTGATAGGACCTGGAGAATAATGGATGGTACTTGTTTTCAACAGAACAATTTTGTATTGAAAAAATGCATGAATCATCTGTGTATTATGTACGTCTGTGTATAACATCTGTCTGTGTACCAATGTGGCTGTGTGCGTGTGGTGTGTGTGTGTGTGCGTGTGTCTGTGCGGACAGAAGAACCAGTCTTCACTTTCTTTAGCCTGAACACATGCAACTCCAAATCACACTCACACATTTGTGACTGAAGTACCCAGGATGCACCTCTCTACCTCTCTCTGCAATGTCAGCTGTGATCCAGCCCATTTCTGCAGACCCCTTCCCTTCAAGGCTGGTGAAGAGTGGGGGTGGGGTGTCAAATTCCCCTCTGTTGAATTTGGATGGAGGAAACATGGGAGCAACAGTCCCAGAGCTCTCATGTGCAGTGACTAGAGCTTAAACAGATGTGGTACTATACACACACACACACACACACACACACACACACGTGGAGGCCCAGTCAGAATGGCCGTCACTTCCCTCATTCCTTTGGCATTTCTCTGAACTGAAGTGACTGCTAATTGACAAGGTGAGATTTCTGCAGTGTTGCTTTTGCCTGTCCATGCACTGTAGATCAGATGAACGGCACAGCTTTCAGACGCAGCCAGGCACCCACATGCACTCACCTTCACTTGTGGGGTTATGAGATCTGGAGGGGGGTGGGGTCTGAAAGTCAGTATCTCTCTGTCTTCCCTCTCCAAAGGTACCCTTGCACACACAAACACACACACACACACACGCACACACGCTCAACCTGTTTGAGAGTCACCAGCTTGTTTGTTCGTTTCATCTTCTTTTGTTTACCGCGGAACTCTGCCGGCCTGAGCGCACACAACGGGGTCGTGACTCGCCAGCAAATACAGGCTCACAGCGCGGGTCCAGAATCAGAGAAAGGGACAGGGTTCACAAATTCAGGACAGGAGCTGTGTTTGGATCACTTCCCTTCTTATCTGGCACTGGCTTCGACAATCTGTGTTTCAGCCAGCCTTGTACATACCAAGATGACAGCAATGAAGAAAAAAAACGTAAAACCGAACGCGATTAGCATAAAAGTTGAGTCTTGCCGGTTGCCAATAGGTGACATGTTTATTTTCCGTTCTCCTCCAGGGCCAGGTGGTTGCTGTGAAAACAGTTGTACGGCAAGGTGACTGCAAGCCTCAACAATGCTGCCATTTCTTTGTCGCTTTGTCACTTCACAGGTTTGGAGAGGTTATTGAGACGTTGCTGGTTTTTGTCAGTTTCTTGTCCGAGACTGTAAACCCTGCAGTCACACTGACGGATGGTGATGAAGTAGGTTTTTTTTTTTTTTTGCGTTTTGTTAACAGAGTGGGCGGATAAGGTAGAGGTGTGAAGAGGGAAAGAGACAGGACGAGGAGAGAAAGAGATGGAGGGAGTGTGAGACTGAGAGAAGCCCAGTGTGGAACATATGATACGGCGCTTGCTATAGCAGGTACGCTTGGAATCTCCTGTGTTTGTGACAAGTTAAATTACACATCTCCCCCTTCAGGGGCCCGCATTGGCTGTGTGAGTTTGGCCAGGTGGAAAAAAGAAGATTGAAATCTGCAGAAAGACACCCCCCAGTCACCTATCAGATGTGAAGATGGACTCCTCACACTGAGAGAGTGGGAGTAAGAGACCAAAGAGAGAAAGGAGTTATGCAATGCCGTGACTCAGAAAATAAGGCTGTTTGAAGACGTTTAGTTTTATCATTGTTGTGTTTTATTGAGTACAGTTTTGCTCTAAAGCAACTGGTATAGCATGGTTCACATCCAATTGAGTAGTAATACTGTTCAGCTGTTGTTTCATAAAGTCAGGTGAATGTGAACATAAAGTAAGCAAGCCAGGGTAGACCCATAACTATTTTAAAAAATGCATTCAGCATATCTCCCAGAAGCTGGCACTAATGCATCCCTATGAAAATTAACAGCTAACTAATATAGAATAAAACTTTTTAAACTATGTTCAAAGTGGTCAAACAGGGTACAAATAGCCACTGAGGCTTTTTTAAAACCTCCCTTGGGATAACTGTTTTGTGATATCTGTTGACTCGCTTTTCTATCCCGTGAAGTTTCAAGTGAAGGAGGAATGTTAGAAAATTAGAATTGTGAAGTCAGTGATTAGCCACATTTTGGAACTGCAACCCAGCAGAGTCAGAAAGTCTTGTTTTTTTATAATTATGCAGCCTGAAATATTACAATTCATTGGCTGGAGAGAAAATCCAGTTACTTACACTATGAAGACCCATCTTACATATATATAAAAATATGTTTAAATGTATTTTGATATGCTTCATTGATAAAGGCTGCTCCCTTATAATCTATATTTCCCTTCTATATCTCTATTCAGTATTAAGCCAAACGCTTTCATGTGATCTCAGCACAATTTTAAATCCTTAAACTGTCAGCTCTAGCTTGGTTGCAAATTGGTGTTCCTTAATTCTAAGCTAAAATGGAGGTGGTTTTATTAACAGCTGAAACTAATGTGGGTCATCTTCCAGAGGTCTCATGGACTACAGCGTGTAAGACCAACTCAGTCATCCATCTGGAGATAATTGGTTAACGACCCGCAGGAAATTAGGGTCAAAATCACTTTCAGTTTCATATATTTTGATGGAGTGGAAAATCTGCCATTATCAGAACAAGATGTCTTCACAAATCGTCAGTGCGTTTTATGAATTGCCTTTTCCACGGCAAGACATGATTCAGTTGCCGCGACATGTCAGTCATCCTGTATCGCTGTTGTCTGCTGCCAGCATAACCTTTGATGAACTTCGAAGCTACAGCAAAAATGTATTTCGTTTTTTTCATGTTTCTCAGTGACCTGCAGGGATTCTCATTCATTGCTGAAATTTCAGAAAATTCATTCCTTGTGTCATGAAGCCTAGTATAAGCACACAGAAATAGTACCTGAAGCAGAAAGCAAAACATCTAAAGGGAAATAAATATATTGTATTACAGCGATCTAAAATGTAGAATTGATCCTAGAACAGGGCTGGTTTTCATAAAAGAAAGAAGTGCTGATCTAGAGTCAGATTTCCCGGTCCACATCCTAACTCTTATCTGTTGCGAGCGCTAAAGGCAATACAGATCCTAGACCAGCACTTCTGCTCTGATACACTTTATAAATGCAGGGCCTGGGTCCTACTGGATACGACACCTCTGCTTTCTCCCGTCACTCATGGCACTCGTGAGAGAGAGGGAGGGTGAGAGAGGACAGAGAAAGCGAGCGCACGTGTGCAAATTTGGGGCACTGCCCTGGCGATACCAGCTGAAGTGGCTAAATATGGCAGGCAGACTGTCAATGTAATTAAGAAACCATAGGGAGTGTAAAAATATCAAGAGCTCTGGCACTTCTTCATGCCAGTGTCATTAAGCACTCATTTCTCACGCAAGAGATGCCTCAGTTTAGTTCAGAGTTATGTTAGATCATGAAGATCAGTCAGGTGAACAGGAGGTAAGAGCAGCAGAAAAGAGTGTAATGGAGTGACTGGATACCTGGATTTGACAGGTCAAATTCATTTCACTCCAGCCCAGAGACCGTCATTACTGCTACATTAAAAACTGTATTCAGCCACAAAACCCCAGGAAGATGGCATCACCTCATCATTCCACTGGCTGCAGCCAGGACTATGTACTGTACTGTACATGCTGTTGGCTAGGTGCCAAGAAGACCCAACAGAAACTGATAGTCAGGGCTAACAGTACTCTTAGACCATTGATTGGTCATCTGTAAACTGTCAACCATCACTGAAATTTCTTTCATCATTCCAGACAGTACCATTTGCTGAACTGTTATTGGTGACTCCTCCCATCGTCACTGTTCTCAAAGTGTGGTGAACAGGTGGGAGGCCCGTGGAAAACTAGTCCAAGTCAAAAATTATAATGTTTCTTTCTGTCTGGTGAAGGACCACAATGAGTGGAACTGTGATGTGAGAAAGCTGGGAAGCTGCATTATCCAGGCTTTAATGGAAAGCCAGCTGAAGTTCTAGAAAGTTCCTGATTCAGATACTGGTGATGGTACCAGCTAATAAAGAAGCCTGTGATGCTTGTGGTGCTGAGCAGGGAAGCTAAGATGGTGAGGAGAAAAATGGAACGCTGTTTCCCTCTCCTCTGTGAGGATGGGTGGAGGGGGTAGCCTGCCATATGGAGACAGGGAAAGAGCTGGTGCCTGAGGTGGGGGGGGGGGCATTCTACCATATGGTCACAGGAAACAGTCGCTCGCAGCCAAACAGCAGATAGACAACAGCCTGGAGACCGAGCGGAGGGACCTGTTCCTCAGCCCAGCCTCGTGCTGAGAGCCAGAGGCACGCGCTATGCATTGGGGGTGGGGGGGTGCGGTGGGGAGGTGGAGAGAAACTGGGTCATGGCTCAACTTTAACACAGAACCATCAGAATCTCAGCCTTTCTGTATTTATAGAAAGAGAATCTCAGGCTTCAGAGGACCTGTGTGCAGGATTTTGTGGCGACCTCTACCCTTAATTTTTTTTTTTTTTTTTTAAAGACAAGCAGCTGTGTCCTTGGCGGAGGCATTTTATTGTAGCTGGATATAGGCGTGAACCAGCATTGGCATAATGCAGCTGTTTAGAAACTATTCCATCCCCTCTGGTGTGTGATATTTTATTTTTGTTCGGGGAACATGGCTGTCAAGATCCCTAAGCTGTAGGATCGATTTCGCCTATTTGAATAGAGTCCTTGTGGTCTAATGTGACCGGCGTTTCTGAGTCTGCGCTGGTTTTGGCCTCGATTGACAGGACTTGTTCCCTATCGCCCCAAAATCCTTTTCACCTTCTTCAAATGCACAAGTGTTATGTTTTGTGCTACAAGAGCAACCCAGGGAATGATTTATGACATATTTGCAGTGATTATGATTATCATTTTCAGTGACTTTGGATAAAAACAGGTCTGTCTACTGGAGAATAAATGAGGAATCAAAGTGCTTGTGGAGGAGTGTGCTGTGTGACCTTTCAGGTAGGCAGTATGACCACAGTCTAACCATCAGCAGAGAGCTGTAGTCTCAGTAGTACCAATGGCATGAAATCTGCTCCATCTCCCTCCCTCTCACTGTATCTCTAGCCCTCTTTCTCTCTATCACTCTCTTCTGCCTCTCTCCTTCTCTTATCCTCCCTCTGCTCTACTGTTGCTCTTATTGCCTCTGTTTTCCTGCCTCTATCCTGTCCTCTATACCTGTCTCCACATCTCTCTTTCTCTCTCTCTCTCTCTCTCATCTCAGACTGACAGTGTTTCTTAGCTGGCCATGATTATGCTGCTCCCCAATTAATATTTGCACAAAAAACCCTTCAGATGGTCCATTGTCCATTGTTATTGTTTTTGAGTGCATCTCAAAAACAATAACAATAACTGCATCCTGCAATTTTTTCAGTCTTTTCACTCAGAAAATCAACTCAGGCCTACCCCAGGGCCTCTGAGCCCCATTTTAATCAGGATGCCCCCTTTGAGAATAATTAATTATTTGTTACTTCTACAAGCCTCATAGTTTCTTATAAATATTCATCCCCACCCCCTTCGCTGTTCCCGTTCTCTTTTTTTTTAACCCTTTGGAAAGTCTTTGAAGTGCTTTCCCAGTCTGGCTGTCACTGCTCAGATGAAAGCGTGCAGCTGCTGATGCCTGTCTGAGCTTGCTTGTTTTGCTTGCTTGTTTGCTTGCTTGTTTGTTTGTTGCCAGTGCTTTCCCCCCTTGTCAACCCTGGAGTTTTGCAGGTGGGAGAACAGCAATTAGAGACCGTGCTGTTCCACATTTAACCCACATTTTACAAAGCATTTTCTGTGAATTTCACTGGGATCCTTCACACAGGTCTAAACTGTTAGGTCTTCTGACAATGCATTCCCCTTACTGTGATGACCTTGGGATCGGCAAGCGGTGTTTCTGTACTTTTCCACATTGGCAATGTTAAAATGATGGTCAAGCTCCTGGCTCCAGTGGAGATATTCAATACTTGGTAATTATGTAAGCGTTGTAAACATGCTCCATACAGTAAACATGGGGTAAAGAGTCATATTTGTGTTGTACTTATAAAGAACAGCACTCAAATATGCAATTACACAAGCAAAAAAAGACACAGTGGAGTAGTCTTGTACTGTTGGCTGGTGGAAAAAGCCAACAACACAGCAATTAAATTTTTCTAAGCTCCCTCTCGTACTTCTTTTAACTCACTGTTCTCATCCTTTTACTTATTGTCCAGCAATTCAGCCCTGAAATTCCCTCCTCTCCCTCCCGGAGATGTTGTTGCATAAATATCCACTCTTGTAACTAGTGAGTGGAAGTTTTCCTCAGACAAAAGGAAAGTTTAGGTTGG
The DNA here is from genome assembly GCF_013347855.1 of Anguilla anguilla. Lineage (NCBI taxonomy): Eukaryota > Metazoa > Chordata > Actinopteri > Anguilliformes > Anguillidae > Anguilla > Anguilla anguilla. The sequence continues at coordinate 29,216,246 of NC_049209.1, forward strand.
AACTGAAACTTCTCCAGGGGTATTTTTTTTTTACTTTTCAAGTTAATTGAAAAAAAAACATTGAAACATGGAGGATAAAAGAGATGGGCTTTATTGCTCAAGACTTGATCAAACAGACACCAAAACATTTTATATGCTCCCTCAGTAACACTATAGTTCTACCCATTGCTGTGTTTCAAACTCGGGTAGACTGTTAAGTGGCACCAGTGAGTGAGGAGTAGGAGTAATTGAGGATTTGCCAGTGATCTCTGTATAATTTATGAACCATTAGACTGATCAGAAAAGAGTTTTCAAACAGGTTTCCTCTAGGCTTCGGGCAGTACCCTTGAATCTTGAATCTGATCGCATAACTGAAGTAGGAGAGGAGCAGATTACCATTTTTTTTTTTAATTCTCTTTTTTATAACTTGATGAAATTCTGTAATTTACAACTCGTTAGTTTTCATTTATGGGGGATAAATTGTGCAGTGTAACAGTTCCTCGAGATTGAAATGTTGGAGGATGACAAAGAAGCTTGTAAGAAGCTTTGAAAGAAGCTCACAAAATAATCACTTTGCTTTGGGGATTTGATGAGCTTTTCTAGTCTCTCCTTTTGCCATTTTCTACCTTTAAGGTATGAATATTGCTTGGTGATTTGGGAAGTCAGACTTCAAATCCTAGATAGAACATTGCTGTTGTATCCCTTGGGTTCTTATCCAGGTTTCTTCAGTGGCTATTTAGGTATTGACTTGGATAATGATGCTAAGATTCAGAAGTCACTTTTGACAAGGGTAGCAGCTAGCTTGAAAACAGCAAAGATGCAGTACGTAGCTGTACACATTCTAGTATAGCACTCTCTCAATACTCCAGCTTCTTCTTGACAGTACAGAATTTTCAAAATCTATATAAACAGAAAAAATGTTATGACTGGAACTTGTAGTCTACTCCAGTAAAGAATAATTTCTAACTTACTCTAGCTAAAGTGAAAACTGACACAGGATATGCCGTTTACATTAACTCCCTTAGACAGAGGCCAAGAAGTCTGGTTATCAGTACAATGAAGGTTATGTTTTAGGCTTTCTTAGTGTAAAACAAATAGCACCAAACAAGTGGACCTTAAGATTAACTACCACAGAAAGAACACACAAATTTATAGTTATAGATGAAAACTAAGTGTGGATGATCCCTGAAATATACTTGGATACAAAGAAACCAAATCCCAAAATGGTACAGTAGCTATATGTTATTACCCCCAATTGTTTCATACACCCAGCTGTATGATGGTAATTAGTATGCCATTTCACTTGCAGAAATTTTATAACATGAGCAATAGATGGTCTGTTATCTTGTCATAACAAGCCAAGTAGGCTAGTCTAGAATGCAATGTTCAATCTAAACAAGTGTTTGAAAAATAGACAGACAAGCTAATTACATAACATAAATTTTGCACAGTTGGAATGAAGCACTCTTAACGCTTTCAGGAAACAGACTTTTTATATACTTCAAAAGGCATTAAGGGAAAGTAAAGATATTGTTGACGTGAATCAAACTGCAGAAATGATTTCCTTCTGTTGTCACAAATGTTCAGTATCATTAATACTTGTGTTCACAAAGCCCTGTCACAAACTTTGTACTCACAGTCAAAAGAATATGTGTAACAGCATTGCTTTTTGAAGGTGCTGAGAATTTTTCAGAACATTTGGCAGGAGTGAAAATATGAATCTGGCTGGGTGGCAGTTTTAGGACTTAAATAACATTGTGTATTAAAGTACCTTTCAGTCAGCTGCATGGGATTTTTCAAACTGTGGTTAAAAAAAGAACACTCAGAGTCAGCGTAGATCATAAAGCTAAGCCCCCGCAGGCCGGACACTTTTGACGGCTGCAAGTTTTGTGATGCAAGTTTGCGAAACAGATTTTACGTTTCTCCCTCCCCAATTCGTTTTCAACAAAAATGAGTTTTCAATGGAATTTAACTAAAGAAATGGCTGCGTTACTCTCTTAGAACTAAGTCAACGTGTGCAGATGGTTCAGTGGTTTTCAAAGGCATCAGCATTACATATAAGAAACCAAATTCAGGGAAGAATCCTTGCGAGAGGGAACTAATTTGACATTGCCGGTTAAACCAGCCCATAAGAGCTGAAAAAACCCCTTATTATGCTTGGTATTTTGGTGGTAAATCGGTATCACCTGTTGAACTATGATTGGCATAGTGACCTTGTGTAGTTTGCTGGGTATTTGAGATGTTTAACAGTGAGGTGTGATGTACAAAGATAGGCGTCACTCTATTCCTGACCACCTGTAACCAAACCACACTGACCACTTTCTTTGCAACTTCCTGTAGTTTTAATAATTCCTTTTAATGTGTTACTGCTCACCTTTAAAGCCCAATATGTCTTAATCCCTGACTACTACTCAAGCGTCTAGCACCCTGCAAGCCAGGGATGCAGCTCAGATCAGCTAAGAAGGGTCTTTTCAATGTTCTGTCAGTAAGGCTAAAAATAAAAGGACCAAAGGTGGGTGTTGCCTTTTTTTCTTCTTTTTTGGCTCTAGGCATTCTGTCATAATTGCAGTGTCTTATTTCATGTGTTAAGTTGTACACATGTCTCAATCAATCCTTCAGGGTAAACTGTTGGGAGAAAATATAAGGGGTTGAAATGTCAGATACTGTATCGACCGGATACTCAAATCCCTCTTGACAAAAGGTGTAATGAACAAGGAATCTGCACTCAATAGATTTAAAAAGCCATGGAAATCAAGTAGGACACATACAGGAAATTGTGTGTCAGTACAGTTTCAGTATAAAAGGTAAGATGGCTGGCTGGGTAGCAAACTCTCAGGGCAGGTGTGTGGAGGTGTCACCTTACTCCCTGTGTGAAGAAGGCAATCCAGTGAGCTGACACAGAGTCGTGTCCAGAAAAACAGAGTCACAATTCACATTGACTCCAGTGCTTTATGATGGGGCCACAGATCCTTTTGTCCTCCCTGTATAAATCTTGATTTGAGGTTTATGTTTTTTCCACACAGTCAGAGGAAGGAAGAGATCTGTGGTGATTGTTCTAGTTGAGGTTCCAGCCCAGTTACCTCACCTTGCCTCTCTGGTGGTTTCACAGTTTGAGAACTTCTACAGTTCTTGCAAACCCAGCTCCAAAATATTTTGCTTTAGGAAGAGCTTGTAAGTCTATCGTGTAAAACCTCAACAAGATTGGTGGGGCTGACCCAGGACAAACCTGTCTTCAGCTAGCCCTGACCTTTAAACCTGTCAGATCACTGTTGATGGCTACTATGATAATAATAATAATAATAATAATAATAATAATAATAATAATAATAATAATAATAATAGCAGCTTTATTTGTGTAGCACCTTTCATGCAGAATGCAGCTTAAGTGCTTAACAGGAATAATAAAAGCTAAGGAAGACAGGGAAAGCACAATGATCATAGTCAATTATACAAGTTACAAACATAAAACAAGATTAAGAAAGGGAATAAAAAATAAAATAGTCATAAAATATTTAAATGAAAAATTAATAAATAATTAAATGTAAAATGAAGAACAATAAAATATTAAAATGAAAAATAAAATGTGAATAAGCAATAAAACAGAGCAGAATAGAGGAATCAATTAAAAGGCAAATTAAAAAGGAATGTTTTGTGCTGCTTTTCGAATGATTTGTGATAGTACATAAGTAGAGGAGGCTATATGTCTGGTGTGTGTGTGTGTGTGCCTGGTTTGTGTGTGTGAATGTGCATGTGTCTGTGTGTGTGTGCCTAGTTCGTGTGTATGTGCTTGTGTGTGTCTTGTGTGTTTTTGTGTGCTCTTTTTTGAATGTGTGCATGCTTACAGTGTGTGTGTGTATGGCTTATGTGTGTGTATATGTGTGTGTGTGTGTGTGTGTGTGTCTGCACAAAATACAGGGGCTTTGTAAGCCTGCATCTTGTCTTGAGAGAGGAATCCCTGCTGCTCTTCCTGGCAGCTACCCCGTGGCCTGTCTCTCTCCATGACACAGTGCTGGCAGGACCATCTGGGTCGCCAGGAACGCGCTTCGTTGCCCCCTTTCCAGAGGTTCAGGAGTTCCTCTGGGCCCGGGGAGGAGGGAGAGAACAAATAGACCTTTGGATGCAGTTAGCCATGAAAGAGATCAGAGTGATAGATGACTTCAAAGCTGTTTAATAACAACCAAAGCGCTATTTCTCCCTTCACTGTAATATATGGCCATAGCCTGGTTCCCAACTCCAGCTCTGGGAGTCACTGACTGGTGATAAGGCTACAACAAAAAAGGCTACAAGTGCTCTCACAATGTCCAGCTGCTTCTCAAAATAACTGAAAATAAACAGATAGGATTAGCTTTAATCTAATGTTAGCTGTTTCGGATCATATGACTGAGCTATATTGACTAAAGATGTTACCATGTTAGCTTCAAACTATCACTTCTTTGCCAGAACTCTTATTCAGTGAAATATCTGGCTGATTTAAAGATGAACTAACATAACATTATTTGTTCTGCATTGCTTCTGAGGGTATAGAGATACTGCCTGGCCTTTTCGGAACAGTCATATTGTGTGAACAGACTCAACACAGAATTTGTCTTTACAGGAGACCTATGTGTGAATGGATAAAACTACTATCTAACTCAGATAATTGAACCCAGCAAAGTTGTAGGTTTCATGTGTGAAAGGGGCTTAAGGCAGCAAGCACAATACTTGTAGACAAGGTGAAAGACCCAGACATTGAAAGAATCCAGTCACATGGGCCTTTTTTCAGATACCATCCCCCTATCCCAGAAATCTCTCTTAAAGTATTACATCTGTGAAGTCTCTTTGAGAATTCTGGTTGTGGGAATTGCAGTTCCCAATATACTATATGATGGAACTATTCCTTTAAAAATGTTTCTTCATGGTCTCCCATTGGTGCTTTAATGATGGTGGGGGAGGGGGTGGGGGGGGGGGGGGTGTGGGAAGATAAAGTGCATGAATTAACTTCTGTAGGTGATGAAGCTCCACTTTCTCAAATGTTTCATACTGTCTGAGGGGAAATGTCTCATTGTGGGGGGAGAGAGATTTGGCATATATGTAGGAGCATCTAATTAGTTCATTGTTCGGCTGTGTTCCCGATGGCATCTGGCTGATTTGTTTATCTGGGCCAGTATTGGTGTTTTGCTAATTTGCCCTCATACAATTCACGAAAGCCCAAATCTTAGCTCTAGCCTCTGGGGAATTACCCCTTTTGTACTGTTCAAACATGCATACTCTTCTGACTCCTGTAATATGAGGAGTTTCAGTAAATCTGTGTGAGTGTGTCGCTGCGTTCTGTCTGATTTTACCTTCTCCAGTCTTGAAGCTTCCTCATCGGTAGGATCAGTTTTTAGACTCCCTTGTGTGTGTGAGGTGAGATCAGAATGTTTGACTGCCCTCTGCGTGTTTATGCGTGAGGTGGGGTCAGTTTGTTGTACTCTCTTGCATGTGTGTGTGTCACAGTGTGTGTGGGGTGGGGGGGTGGGGGGGGTGTTGGGACGGGTGGCATGTTTGTGTAGCAGGATTGGTTAGTTACACAGGCAAGAAGTTCCTGTAAAACATGAAGACTCCATGACTTCGGGGGAAGTCTTGTCTCCCTCCCCCTGCAGAGACCTCCTGTTTTGGCTCCCAAAACATCAAGTAGGCTGCCATCTTCCGGATGCCCCCTCCCAAGGAAGCAGATTTCAGTCTCTCGTTCTCTTTCGAGGCGACAGGTGATGTGGATCCTGAAGTGGTACAGCTGTCTCTCCTGTACCCCCTCCTCTGTGGGATGCTGAGCTTCTGCAGGGTTGCTGGGCTTGGGGGTTGGACGGGAACACAGGATGAAAGGAGAGGGGAGGGGGGCTCCCCTGTGGGTGTCCTGTTGTAAGCCAGGATCACAGGCTACCGAGGACAGGGCCCACTTGGGGTCTGAGAGAAACAGTATGGAGGACTCACATTTTTTGGGGTCAGGGATTATAAAATACAAAAAGATAGCCATGTCCACTCTTTAGCTACACTTTACAGAAAACAGAGTGGGGCTCCACTTCTTACAGAGTATGTTGGCAACGACCAATATAATGAACCCAAAGATCATTGGTGAAGGCTTTCTACTCCCTGGCTCCCTAAGGGTATCATCCAGGAAGTAGCCTGAAAACATGAATTGCTATTGCCATGGTTTAGCTTGTTACCAACATACTGCATGATTTGTGGAGCTCCTCTTTTGTAACCCAGTACAGTGATGTCATGTCATTTATTATTCCTGGTGTTGATGGCTGTGTGCTAATGATGTGAAATTTTTAAAGAGTCTGCTGGAAAAAATCCCAGGGGATGTATGTGCCTTCTGCTTCCCCGCCCCCTACTGGACACAGGGTCAGTCTTAGGAGGACAATTTATGAGATTACACAACGAGACTTCCCATCATTCACGCATATGTGTACATAATTTAGCATATAAAATAGATGCAGGGCCTAATGTCCATCCAGGGGTGTGGTGTTTGGGTGAATTAATCTGTCATAATGTGCAGGCCAGATTTAAATTTGCTCTTGTGACGACCTCAAGTGATTTCTAGAATATATTAAAAGAGACTCAAGAAATTATATTTCAGTGTTTCTAATGGAGACAATGCAGCAGTGGTGGCCATGTTAACAATAATAAAAGCAAAGCAAAATAATAATTGATTCTTAATGTTATTGTATTCATTAACCATTCCTTTAAACCTGACCTGTTAATTTACAGAAATGGAATATACTGTATACTGCTAGGGGCCAGATAGTTGGAAACACCTATATGAAGTCAGTTTGTAGTGCATTGAGCCACCACAGGCCACCATAACACCCTATATTTACTGTGGCATAGATTCTACCAGTGTTTGGAAATTTGCAGTAGGAGATGGGACTCGATGAGGAAATGACGTATCTCATGTCTTGTTGATAGAGTGGCATTCCAGAATTTCACATAAATCCTTGATTTGGTTCAGACCTGATGACTGAGAACGCCATGCATATGGAGAAGATTGTTGTCATGCTCAGCAAGTCATTGGGTGACTGCATGTGCTCTGTGGATAAGGGCTTTGAAATAGATGCTGTACCATTAGGGATGAGTGCACACAAACTGTGCCGGAAAATGCACCCCACATCATTAAGGAACCAGAAGAACCCTTCACTGTTGGAACCACTCAGCTCTCAGACCTGTGACCTTCTTTATATGCACACCACACGTGCACTTGTTCGTTTGTCAAGAACATGGGGAAGGATGATTCATCTAACTATGGTGCTCTTTGCACCATTTTGTTGACAAATATGCATTGCCACTTGCCAGGTATAATGAGCGTGCTTGCCAAGATTGAAATGTGCAATCAGAGCTCCTCACCAGTTCTTTCTAAGTAATGCATGGATATCGCAATCTAGGAATATGCATTTTAACAACCATAGTTGCCTTTTGTTGATTATGTTTTTCCTTCAGAGTTCCATGCACACATCGCCTTAGACACTGTTCCTCATTAAACATAAGCAAATAGAGTTCTTCAAGAAGTGGTCTTCATCAGTGACTGTGCCACAAATATGCCCCAAAAATAATACTATTGGCTAGTATTAAACAAAAATGAGATGGAATAAATCATTTCCACTGCACCTTAAAGGGGCCTGGACCCATCTATAGGTGAGATACTGAATATCCATGATTATTAATTAGATTGAAGGCAGGTGCTTTGATTTCCTGGCCAGGGCTGTGATTGGGGGAACGCTGACCCATATAGTCTGATTTATAGGAGTGGATGGAAGCTGCTGATTAGCTTGAGTCTGGGGAGCCAACTTGGGAAAGTTTTTTTTCTTCTTATTTTTTTCACTGATACTACAAAAAAATCCTTAAGCTAAAGTGCTTAAGGCCAAGGGGTTTATGGATTGAGTTTTAAATAGGATTAAGGTTTCGGGTCAGGGTTTTCTCCATGCATGTGATCTACATACAAATTCCCTAGAAGTGGCTAGTGGTTTGTATGCTGTAGCGATGAGGTCAGAGTCTATTGTGAGTTTGTGAGACCGTAGTTTTAAAGCGCTTTCTGAAATCGATTTAGAAAGCGTGATTGATAACAGTGTTTGGCCGTGCAGATTGGAGTCAGAATTGCTTTGAATTCTGTTAACAAATGAGTTCCCCACACTTGAAACACTCAGACAAATGCAAATGAAAAATCACACTTCAATCAATCGGTCAATCAAATATTATTTATATAACACATTTCACTAAGAATTTGTCTCCGTATGCTTGTCAGTGGCAGAGAACGTAAGCCCTGTAAGGAATGTAGGAAGAAAGTTTGGGAGTAACCAGACTAAGCAGGGGTAGCCCATCCTCCTTTGGCCAGTTCAGGGTGTGGGTTCATATGAACAAGGCCAAGAAACATGCTCAGTTGTGTTTATCTCCCTTGGTCGGAGGGTGTGCCCATCATTTGCATGTGCACACTCTAAGACCAAGATGTAAAATGGGGATGCCATGATCATAAATGGGGGTACACGTCGCTGATCCTGGAGAGCCCATCACCCTCACGCAAGGAGAATATATTCTGACATCTATGGAGATCCATCATATTGGCAGTCTCAAATTTCTGTTTGTTTTCCTAACATTTTCAGCATTTCACACTGACCTGTGAAATAGGAAGCCGTTACTTGAAATGTTCGATATAATGCACTTTGTATTGAGAGATGTATCCATGTTAAATACATTGCAGACTACAACAGTTATTTCCACTTTGGTCTCAATGGAATATGAATATAGCCATTGCAATGTATTATTCAGCAAAAATGCCAATAAATTAGCATATATTGTATGTTTGTTTGGAGTGCTTATTATTCAGTACACATGAATATATTGAGGCATTCCAAATATATCTGCAGTATATGGCCGTATCTTGTGGCGCTCTCTGGCGCTTCCTCTGCGGTTTTGTTTTATTTCCCGCTTTTCTCAGCTCTCTCCTACGGCATTCTGCTCACGCCCAAAGGACCGGAGCTGAACTGAGCCGCCCGCGGCTGACCCTTTCACGCGTCTCCTTTCTTCCATCGCAAAGGCCCAGCTGGCTTATTCTCCCCCCCCCCATTTCTCCTCTCTGAATGTCATTCCTGAAGGGCGTAGCACTTCATATAAGGGATTTTCTGGGCTCCTGTTCACATTTTGTTAAAAAAAATAATAATGAGAAAAGACACAGGCATTCCTGGAATGGCTGGGACAGGGAAAGGAATTCTGGCATGTATACGAGAGGGGGGGGGGGGGGGGGGGGGGGGCGGCGGTGGCAGGGAGAGATGCCGGATGATCAAATGGAGCCTAAAGAGAAAAGTAAAGACATCGTACTGTTTGGATAAAGCGTTTGTTCCAGCCACTGGCTCTACTATTACCATCTTTCAGTGTGATGGGAAGAGTGCGTCCCCCTGCTGAAAGTGGTATTGCTTTGTGGACCGTGCTAGGCTGACATTTCAGATTCAGTCGGGAGGCACAGCTCAACAGGCAGGCCAGTGCAGTGGCCCTTAAAGCAATAACTGTGTTCAGCATCTAGCCATTATATTGGAGCTGTGCACACAGTGAGGTGTAGATGTTTTTTCTTGTGATGGGAAATTGAACAGTACAAACTATTGTGGGAAAATGAAACTAAAAATACAAAGTCATTTACCCAGAATTCTGACATGATTTAATCCTTATTTGGCGAGAGTGCTCAGGTCATTATGGATTCATGCCTGAAAATTCCCAGAAAATAACCAGCACTTGAATTGTGTTTTTTTTTACACAATCACATACTAATTTTAACTAACTATAACACCTTGGCTGATGCCTGCTAAGTATAACTTGGTTAAGAAAGCAGCTATGATTTATTTACAGTAGCATGCAGTAAGACTGCATTTAATGGATACATTCAGAAGAAGGGGTGTGCAGTCATAGCCATTGTCACTGCATAGATTACAGCTTGGGGGGCTGACCAAAAAATGAGAGCATTTATAATGTGATGTTCCTGATGAATGCTTGAACTCTTTCTGCCAGTGTCTTCCTTGCTTTTGGCTCTCTTGATTTCATATAGCGATACAGTTTCTTATCTCTGTTTCATTTGTAGACTTGGAATGCTTTCTGTCAGGCTTGTGCAATCTGTTTTAGTCAGCGAGGAACCGAACCGTTTTAGACGTATAAAACCGCCACCCTGCAACCTGCTTTTATTTAGGCATTTTCTTAATCGCATTCCTTCGAGCTGGGTCATATATGGCCTCTCCCGTGGCCTGAGGGAGAAGTGATTCATTTTCTGAGTTCAGTCACGTTATCTGAGACCATGTGAATGCTATGCTAAAAGGAACATTTAGCGGTGTGTAGTCATCATCTGGAAATTACTTAAGGCAAAGGACTAGATTGAAGTATGTCATAAATACATGGAAGTTTTGGAACATACGATGATAAATGTATTTATATGTTTGCTCTGATGCCATATCTAATCATTATAATACATGTTATTATAGCATTATATCAGTATATTGCTGTATATTGCATTTCAATAAGGATTGTATCACCCACATGTTACAGTGAAGAATTCTGTGATTGGGGTAGAATGGTTATGGGGGAGAAATTAGCCCAGTTTGTGTTAAATCAGGACTGTGCATTTCAGTGTGGGCGGGAGGTTTACAGGTGGCTCTGTTCCACTGTGTTTTACAGCAGCATGTCCAGAGATGGCCCCTTTGTGTCTCCCCTCCCTCCCTCCCTCCCTCCCTCTCCTCCTTCCTCTATCTCGCCAGAGGCACTGGGTGGAAACCTATCACACAGTCACACCCCAAACTTGTGTCGTACCCACCAAACTACATACCTCTGTATCAATCAAATTTACTGAGGACTTGAAAGCAAATCTCTGATTGTGTGTAATCTTCGCTGTTATGGCATTACAGAACCATAGCTCCTCTGCTCCAAACTGCCAGCTACAAAATAAGCAGAATATTGGACTGGGTGCATGTGATCGCATTATGTAACCTGGAATGTTTCAGTCCTTCGCACGCCAAATGTAGCAGCTGCCCATTGGCCAGTATGCAGAAGTGGCAACTGCTTTTGTGTTCATTATACACTCTGCGGCAAGCAGTGCTCATCCAGTCACAAAGCAAGATAAGGTGTGGAATAAGTGAGGGAAAATCACCTTTCTGCTGCGTGTAAAATACTCAGTTAGTTGTACGTGTTTACGACTAAATGCATAGAGCTCAGTAACATGTCAAAGTAAGTGCATATTAGAAAGAACCAAAAAATGTGTTTAATGTGAATGTTAATAATTATATAGCACAGCAAGCAAGCACCAATCAGAGGACTGTCTGTGACAGTTGCCAGTCTGCCAGCTGATTATCATCACTGCCTCGACTGAACTGAGCTCCAGTGGGCCTCATAGCCCTGATTTACACAATTCTGGCAGTCGGTCAGCTGAGCTACTGGCTGGCTGTTAGTGGGCAACTTGTGGCCACTGTAGCTTTTCTGGCTGAGTACAAGTCTTTTTTCCCTCTGTACCTGGAAGTCCTGTAAACACAACGGGCCAGCACCTCCCTTCACCCCACCTGCGGGGATCAGAAAAAGCTCCCTTCCTCTACTGTGCAGCTGGGCTCCCAACAAACAGAAAGCAATAAATGCGTCCAGAAGGATGTGCACAGTCTCACTCACTGTTCAAAAATGATATCTCCACAGGTTCTCTGTGAACATAGAAAGTGTAACTGCAAGCTGGATTTATCCACTCTCCTTAGCAGTGTGGAGCTGTGTGGGGTTGCCAAGATTCTCTTGCTAAAGTAATGGACACAACCTAACAGAGGCAGGCTAAGGTCATCAGATTCAACATTGTTATATTGTTGCTGGTGGAGATGTGATGACATTGTTTGGGGTGGGGAGTTGTTATGTATAATGTGGGATGGATAGGGGGGTGTTACCCTCTTTGACAGAAATAGGGGACCTCCTGTCTAATACAGGACACATGACCACCCCTATTCTTGTGAGTGATGATCAGTCTAGTTTACATGGTTTCTAAAATTATCACTCTGAACCTGTTGAGATGCCAAGGCATGTGCAGCCCTTGTTGTCAGCCTGTGGAGTCAAGCATTCACACACTTGATATCTCATTTCACCCACTTGTGTTTTGGCATGAGTCTGATCAACCTTGCAGTACATTTCCAATGTGTTACAGTGGACTCTGTTCTGGTGATTGTACGGGTGCAGTTGCTGGTTTTCCCCCACATGGCCTTGTAAGCTGATTTGGACTAAAATGTCTGCCAAGTGCATAAATGTAATGAATAAATGCTGAATTAGGACTGAGAAAGAGAGTAGATGCCCAGTGTGCAGGACTGACTGGCCAAAGGCAAGCAGTGTGTTTTCATTCTGTAGAACACCGCTTAAATACTTTGCCTCCTGGTGTAATTAGTGCAACACAAATTAGGCTTGCTAATGAAGGGATGTTGCGGGGGTTGACTGAAGCAGAACTGCAATACAGACAGTAGAGTGTCTCTGGGACCCTGACCTTTGACCTGTTGGCTCATGCTGGGGAGGGTGTCATGAGCCTGTACAGGCAGAGATGGGCGTGGGAAAGCGGTATCATCGCCTCCTCACATTCCCACCTCAGTGGGAAATCTTTGGTTCCGCCACTTCTTTGTGGGTGCTGGGTCTGCATCCAAATTCTAGATGGTAAAACATGCCAGTTATACAGAGATTCGTATATCAAAAATCTGGGGGAAATAGTTTGTCTAGCTCTTTGATATTTTGTAGTCCTGTAAGATTTTGAAAAGGTAAGCCTGCATAGTTCTAAACAGCACAGAGGCACGAAGAGCTAGCAGTAATTCCTGTTATTGCTTTGCTTTTCTGTTTATATCCTTGGCAGTTTCCTAAGATTTAATGGGCTGTTCTGTTCGTGCACATTTTTTGTATGAGGCTCAGATAGCAATGAATGCACCATTAGAGTGTATGCTGAAGAAACATTCATCAAAGTGAGGTTTACATTCAATCAACCTTTGTCCCTAACTTTGACTTATAATAAAATTTGAATTCTAATAAAGTAAATTAAAAAATTCTTACTTGTAACAAACTTACTTGTATAGCTAATCACAAGCTTTACTTTACTCTACACAGTAGATCGGCAGTATAGTAAGTGCAGTATTCTCAACTGTTCTGCCTTCTCAACTGTCAGGAGTGATGGATTTATTGCTAGATGTCACTAAATGACAGTATAACTCATTCTTGGCCTCTTTTCTAAATGGCAAAACATGCAAATTGTCAGAAACCTCATGGAGAATGAATTTCAGTGATGCTGGATTACTGGAATTTTGAAGACCCGCTTTCTCAAAAAAGAAATTTTAATAATAATATAATTTCCTTATCACCTGTTGCTACATTTTAAAAGCAAGATGAGACACGAATGCAATCAAGCACTTTCATTTAAAGGCCATGAAACTAGCAGAATGTATAGTGCCACTCTGTGTTTCCCCTCAAAGGGGCACAGTGTCACAGTTCATAATGTCGTAAAATACCACCCATTCCCCCTTGGGATGGGAACATGAGCCAGTATAGGATTAAAGATTCTCTTAAGTCATCGCTGTTGCCCAACATGGAGCTCGACACGCAGAGGATAGTTAATGTTCCTTAATAAGCCCAGAGCACTTATTAATAAAATAATTAAAAATATTAATATCTGATTGATACAGTCAGATGGCACAATTTGCAACCATCTCCATTCATATTTGGAGCACTCCGCAATGGTTGTTAAATACAGCAGAACTTCACAGATACAAACCTTAGTGTTATGAGCTGGCCAGTTATCGCCACAATGGGAGAGTAACCTCTTTATAAAATCAGGCTACAGAGATGTAAACATTTACAATCATTAAAGGTGTATCTTCACATCACTTTCAAAAGTTGCGAGTTACTGTACAATCTCCATTTCGTTGTTCATATCTCAGAGGTTCTTCTGTTTAAGTGCAGCTCTGAATTTGCCAGCATGAGACCATTGGCAGGTGTCTATGTCTCGTGCATGATGTTTACTGCTTCATATGTGCTGAACGGTGTGCTCCCTTTGTTTTTACAGCTTTGCTAATTGGATCAGGGTGCGCTCTGTACCCCCTGGGATGGGACAGCGAGGAGGTCCGGCAGACCTGCAGCAACAGCTCGGATCAGTTTGAACTGGGTAAGGACCGAAGACCGTGATCTCCCCAGAGCCCTGTGCCAGAACAGCACCCGCACCTCTGCACAAACACTGTGCATTGCACCTGAGCAGATCCTGCCTGAGCACTCTACTTGCCTCAACAAAAAAGCAAATCTTAATCCTTAACTGCATTTCGCCCCTATTGGACCACTGTTGGTTCCAGCCTTCATTCCTCCTGTGCTTTGTAAATCTACACTACTCTGGCCCGAGCGTAGCAGCAGCATTCTTCTGCTTATTTGTTCTTATTTTATTTTACACTGATCTTCATTTCGACTGCTTCTCCACAACCCTAGTGCTGATTTGCTAAACACCGGCAGATTCGCAGCTGTGCTGACGGTGGGCTGCCGGCGGGCTGCTTGTGGACGCTGTGTGTGCGTTGCCTGGGCCGTGCGCGTCTCGCACTTTGCCGCGCAGTATACCGAAGCAAACCTCGCACTTCAGTGTAAAATTTGGACATCTGTGCTTAACTCAGAGAAAAGCGCTATTGCATTGTGCAATGCACGTGTGCCATGTCACACCAGGGAGGTCTTAAGGGCTTCTGGTTGAGAAAGCTTATATGTTAAGGAGAAAGAAGGGTAGTATGATGGCACTCGTGGGTGAAGTGTGGCTGCCACACTGTGTAATGAATACTGAGGAAGTTCTTTAACCTTTCCCCTGTATATCATAGCGTGCCGGTGGAATGCTGGTGACTGTGGTCAGAGTCACTTGGCAAATGTCTAATGGAATTTCTGAAGCCCTGAGCTGATATTAAAAGCAAATAGCAACCCAGTTTAGACATGCATTGTGAGATTCCTGTACGGTCGTCAGAGAGGTAGCCTTCACGCTAGGGCTGGTTTGGTTTGTGCACTTTCACATGGGCTGAATCATGGCCTGGGGAACGCAGAGCGTTTCAAAGCAGCATCGCTAGAAACTTCTGCCACCAACTTGTTTCCTTTTATGACTTGTTATGGAATCTTGCAAGAATGGTGCTTATAGTGGGAAGCAGTCTTTTGGTGCAATAAATCTAGCAGCCAAAGAGATGTTGTATTTACCTGACTCCCGTGTCAAACCCAAAATCAAATCTTAAGCAAATATTAATGTTTACTGCGAAGCCCAGTCATATTACAGAAATGTTATAAATGTGGAGATGGTATTTCCATCAGGATTGATATTAAATGAATTTTCTGTGGGGATTTTTTATTATTAATTCTGTTTTTCATTTCAATTTCTGAATTGACTAAATTGAAATGGAACTGGCCTGAGCCCTGATTCTCATACACTGTGTAATCCCCTACTATACTGTACCAGCTGATCAGTGCTAATCGTGCAGGTTTGCAGTCAAGGCCATTACATTTGATTACCATTTCTTATCTTTCCATAAAACAGAAGGGGAAACCCGGTATTTTATGGCTTAGAAAGATTTTTGCTTTCACAGTCACCCAAAGTCCTGCATCATGGGAAAGAAGGTCCATCTTGAGCAATATTTTTTGTCTTGTTGTGCATTTATTTGCTTTCATTCACAGTTGAGATACGCAGTTGAATACAGATATCTGTTTTCTAGTCACAACCGTGATGGACGGCGACATGTTGACATTATTTGCCTCCTGACACATGCACAGACCAGCTACTTTCAGGCAGGGTTTTGGATGGAGAAGGCTAAATACAAACTTGAGTGGCTTGACAAAATAACTGGTAGAAAATGAACTCTTCTGTCTCAGGACTTTGTTTATGTCATTGTCGTAAGCAGTAAATACTGACCAGGCGAGACAGTTAAAACCAGAAAATGATAAAAAGTGGTATTAAACCAGTTGATTTTGTTGGCCTTACACCAATTTTTTAGCAGCATGAAATACATAAATCAGCCAAACAATTGAGTTACAAGTAAGTTATGATGACACATCAGATTGGAGTGATATTCCCTTGTAAATTTTCAGTGGCAGCTCCAGCATTTGGAATGTCCTCTTATCAGTATCAGCAGCGACACACTTTTAGAAATGTCTTACGAAATAGAGCAATTTTGGAAACATATATCCTTCTTGCTTTGATGGATGGTACGTAAATTGTTTGGAAGGTTTGACTCAGCCACCACCACCCCCGGGCCAAGACCAACAAAACTTATACAATTTTGCCTTTCCTCTAGGCTACAAATGTTATACTTAAGAAGCATTTTTCTATTTTTCTATTGTTGACAAACAACAAAGCACTCTCATCGTATTTTTGCTTTTTCA